>NW_025335268.1:58751303-58893131 GCF_004798865.1 Varanus komodoensis
CACGGGCAGGGAGACGGTGGCTTGCTCGCGCGGAGATGGTTTTGGACTGTCTGGGAGATCTCCAAGCGAGGGAGCTGCTGCCACACGTGCTTGGTGCCGCCTCGTGCATGCCCGCTCCCACCTCATTGGCCCGCGCGAGTCACCACCACCTTTCAACTAGCCCCCTATTGAAAAAGTTTGAGGACCCCTGCATTAATGCATAAAGCTCAGACCAGAGTTCCAAACTAGAAAGCTTAGACCAGAATTCCAAACTAGACATAATTCTTTACTATGCTAAAACTAAATATGATATGATATGGACACCTGCATTCACATGGTGTCCACATATACATCCATCTCATGCAGACAGAGGCTACGGTATCCTCCCACCAGCACCACCAAATCTAGTGGGTATTACCCACTTAAATACCTATATTGTTTGGAAACTGAAGAATTCAAAATGATGTGTGCCCGTATTAAGCCACTACATGATGTCTCTAAATGTCTCAGCACAGATGCCTGCCTTAGCCTGATGCTGAAAGGATGATAGAGTTGGTGCTAGGTGAGTGTCTGTGGGAAGATTATTACACAGTTGGGAGGCCACCACTGAGAAGGCTTTACCTCTTGCCACACTCCAAGCATCCTTCAGAGATGGCATCTGAAGCAAGACTTCAAATGGTGATTGTACTGTCCAGGTGGCCTACTGCTAGGAGACATGTTACATTAAATATTGTGAACTACCCACTACCCAGTGTCTTAATCTTGTCTAGATTGAGCTTTGGCGTTCAGCCTCGTTTGGTCCATTGTCACAGCCAGACAATGGTTTAGCACATCCGCAGCCTCATCTGATCAGAATTAAAAGGAAAAGTATAGCTGAATGTCATCAGCATATTGATGGCAGCATAGTCCAGATGACCCCATTCAGTGGTTTCATGTTGAATAACATAAGGAACAAAACTGACCCCCAAGGAACCTCATCATACAGGAAAATCTTCAGTGCCAGCCAATGTTTCTCAAGCACCACCCTGGGAAGCTGACTATTCAGGAAAGACCAGGACTTCTGCAGTACAGTACATCCAACTGCCAGTTCAGACAGCTTCCCCTGAAGTATACTATGGTTGCTGGTATTGAAATCTACTAATCTGGTATTGAAATCCAGGAGTTTCAGCAGATTTACGTTCTTTCCTGGCATAGGTCATCATACAGGGCAACCAAAGCTCTTCCTGTTCTAAAATACATCCTGAACCCCAACTGAAATGAATCCAGAATCACTCTGCTACTGGCCTAACGCTGTTGAAGTATTTTGGGTGCAGAGAGGAATTCTTGCAGGCCAATAATGCTGTCTCCACAACTTCTTCTTTTCCTAGCAGATCACAAGGAGAAACTTCTAACTACAAACTTCATTATGTTGGTGTTGGTGAGCTAGGACTAGCAAGGTTGTTGGCAAGAGGCATTCATCAAGTTAAGACCATCGGTTTTGAGTTAGTTCTTGCCCATGTCAGGAGCTGATTTCAAACTGAATCCCCATCCACTCTTTTCCTTGAATGGAATAGGTCCCACCTTCAGGAAGGTTTGTGGTGCATTTGGGTCAGACAGTAAAACACCATATGTTGCTTAACTGGTCTGCTCATTTGATTGACATCAGACCACAGGTCTGATAAACTCACACCCCTCCCCCTCTGACCATCCCTGTTCCACCATGTCTCCCTGCAAACCAGAGATGATCTGGTTCTCACCAGCTGCTTGCCTTATCACAGAGCTCCATTTCAGATTCAGAATCTGAAATCTCCACCTTGGAATGCAGTACTTTGAGAGAAGCAGGCCCAGTACCTGTAGGTCTCACTGCTACCTACAGGCGCCATGGCACCTCTCCCTTTGCAAGGATCACCTGTCTGGTCCAAGCAGTTGTTCCCTCCTTGTTGACTTTATACTCCAGAAGTGGCAAGGTTCCAAGTGGCTGCACAAAGCTGGGGAAGCACTCTGTCAGTGTTCCCAAGCTGTGCCAACTCAAACTCATTCAAGAAAACTAAAGCAGGCTGTACTGTGGGTACCTCACCTGATCCACTATAACACTGGAGTCATGTCCCAGCAGATGCAAGAGATTTGGTCCTGTAAGTGTCCAGCAAGTATATTACAGTGGGTCTGTAGTGCCATTATAGTCTAGAGTCTGTAGTGTCATTTCATTGCTAGTCTAGGGTCCAGTGTATCCTTGGGGCGAGCTTGTAATACGTCTGGACAATTATAAAAAGCTCTGCTGAGTGGCAAATAGAAGCATGAATAGCAACAGTGATACTGTTTCTTTACTTCCCTCAGTGAACCTAAATATGCCTGATTATGGACACATACCTGGATTTTATTGCATCCACTAGGAGTTTTCTTTCATGTCCACGAAAGCCATCTCCTGTTATATTTCATTGCTTTCAATTCTTACATATACCACAGATCCATGTGACCTCTCTTACAGACAGGCTTCTCAGGAGTGATCATGGCAGCATATCTGCTTTCCACAGATCAACGAGGAGTGTCAGCCATGTGAGCCAGAAAACCCACTAGAGCCCTCTGGAAACCATCTAGATACATTAGCTTCTTGCTGCAGATCATCTTAATAGGCCCCCACTCTTGCAGAGTGGAAAAGCTGTCACTATTCTAAATCTCAGCAGGCAGTGATCTGACCATGACAGTGGGACTAAATCAAATCAAAGTTCCCCACCTTCAGAATACCATTCTCATACCCCACCAAACACCCCAAGTCTAGAATGCATCCTGCTATATTTGCTGGGCCAGTTATACATTGAGGCAATTGCTGTGGATACTAGACCCTGGTCACACAGTCAGGGTGCCTGGAGAAAGAAACAAAATTCTTACAGAACACAGCAGCTCTCCTGCGCCAGCTTTTCAAATCTGCCTTGATGCTGTACCAAGTCCCCTGTGGACACAACTGGGAAAGACTAACTTGTCCCTGTTCACCCACTCCCAGGTTTCAGTTATGCCTGTCAAATTGGCTGCCTCACCCAATATTAATCCTTGAATGGGCAGGGTCTTATTTTGGACTGATGAAGCAAGCAAGCATTCATTCAATCATTCATTCAGAACTTTTTTATACCATCTGCTACCAAGGTCTTGGGACAGTCTTACAATAAAACAGAGTGAAGCATAGCATCCATATAGGTTTTCTATACAGTAAAACCTCACATTAAAATCACCATCAAACCTTAAAATACTGGGAAAATTAAAAGATTTTCATCTGGTGCTGAAAAGAATAAAGTGTGAGCACCAGGCAAACCTCTCTGGGGAGCATATTCTGTAACCAGGGCACCACCACAGAGAAGGCCCTTCACCAGGTACCCACCCTCCTAATATCCAAGCATCTGGAGACCCATGGGCAGAGTGATGTAGCAAGCACCAAACTTTCATGTACAAGAAAGGCCTGTACATAGCACATTTGTTAACTATCTGGTCCTTATTCTTCTTACCTTTTGAGTCCTGCTTCCAATTCCATATCTCCCTCAACTTGTTCCTTCACTGATTGCTCCCCCACAGGTCCCTCAACTTGGCACCCTATCCTATCTCCCAGGATGTTATCCTGGCCTGGAGAGTTAAATCCCCCACAGAGCTTTAAAAAACAACCAGATTAGCTAAAATGTTGGGGACTTGGACAGAGGAAGCGTTTATGGGCATCATGGAAGCATCAGAAGACTTGATTTCCGCAATGTAAGGGGGCTTTGGGCAGGGAAATGAACCTAAACTCACACAAGGTGAAAATCACAATCCAGATGTACAAGTGTAACCTAAATAGACAGCCCAGAAAAAATACAGATACTGTGTTTTGCTTTTGTTGTTGTTTTTTCCTGACCCTAGAGTTGAATATAACTTTGTGAAGGTCTTCTGCCCACTTGTTTGAAAGTTGCATGGGGTTATAAATCAGGTTTAAAGTAGTCTTAAATAAATAAAAAATATATCACATATGGATGGATGGGGGGGCTTAGTGTAAAACATAATCTGAGAGGTTTGCTTTACCAAACTCATCATGGAAGTAATCATCCTTAGCTTATGAGGCAAAAGTTTTTAAAGTGGTTTCTCTAGTCTTTATTCATTCTTCATGCAGAAAAAATGAGAGATGATTAGCAGATGATTCTGCTGCTGTTTTAATCAAGTTTTATAATGTTATAATGGTTTTATTCTTTGATCCTGTTTTTATCTAGGGCTTATTTTGTGCTGTTCTTTTTATTTTTAATAGTTTTATTTTATATTTTTAACATATGCTGACCAGGGAACATCAGTTATGGGTAGTTAAAATGAATAATGAATAAATTTGTTAATTATCTGGTCCTCATTCTTCTTACCTCTTGAGTCCTTGAGTATAATGAACAAACAAACAAACAATTATGGTGAGTACTCTGGATATTTAAAACCTCTGCTTTTTTTCAAACCTTTTAGGAGGAATATGCCTCTTTCTGGAAATTTAAATGATAAAATGACTTTATCTTCATGATGCTATACAAAGCTCTTTCAGACAAAGCTAGAACTTTAAAATGTGTTTTTATGGAAGAGAATGTAGCAAAGATTGCATGATAAGAGACAGATACTGTAGAAGGGAAGGCAGATCTAAACTGTAATACATGCTTAAATGACATTGTTAATGAGGGAAAGTCATACTTTCTTTCCTTCTTACTCATCTCTGTTTTCCTCCCTCCTTTAGCTGTATTCTGCAGTGGAAGTACATATCCTTTTCTTTTTTAGTTAAACATGGTTTTCTCTGGAATATGAGTAAAATAAAAGTATTAAGGTGCTCCTGGGTGTGTTTTATGAGTCCATTTACTCTAACCCTTTTTCATCACAAACATCAAAGGCATGTATTAATAGACCAATAAAATATGTCCTGTCATGTTCAACAAGCAGTAAGGCATCTGTTAAGTGAGACATCAATCACATGCAAGATGCTTGCAGGGTAACTGTGTTGCTGCTGAAGACTTATAATTTTATTGGCTCCTTTCCTACACAGATGGGAAAATAAAGATTGTTGAATCATCTCACTTATAGCTGAAACAGTGAGTGATCCAAATTACAATTTTTAAGCCTCTTCATTGCTCAAGCCTTAGATTTAACTGAAGTTTGTAATGCCAAGTGGTATGTGTGACAGAGTGCAATGAACTGCAGTATATCAGAATTAAAATGTACTGCAACACATGTTTAAAAAAAATCTGGGAAACTTTATAGCAATTCATGGATTTCATTTTGAAATATTCAGATAATTATTTTGTACCTTTGCTCTGTTGTCTCTGTGCATGGGCAAAGAAGAATGTATTTGCATTTGAATTCCCATCATTGTATTTTACTGGAATAAATAAAGCTAGTTGAGATGGAATAAAAAGGCACATGAAATTGGGATACCTAATTATTTAAAAGTTGTCTCCAGCTATGCTTAGCTAACTACTGTGAATGGTTTCTAAGTAGCATAAGCCACGTGTGGAGATCAGAAGCAAACTGCACGTTTTAATCAAAGTTTTCTAAATGAGATTAGGATATGCCCAGGTTCATTTTAATAAGATTTACAAACAGTTATGCAATGCTGAATAAGGTAGAAGGATTGGGTAGCGTTTGCAAGAGGGTAAGAAGGGGAGCCAGTGTGACCCACTTGCAGCTCCTGAAGCCTAGTTCCAGGGTTTAGTCCAAACAAGACCTGGTTAACTGTACAGTAACTTAAATAGTTATTTATTAGATTTATATATCACTTTTTTCTTACAAAGAACTCAAAGCAGCTTACCTCATTCTCCTCTCCCTGCTCTGTCTTATCCCCACAACAACAGCCCTGTGAGGTAGGTTGGGCTGAGGGTTTGTAGCTGACCCAAAGGCACCCAGCTGGCTCCATGGCTGAGTAGGGACTAGGACCCAGAGTGCCTGAGTCCCAATCCCATGCTCTTAACCATTACACCACACTGGCTCTCACACTGGTTTTACATGGTTTCTATCTTTCCTGGAGGAGAATATATATTTTAATATTAATATTCCTATTACACTTTCCTGAAGTGGACAGTGAGTATAACTAGTGAGTTCACCAGATTAAAAGGATAGTGTATGCGTATGGATTATCTTTTAACATTTGAAATAGATTACTTTTTTGATTTCATTTGAGATATATTCTGAAATTGTATTCTTCAGTAAAGATGTTGTATGATATCACAAACTGTGCTAGCTTACAAACAACAAAGAGGCATAGGTCAGGAACTGCTGTACAATCAGACTGAGAGTCTCTATAATGCAATATGAGCTTTCATATAGCCTGACGTGCCTGATCCTGCCTAATCTTGGAAGCTAAGCAGGATTGGAACTGGTTGAAATCTGAATGGATGACTTAAATGTTTTGAACCATCCAGAGAAATTTGGCTACAGGCAGTAAAGAAATGTAACAACAGCAACAATATAGGGACACAACAGCAGGGGATATCTTTGCTGGTTCCAGGCACACCATCCTTCCTATCTAGATTTGGGTCTGAAAGATCAAGCAATCTTATGCTAGGCTATGGAGAAAATCAAAACCGTTTATGCTCGTCTCCAGCTGCACTACATAATTGCTTCTCAGCTGTTCTTACAAGTTCCTGCAAAGGTGTTCCTGGTTCTGCAGACACTTCTAGGCTCTGATCCTGACAATAATTGTTGCATTGTATTAAAATGCACATTCCACTGGAGGCATCTGTTGCTTATACAAAGCCCCTGTTGAAATGAATTGTACAGAGGTAGATTTTCACCTATTGTTACAGTGTGTTTAAATGAAATGGCTTCTTTGGAAGCTATGCTTCTGTCAAGAAGGCTGTGACCTTAAGCACATTTTCTGCCACTCAATCCTATTGAACTCTAGGACTTTTTCTTTGAGGAGATGGTAAGAAAACAAAACATTCCAGTCAAGCCTGATATGCATGTTCAAGTATCCCTAATAAATCATAATATAGATGAAAATGTCAAAATTGAAACAGAATATGTACCTCACATGAAAACTAATGAGTTTCCTTCAACCTATCCATGTCAGATTTGTTTGTAGACTTGTGCTAATCTTGTGGTTCTTTGTTGTTGTTGTTAGTTGCAAAGTCGTGTCCAACCCATTGCGACCCCATGGACAACACTCCTCCTGGCCTTCCTGTCCTCCACCTTCCCCCAGAGTCCACTCAAGCTCACACCAACTGCTTCAGTGACTCCATCCAGCCACCTCATCCTCTGCCATCCCCTTCTTCTTTTGCCATCTATTGTTCCCAGCATTAGGCTCTTCTCCAGGGACTCCTTCCTTCTCATTAGGTGGCCAAAGTATTTGAGTTTCATCTTCAGTATCTGACCTTCTAAAGAGCAGTCAGGGTTGATCTCCTCTAGGACTGACCAGTTTGATCACCTTGTGGTCCAGGGGACTCACAGGAGTCTCCTCCAGCACCACAATTCAAAGGCCTCAATTCTTCGGCGCTCAGCCTTCCTTATGGTCCAACTTTCACAGCCATACATTGCAACTGTGTTTTTTAGCTCTGCATTAATAATACTTAGTGGCATTCCAGTCAAATAATATTAAATCAAATTGTTGAGCTGACTATCATGTCAATTGCCCATCAAGCTTTTAGTATTAGTATTTTTTTTAACCTTAGGAAATGTGGTCCTCAGTCACCAGTTTTTGAACATTTCATCTAAAGAGTTCATTTTAAATTGAATTTTCATTTCCAGATTAGAGGAATTTTTGTCTGAGAGCTTCTTGTTTCATATCATGCTCGAAATCCAGAAAATGTGCAAAACAGGACTTTTAACAGTCATTCTGTCAAATGAGACATAGCTGAAGTTTTACTCTTCATTTGGTAATCTCAGGTGTATCAGTAAATATGTGGCTTCTGCTGCCATCCTTTATGCAAGTAAATGGTGTGTTTGAAAGGAATGAATTCTGATACAATGTTCAGCAAGTTGGTTTTGCAGAATTATACTACTTTTCCCAATGGTCTCATATTATCTTCTCCTGTGCAACACAGCACTCCTTGGCACAGCCACAAGGGAGAAAGATTAGAGCTGAATGGAGGGATTCTGTTTCATTCGTTACCAATTTCATGACAGATAATACCTTGCTAGAAAATTATAGTGTTGTGCAGATTTAGTTCTTACTTGTTTTTGAGCAATTTAATTGAAGTAGCTCACAGGGACAGAATTGTTTAGATGGCATGGGTGTTTTTCTACAGTCACTTTTTCATGGGAGAGGGAATTTTAAACTACCTTTTAACTACCCAAAGGCAGTGGCAAAAATGTATCTTAGGTTTTAGTAATCTTGCAGCCATTTGTCCTTGTTACATTTGTCCTAGCTTCTTTATTCTCTTCAAGGAGCCTAAGAGACAAGGAAGACAAGTCACTTGGTAGAAAAGACTAGGGTGATAGTTTGGATGTTGGTTTGCTGGCTAAACACAGGTGTTCGGAGGATTCAGGATAATCTTGTTAACCGTAATAGGCACTTAACACATGGCATGTTCAACTCATCATTTGAGGGTAATTGGTTATAATACAGAAGAACATAGATTAACAAAAGGCTTATAGCAGTGAAATCAGTACTGAATGTCAATTTGCCTGAGCCAGGAAGTACCAGTTAAACATACTTTTTTAAGATATGAAGGTTTGTTTCTGGATGCCTTAGATCCTAAGATTTGTATATTTGAATCAATACATTGTTTGTGAGTTAAAAGGGAGTTTGTGACTTAATGAAGAAAATTAAGGAATGGGCTCCTATACTGTACAGGAAGCTAAAATTTGTTCACACCTTTTGGTCTCTTTGTTTCCACCAGCTTGAGATGGATGATGTCTGTGAAATTTACCCTTCACCTGCCCATGAACAGCTGACTGCACCGGTGTTTCTAGTCTTACCTTGACTTCTTATCCTTCCTCCTTTTTCCAGGAAAATGGTCTCACTGAGGACATTGGAATATCAACTTGGAAAGAACAAATTTTCCTATCCCATAGTGCCTTGCTGGCAAGGAGCTGCCAGGCTGCAATGGAACTGGCAAACCATGATGCAGGGATGCAGAATATGGCCTTTAAGTATGGAAAGCACATGTCCCTGAGTCATAAGGTATACTTCCTCCTTCCCCAGAAGCTATTCATAGAACACATTTAATATGTGAAAAGTTTTCTTGTCTACATTATTTTACATCTATGCATTTCTCTACATATATTGATAGTGTGCATGCTTATGTCTCATATTAAAGCTTACAGCTTTTCCTACTGTAAATTTAGTGAGAATTCAGCATAGCATACCCCACATTATACATTGTCTTTTCTGTTCACAAAAGAAGCTCAAGAATTTAATATACAACCAACATGTAGACCTCATGCCTACAGTGTGCAAATGCTCTAAGAATCAGTGATTAGTTATGTATGAAACAATAAAATACCCATGAGTTACACTGGCATCGGTACTAAATTGTATTGTTGAATATATCTCAGTTTTAGTTTTATTAGATATTACTGGTGTTTGAGTTACAGCAGTATTAGATGATTTTTGTCCATTTTGTAGGATTCTGTCACAGTCTAGTGTGACCAAGGAACAGAACGCAGGATGGAACTGTGCAGAAGTTTAGATTAGATTCTTGTTGGCTGGGTCTCCAGGGCAGTTAGCAGACTGAACCTCCACCGGAATGGTATCACCAGTTGCTTCTTTGACTTTTAGCTTCTTCATGCAGATTACCAATCATTCCACTTTCCTTCTAATATATATTTGAATATGCTTATTTGAAAACCTACAATATGGAGAAGGAGACTCTGTTAATATTAATGGGATTTGAACCAAATATCATAATCAGGAATGACCTGCTAAGTCTTGAGTAGTGTATTGAAGGCTTGAAGCCTCTTTGTTATAGCCAAGTATGCAATTTTTATTTGTTAAAGTTTGTGCATGTGATATCAATTATAGAGTAATGTAATGAACTATAAAGAATTACTTCTATGTTAATTTAACAACATGCTTTGATCCTCTGTCTTTCAGCTAAATGTTGACATTCAGCCATTTGTTAATGATAGGTCTAAAGACTCTGTGGCCTTCAGTTTAAATTCCGCTCCTGTAGTCTTGCATCAGAAATTTATTGGAAGAGAGGCTTGGATTAGGCAAATTGAAGAGGTAGGTAAACTCCTGTTAACAGATGGGCTGCATTAGAAAGGCAGGTGAAACTTATAACCATGGCTTCAACTAAGCTTGTTTCAAAATAAAAATAGTTAGCATCAAGCACCATTTTGTAACTTGGATAAACTAACAACCCACAGTTAAGCAAACTCCTCAGACTTTACTGGAGGAGGATTTGGGCATGCAGAAGCAGAAGGACTGCCACTGTTCATTCCTGTTCAGTTTTGTGTGATATCCAAAGACAACCACCCGGTGTTACAAATGAATGTTACTGGTGTGTACAGTTTGGGGCCAGATTACTTGAGGGACTGCTGCCTCCCCAGCATGATCAGCAAGCAACACCTCCCTCATTTGAAGTAGCCTCACACTTCTGGAATAAGTTACCATTCAAGGTCCAACTGGGCCCTATCATTGCAGGTGTTTTAAGGTCCTGAAAACATTTTACTTTGGTCTTCCCCTAGTTTGCTGTACTTGCTGTTCTATTGCTGTTTTGTATTGTTGTCTTTATCAGTGTTTTTTGTTGAATTTTAGTTGTGTTTTTATTGCTTTTAATGCAATATCAGTTTTTTATGTGTTTTATTATGATATGCCACCTTGGGAAGGCTTCTGCCCTAAAATAAATATTTTAAATAATTTTCACACAGCAGATGGATAATGATTTAACATTTATAAAAGGAAAATATTATCTTGTTTCTGTGTATTTTTAACTTAGCTCCAGTGTTGGTACCAAGACATAAAGATTACAATATGTCATGGTCCGGTCCGGTCCCTTTTAAATTAATACCTCTTGCCAAATTCAGTAGTAGTAAGCTTCATGGTATTTTATTAAAATAGGCAATTAAATTTTATTTGAAATATGCAAGCATTCTCTTCCACTAAAACAAATAAAATAATAGATTTAGTTTTTCAACAACTAATTATTTCTAAGCACAGAGCAGAAGAAGGCAGAGGGTAGGAACTGTTCATGCATATATGATTACAACTCAAAACACAGCTGCTTGGGCTAATTTTAGGCCTACCAATGTTGATATTCTTCCTAATGTTATCACATCTCATCCAAAAATGCTATCCTGATACAAGCCCATATTTATTATAACCAATGTGATCTGTATTGAATGGAAGCTTTAAATGAGGAGTAGACAGAGAGTAGCACCTTTCAGATAAACCAGACTACAACTTCCTTAACTTCCAAACGTTGGCTGGGGTTCCTGGGAATTACATTTCAAAACATCTGGAGGGTGCTAGGCTCTCTGCCCCTGCTTTAACCATAAACAGGTCTTTTTAAGTTTCAGCCTTTTTGGCTTCCAAAGGTTTGACCATGTGCTCTACAACTGAACACTGTGTTGGTCAATAGGATCTTTGGAGCTGTAATTGCTACCATGGCATACTGTTTCTGGTCTTTCTGTTGTGTGGGATTTTTTTTCCTTATGTGTTAAACACACACAGTGAATAGACCAGACTTGTAGAGGACAACAAGGGCAGTCAGAGAGAGAATAAGGCCATCTGTGGCTATGGCTATATATCATCTCCAGTATTCGAGGCACTATATTTTCATATGCCCAAGTAGGAAAGTGTTTTTGTACTCATTATCCATTGTGAACTTCCTACATGCATCAGTTTGGTTGGGCATTGTACAAACACAGAGCTGGAATAGATAAGCCTTTGCCTGATTCAGCACAGCTCCTCTTATGTCTCTAGGGCTGGAGCTAGTGCCTTCATTCTGGCTCTCCCTCATGTGAGTCAAATTTCATAAGAGGAATTAACACTTGAATAGGGTTAAGGGACATGTTTGATCTCTCTATATCCTTCTAAGATAGCTTTTTCATAGAACAGTTCTACTAGTATAACAGTTGATAAACTTGTGCCCTGTGAATTAATGGTATTTATTTTCTAGAAGAGAATTAAAACAGGTTTTATTATGATCCTAATAGGCCATGTGGGACTATCAGCCCAGTTCTAGATGAAATACATTTGTTTTCTGCTGTTCAGTTTGAAATGTACAATCTTTCATATTCCTATGTAACTAGAAATTTTAGCATTACAACAGCTAGCATGTCGAACAATTACTAAACTTTTCCTTTTGTGCTTTTTAAGGCTCAAGTTAAAGGAAACTTACTAGACTATGCTAAGGTGAGTAAATATTTAAAACTGAAGTCTTATTTTTAGAACTCTCATAATTCCTGCACTTTTTAAAGCAACTATTAAGTTTCTTCTAATCAGTATAGTATGTGCAAGGGTATAGAGAATGTAATTCCATATGCATGATGATTCATGGGAATGGAGCTCAGCATTTCAATTACTTTTTCAATTATGTTTTTTCCTTATTTCAACTAAAAATTTACTTGCAAAGTGTTCACAACAATAAAAATGCAATACATGCTGGTACATTTATACAGCGTTTAAAATACAATGCTGGTCAGGGGAAGAGTTCTCAGCTGGGTGTGATTCGAGGCATCATGGATCCAGCATTGTGTGCATTTCCATCACATGTAGAATGTGGTATGTCAGTCAGGTGGCCACACGGGAAGATTTATATACAGTTTGTTCAGTCTTCTTCTTTGCATGTGCTACCAGGAAGCTCACTGGCTGACTTTGGCGAGTCACACACTTAGCCTAACCCATCTGACAGGGTTATTCTAAGGATAACATGAGGAGGGCTGTGTAAGCCATCTCAGGTTCTTCATGAGAAGAAAACGGACAGGATATAAATTTAATATCACAATGATAATTAACGTTTCTTTAGCAGGCCTCAGTACTTCTCACTGTTGAAACTCTTTTGTTACAAAAGTAGATTTGGAGAAGTACAGTAGAAATGGCTGAATGGTCTTTGATGCGGTTTTGATGGCATTTCCCCTGCTGTCTTTCTAGTGCAACAGAAACTGGAAGGAAAGTATTAAAACTAGGAAGTGTACCTCTACATAGGCTACCACAGTAAGAAATTATTTGAAGATACAATAGAACCTGCAATTTAATTAAACATTGGTTTTCAAATTATGAGTTGACCCATGCAAAAGTCATCACCAGTCCCAGTAGAGGTATTTTAAATTAAATTTCTGTTTGCTTCTATTTCACCAAAATGCAAAGTGTATATACTGCTGGGGGTCCTCCTTGTCCACAAGTTCTTTGTATTCTATAATCTCCTTTCTCTGCAGTCAGTCTTCATTATTTCAAAAAGCTCATTTTAGATGCTACTATTAGAAGCCATTTATTCACAAGCAGTTAATCAGTCTGTTAATACTCCAGTCTTATATTCTAGAGAGTGGCGACCACATGCAGACAAATTATTGATCTATCATGATTATGTTTGATGACCTGTCCCTCTCTAGTATTCCTTGACTAAAGAAGCAGTGAAAATGGGGCATTGGGGTTAGATGTATAAGAATTAGGATCAGTGCTTGAAATTGCCTCTTTCAGGAACAATATGCCCAGCTCAGCAGCTTATATACTACATGGAAAACTGGGCTTTTCAAAGTTCTAGTTTTTATGGCTGTTCTGATGTATCTATATTCCTGTGCCATTCGTTGCATTTTATTTTTTTAACTATTGTATTTTATATTTTAATTGTATTGAATTTTGATCTTTTAAGTATTCCCAATCTGCACAGATAATGTTTATCACTGGAAATATAAAAACTAAAATAAATAACTTTTTTCAACATACTTTCTCCTGATCAGGGGGAGGGGAAAGAGCAAAGCTAAATATGGTCATCTGTAAGAAATGGCAGGGATTCTTGTCATGGTACAATGTAAACAAATATAGCAGTTGTTGATGGGATGGGACTCAAAAAGCATCATGCACTGGAAAAATTCTACTGCACAGGATGGAATTCAAGTTTGTAGGATCTGCTTTGTTTTCTCTGAAACCCCAAGATTCACCAACCAAAGTCAAAAACTAGGGAGAGAAGAGGGGGGAAATTATATACGTAGAATTAAAGAACAGGGTGTCTTTTTGTTTTCTGTACCAGAATTGTGTTTACAGTTCATCAGGCAAAAACCACTCCTTGCTTTCTTCATTTTAGCGGCCTGATTTAGTGTGGAAGAAGAGCTTTTTTGTTTTCTTTTTTTTCTTTTTTTCTTTTGTTAAGCATTTGAGAGATCTTGCTGTTTTGGGAAAATCTTGCTGACACCACAAGTCATACCAGGCATCTACCAGCTATTCCCATGATAACTTCTACCTATCCCTACCACAGGAGATAGTGTAATTGCATGATTGTGTGAAATGTTGTACAGGTATTAACTAAGGAGGTACAGATTGTGTTAAATCTGTTCTTTCCATTTTTAAGTCAGGCACCTTCCATTCCATCATGGAATTTGCCTGACCATTCTATTCCATTCCATCGGTTAACAGAACTGGAGTTTTTCTTGGTTAGCAAACTTGCATGCATGCACATCTGCACAAATGTGCACTTCTGAAAATCTGTAAATTCCCCCAAATTTGCAGTTCTTCCCAAAAAGGCTATTTTCACACTTCATCTTGTAAGAGGAAATGCATATTTTCTTTCAGGTTTTTCATTTTTCTACAGTAGATTTCTTTAATATTCTGGGAAGCATAAATCAGTCTACAAGCCCATGGAATCTATGTGACTTAGGAAAAATTGTTCTGTTGTGGAATCTGCAGATTGGATTCATATTAATCTGAATTAATTTGAATTTATTGTGAATCTCTCTGACATAGCTAAGACTAGCTATCACCCAGGCCATGCCATAAATATCAGCACCCATTTCAGCACCCAAATGATAGTATCTAATTGACTATAGTTACTAGTACTATAGTTTATATATTCCTCACACCCCAATACTTTCTGCAAGCAAACGGCTTCCCTCCAAAATGCCCTATTAACAAAAAATGCCAGGTAGGCCTGGGGATTTTGTGATAAGCACTATCTTACTGTTGAGTTTAAATCTATATTGACTTGCTTTGAAAAGGTAAAATATTACTTTTTATCAGAAGGTACTACATCCTAGTCTCATGTGCCTGACTGCTACTAATTTCTTCTGTCATGCTGTCATTAAGCATACCCTAAGGCTAAAAATGATTTTCTTACAAAATTCAAATGAATGAACCAGTTGTGCAAGGAGCAAGTAAAATTATTCACTACTGAGAGAAGATACATTGATATTAATTTTTTTTAATACTAGTTGTCAATAAACCTTTGGAACTTTGAAAACATATTCCCTGTTCCAATAATTTAAGTAAATGGAATCAGAATGTAGAACTGTTTGTTCCATATGGTATTGAACTTTACATCCAGGGCCTGCTGATGGCTTATCTCGGTTCCAGCATAATTGTTTTACCATGACAGCATTATGTATATCAGCATACCCCTTTTTATACCATGTATTATTTGAAAACATCCTATGGAATTATACCTGAAACACAGCAGAGTATTCAGATGACCATATTCTTGGATAATATCAGAGGCTAGATACAAGATGTAGTTTTATGGATTTATAGGATTTGGATGACAAGCTGTGAACTTAACACACTAAATTGAAAATAACATTGAAAACAGTTGGTCTGCCCTACAAATAAATGTGTTGAAATAGCTGACCAGTCATTTTTTCTGGAAAACTATAGCAGTGTTTTTCAAAAAAAATCATGTATTAATTACTGTAATTTTTTGTTAGACTACCATCCATTTTCAAAATTGGCTTACTACTACTTTCCTCCTTGGCATTTAAACTTGTCAGCTTTATGTCATGTGCCCCAAGCTATATCACGACATTGTTCCTGCTAGCAGAAATTGGGGTGAAAGAATGTTTGCCTTCTCCCTGCAGCCGCTTGCACCTTCCAAAACTCAGCAGGTTTGGGAGATCTTGTGGACCAGTATGCAAGGTTGTACAGGGGCAGGAGAAAGTATGCAAAAGTTGCGTTATTTATTTATTTATTTATTTATTAAAACATTTTTATGCCGCCCCATTCGCCGAAGCCTCCCAGCTAGATCCTTCACCAAATTGAAACTCTTTTGTGGGTGAGAGGCAACGTTTGCAGATTCATGGATGACAAAGTCTGGATCCAACCCCGTGTGTAACTTTGTGTTTAAAGTTAGAATCTTTGTATATAACACTAACATTAAGCTGCTAAATACTTGACAGCTTATGGTATCTTTCCAGATCTCCACTTTGCCAGGAAGAGCTGCATTTTAGTTTAGGCAAACATTTGCATAAAAAAGCCCTTAAAATAAAACTACTGTCTAGCAGCTATTTAAAAAGGAAAAGAAGGAAGAGGTTAACATGCTGCAACACACACTGATTAAATCTATAGAAACTAATAGTATTCTGTTCCAACAATAGTGGGGGGAAAGTAAGTCTGTTAGTTATAAAGTGTATTAGCCCTATTTCATTTTGTAACATTTTGGTAGCCTGAATATGAGCACTTAGTGAGGTAGAAGGCTCCCCACAAGAGAAAACAAATTTAGAAAAGCCAGTGCATAACATGGCAAACACTTAATGCATTAGTTCATTCTCTGACCACAAATCAATTTAAGTTTTCTTCTTTTCCTCCTCCTCCTCCTACTTGGTAAGTTATGAGGTTAGATATAGCATGACCTTAAAAGAGCAGGGAATCCAGTTTCACGTACAGAAAGCTGAGAATCAGGTGAGAGCAAGATTCTTTCTGATGTTTGTTATTTACTAGATTTATATACTGCTTTTTGCTCACAAAGAACTCAAAGTGGCTTACAGCATTCTTCTCCCCATGCTCTCAATCTTATCCCTGCAAGAACTCTGTGAGGTAGGTTGGGCTGAGAGTCTGTGACTGGCCCAAAGTCACCCAGTTGGCTCCATGGCTGAGCGGGGACTAGAACCCAGATCGTCTGAGCCCCAGTCCCACGCTCTTCACCACGACACCACACTGGCTCTCATTATATATGAGAGACTGAGGGTGCCTTTAGAGTATGACATGTGGCTCTGCTTTGTTCCAGGGATGAGCTTGATCATGCCTGGGGGAGAGGCAGAGGCCATGGACAACTGGAGGGTAGTGGCTGGTTCCGACAACCCAGTAACCCACATGCAAGCACTGAGTTGAGCATAGGTGGAGTATAGGTTGTTACTGAAAGTGTAGTTGAAATGTGAGTTGTCAAGATACCAGCCACATTATCAATCTGTGATTTGTTGTTGTGTTGTGAACTATGGGTTGCAGAGCATGATTTATTAGTGCAGCTGGGTCCAGACTATGCAATAACCCATGATTCAATCAACACTTTGGGGTTGAGTGTGGGTTATTATATTGTCTAAATCCAGTCAGCGAGTATACTTGACAGACTGTGCCTGCTAGGGGTTTCAGATGTGCAAGTAGAGAGAAACAAATAATAGTGGTACAAATAATAGAAAGTTGTAGAAGTGGATTGCACAGGAACAGAAAGCTAACTTGGACTGTCCCGCTTTCATGTCTGCTTCATAATTAGGGAAGATTCTAGAGGAGTCTTCTGAAAGTCTATTTTATGAGGGAAAGTAAGGAGAATCAGAGCGGGCCTTGTTCAGTAGTTGCTCTGGATTTTTTCCTCTGTGGTAGAACAAGAATTCTTCCTCCCCCATTTCCTATCTTGCATCCCAGTCAGTTTCTTTTTAAAAACTTCACAAAGCGTTTTAAGCAGTCTCTAGTAGTAACTCAACTCTTTCTGGCCAATGTGAATGCCCTAAATGCTCTTACTTGAAGGTCTCCCAAAATACCAGTAGCATAAATGTGACTGAACACATAATAGAGATAGGCTTGAAGTGGCTGAATCCAGGCACATATAAGAGGTAAAAAAACCCCCCAATTTTTAAGGAGTTAAAAGCATCTGGGTCATGCACAGGAGAACAACATGACTTAGAATCTATCAAAAGCATGGGTCCTCAAACTAAGGCCCGGCGACTGGATCTGGCCCACCATGCCCATTTATCCGGCCTGCCATGCCCATTTGGACCCACCACATGTGCCCGCATCCACACGTGCACCCGCTGCTGCCCACCTTGCCCTGCGCGTGGGGAGGCAGTGGTTTGCTCACTCGGAGAAAATGATCTCCAAGCGAGCAAGCTGCTGCCTCATGCGCCCACCTCACGGCACGTGCCCACCCCCGCCTCACCTCCCCTTGCCGGGCATGCACATCCACCCGTACCTCACCTCACCTTGCCTCGCCGCATGCCCCGCCGCCCCACTCAGCACACTTGTCCACATGCGCAGCCCCCGCCCATGCACCAGCCCGCGCACACCGCCGGCACCACCTTTCCGGCCCGCGCCCAGCACCGGCAGCTTTCAACTGGCCCCCTGGTGGAAAAGTTTGAAGACCTCTGATCTAAAGTAAAGAAATTTAATTATATTTGGGATACATTTATTGAGTATGTCTTTTAAGGTTTTAAGCCTTCAATCATTACAGTTTTAGAAGGGGTAATGTCCTGAAATTTTTGAATGGGGTGTTTGTTTCTTTTTTCTAATTGTAACATTTATCATTGTTCTTGGTGGTGGCGGGCACTGTATCGTAAGAATTATTCTAATTGTATGTTTCATTTACATATTTCTATTAAATGCTAAGGGGTTTTTGGTATTTTAAATTTAAAAAAATAAAAATTATTTTAAAAAAAGTATCTGTCTAAAGTGTGGGCTACATTTGCCTCTGATAGGAAAGGCAAAATACATACTCCATTGTGTAATACTACGCTACTAGAAATATTTCCCAAGAAAGTATGTAGACCATAGAAGGCTGGCCCAGCAGATGTTCTCCAAGAGGAAACACAGAAACAAAGGAGAAATATATTACATGACCAACAAGTTCAACTGAAAAAAAAAAAAAACCTTTTCAGTTGCTGGTTTTCCTTTCAAGAATGGGAACCTTATTGTTGAGCAGATGGAAGGTTTTAGACTTGTGTCCATACCTGGAAAGTGAACTACAGACTAGTTCAGAAATCCTATAGATGTTGAAAAAGAAGAAGGGTGGGGAGGCCACTCAGAAAAGGATGAAACATTAATTTTATCCTCCGCTAATACCTGGGGGAACAGACAAGAGAATTCACAAAATACTTCTCAACCATACATTCCTGCAGAAACTCTTTAAAATGGAGATTAGAACCTGAAAGAAAAACCTCACAAAGTTAGGCTGGCAAAACTTCAAATTTATATCACTGTGCCAGCTTGCTAGTCATGATAATCCAGAATTCTTCAGAACTCTGGCTTGTTGAGGATGAACAGTCATGTTGATACCTACTGCCCCGTTTGTCCCACTTGGCTTCTTTCAGTGGGAGCACCTAAACAAATCAGGAAACCACTGCCCATGGTTTAGCATTCCCTCCTAACTAGCATCTGTGGCTCGTTGTCTCTAGCAAGCCAGAATGAAACCTAGCTTATTATTGCATGTGACCTGGCCCATTGTGTGTCACCTTTATCACCTTTCTAGAGAAATTTGCCTTGTGATCTTCTGCAAGGGCTTAGGAAGTGTATACGTTATTCCTCTTTAGGTGGGCATAGTTGTTAAGCAGCTGTCAACGATGTTCCTTTTTATGCTGTTGTTTTGGTTTAGTTGATTTTTGTGTGTATTTATTGTATTCTCCTGACTTCTGTCAGCAATATTTGGTTATTTAAAAATAAGGCAAGATATAAATAAATAGATAAAAGTAGATCATATTTCACTCCAAAGGCATTTAGAGAGAATCCCTCAAGTTTCTAAGGAACTTTAAGTTACAGGAACCATAGCTAGCCCTAACTTTCCTTCTGAGTGTCATCATTTCTAATTTTTGACTACTGATACCATCTTCTCAAAAGTGTTATCTCTAACACATTCCTTTTTAGCACCATTAGAGATATAGACCTTCATATATTCAGCAAAACTTTACCAGCTAATGGCAGTGTTTGAGTACCTGCTAATATCAGAAATACACAGTTCAGCAAATATTTTTGTGGCATTGAGTGCCAGTTTCTTACCAGATGTGGTTGGCTATGCACACTTGGGAAGAAAAGCTTAATTAATGTTGCACTGTAATTGAATATCAAAAGAATTATTTTCCAAGTAATGTAGGAGATTAAACATTTTAAGAATTGGACCATCCACACTTAAGCACTATGTTATCTAAGAACTGAGTTCATCTTCAAGTATACATAATTAATCCATTTAAGTTACGTGGTTAAATAAGAACAATCATACATTATACATAAATGCAACTGTCTACAGAAAAGAGGTGGTTGTCCCAAATGCATTAAGGGTCTCAAATTATTTTCAGATCATTTACTGCCAATTTTTTGCAGAAGTATAATACTTAGATACTGTAGGAGACTGTTGTTTACAGCCTTTTAAGGTTAAACATATACTTAAATAGCTATATATGTACAACTTTTCTAACAATGTCCTTATGCCAACTTGGTATATTATTTACTGATCTCATTTCCAATTTGGTTCATTTGTCATGGGAAGAGTTCCTGATATACCAGGGACCAGAAATGTATCTTGTTCTAGTTGTTACTTCAGGGTAACAGATGTGTAAGCAAATTTAGAAGCATACCTTTATGCACAGACTTCAGAAAATAAATAAGAACATTGCCTGACTAGCAGAGGTATGAGGCATTCTCCTCTGGCACCCATTCTGTGCCTTGCACTATACTCTTGCCCATGTTCTCTGCATTACCCTTGCCATATACCAAGGCAGAAAGATATATTACATGAAGTTCTGATACCCACCAATGCACAGGAATACTCCAGTGTGTTGTAGTGGTTAGACTTTAGTCATTAGTATGTTTAGGGTTGAGGAGAGGAGACCAAGATCAAAATCATCACTGAGCCATGAATTTGACTGGGTGGCCTTGCACCAGTCACTGCCCCATAGCCTAACCTACTCCAACTGGGTGATGTGAGGGTCAAATAGAAAAGAAGAACCATGTATATTGCTTTAAATTTGAATTCTTTGGAGGAAAAGTGGGATATAAAATCCTTGCCATTACACCTTAACCAATGCAGCATCTTTTCAAGATGATCATTCCCTTTCCGTACTGAAGATATAGAAGGTTCACATAGGATATAAATGCAGGCAAAACTTCAACAAGAGAATTAAGCAGATTAACTTTTTCAATGCAATGTGGAAAGTTGGAAGTATCTAATGGGTAGGAAAATTGGTTTCCTCCAGATGTTTTGAAGAACAACTCACCTAACCCTGACCATTGTTCATGCTGGCTGGGGCAAATGGAAGCTGCAGGTAACAGCTTGCTACCCCTTACGTTCATACCAAATCCAGAAATAGGCTGTTGTTCACTTATTGTCCCTCTTTCTGTTAACATTTCTTTACGGCTTAGAATCTTCTGCAAATGTTGTTACACAGTGCTTCTTGATCAAAATTAGACTAGGCAAGAGACCCATGCAATTCCCCTTGGAATAAACAAAGATTGTACAGTTATGGGGTTTGGTGGATCACCCCCATGGGCTGGAATCTGCAGCCTTCCCACTTCCTGGTTAATTTTATTAAGGTCAGAGGGCAGAGAGAATGGCTCTCTAGAGTAAAGGGGTTGTGGACTGGCCATCATCGAAAATTCATTTTGAAAGTGTATTCCAGAAATTAAAATGGGCCATGTGTAATCAGAGCAATATATGTTGCTATAGCATATACAAGCTAATGTACTTGCTTGGGGTGAAATTCAGTTCAAAATGCGTGTTCATAAATTAATTATGCACAAGATTATTTCTTGGGTTTATCCCTATTTGGCAAGCATTACATATGTTATTGTTGGAAAGGCCCCTACATCCATTGCATGCATCTTTGAATGGCTGAGTAGCTTGAGTTATCAATAAGTTATAGACTAATTTAAGTTGATTGGGGCTGTGTTGCTTATTGCTAGATACTGGTGTTTTGCTTTTGAGTCATTTGGTTAAACTCCTTTGAAGCTCACTTCATGAAATACTGAATCCATAATGTTTTCTCAGTTATTTCTGTCAAAACTGATGATATTGTGCATGTGTTTTCTCACAGTTGCAAGATGCAATCAAGGCTGGCAAAGGTGTGACTTCAGCTATTGACCTGTGCCGTTTCCATGGAAACAGAGCACTGGAGGCTCTGGCGTGCTTCCCTCCCTCAGAGGCCAGATCTGCTTTAGAAAACATTGTTTATGCTGTGACAAGATTTTCATGATGTACAACTGGAAAAAGAAACTACTGTTCATTTGCAGAAATGAGCAGAACAGATCATACTCGAGAGAGCCAAAATCTGCCATTGCTACGAATCTAAATGTGTTGGTGACTTGGAAAAAAAAGTGTTTCTGTTCCACTCACCACATTCCCAAACGAACATCTATCCTTCGGAACTGCTACAAACAAAATTAGGGAAAAAAAGGTCAAACAGTTTTCACTTGTCATGCCAGAAGCACACTTGAGGCTGCACTGGTAGAAATAATTAATGAGACTCGCTTCTGTGACCTCAGCAAATGGACAGGAAATAAGTCCTTATTGATTGGACATAGCCAGGGATGGCGCCAGTGTGGTGGCCTGTGGTTTTCCTGCACTACAGAAGACAGAGGGGGGCGTGAAGCTGCAGGTGTCAGGAGGAATGCTTTCTGAACCTGCCAGAGAGAGGGCTGTTGAAAACCAGAATTAACGTACTTATTTATCAACATGAAGGGCAGCTCGATGAATTAGCAGGGGGAAGGAGGGAATCTGACTGCATGCAGCGATGTCTCCTCACATTATTTCTCTGTGTATTTAAATATGAAATTGCCCTGTGCCTCATGTGTTGAGTGTTTGAAAGAGTTGCTGAGGGGCCGCATCAGGTATGATAAGAGCGTTATGATATTAATGTGGTTCTGATAAAAGAACAATTTTGAATGTGTAAGTTTTCAGTTTGGTTCAAGCAGATGCTTTGGTTAAACTTCCAGGAGAGTGAAATATTTGACTTTTGTATACCATTTTATTTCTCTCAGCAGAGAGATAAGTACTACATTTTTCCTAGATTTACTGAACATTCGGACTCTGTTCATACCAAATAAATGCCTCTTCATAAGGCTGTGTCTCATTACTGTGCCATAGAGGACTAAGGAATAGTTCTTCTGCACCACCCTTCCCCAGTCAGTACAGCATTTCATTCCCTGAATAGATGTATATTACATGAGAAGTTTTTTAACCTTACTGTGTCAAATGTTAAAGTCCAATTACAGAGAGAATACAAGGTATATCAGAAGCCTGGAATCTGACACTGTCTCTATTTTGTTCATAGGAGATGATTTTTGTGGTTTGCATGCTTGCAATCTGAGAACATCGTTGACAAGAAGGCTGAGTTTACATAAATGATCCAGATTGAAACTCAGCTACCTTTCTTCCTTCTGTGGTGTAATTACAGCCCAATCTGGAGACAGCTAGCACAGCAAACAGATTTCATTACACTGCTCTCTCAAACACTAAGTGGAGTTATTTCAGTTAACTTCTTCACACACACACACACTCACGCACACACACACACGGAAGTGAACTGTCACAAACCTATACAATGGACCAGTATGTTACCTGCAAAGGACTTTTTGAAAGTTATATACTTAGTTAAACTTTCAAGAGTCATATGAGTATGATTTAAAAGATCTTGATATTCCTGGATGGAGCTAAGCATTTAATATATTTCTTGTATACCAAAACATTAGTGCAGTTAAATTGTTTAGTAACTGGATGAAAGTGTAGATAAAAACTGGTTAAATTATCAAACCATTATACCCATTTGCCAAGAACATTCAGTCTTGAGAAAGAGCACATCAAGTATTATAGAGGAAACTATTCTCAATTTCAAACTTATTTTTGTTGCTGTTAATAGTTTCATCATTTTTTTAAGAGTACATGCAACACCATAATCTCAAATTTATAAAATGGCTATTAAAATTAGTCTCCACGTCCCACCTTCCCTTTGCTCATTACTAATGGCCATAATATCTACAAAAGATGGTATAAGGTAGGGGGTGGGGAGAAAAGGAAAGTACATTCGAATTCTAGCTGGGTTGCCAGGGGTTGGTGAAGGAGACTGCAGTCAATCCCCAGAGAGAACCAAAAAAGTTATCATGGAGATCCTTGAAACATCTCTGTATTGTTTTACTGAGCATCTGTCTTTGTTTCCTTAATTACTTAATCTAACAGGTCTTGCACCTACTGCTTGATCTCTGTAGAACTTGTTGACTCACAGCACTGAGATATCTATCAGCTGCCAATATTCCTCAGAATCCATGCTGTCTGTACATTATACATGTCCTGCCCTAATACTCAAAGACCTAAAGTTGTGTGATACATTAGGTCTGCCACTCTGTAAACATCTACCTGAGCGTAGGCACCACTGAACTCCAGGGAGTTACTTCCCAGTGAAATGGATAGGATTGCACTGTTCATTCTAACAGCCCTTCTAGAAAGACAGGGTATCTCATAACTCCAGAGAATATGGAACACCACTGTTCCTGGTATTATTTTTCATGCAATAGTGAAAACTATCACCTGGGATCCCGTTCACAGGGACATCATTTTGACATCTTAATAATAACTTGTATCATACTTTTAAATCTTCAGCAAATGCATTTCTGAAGCCTGAATATTTAGGGAATTTGAGCACAGAGAATTCCATCTATGCCAGTGCAATTGAATCTGATGGAAGTTTTGCATGCTTGCCAAATTCATGATGGAATTATGTGGCTCACCATTGGTGATGTCACAAGTACTATCCAATATTTGCCCTTGACACTGGTAAAATCTATAACCACAAGATGCTCAAGAACAATGTATGTAATAGCCAGAGAGAAAATTGCCATTTCCCACTGAGTGAAAGAGTGTCTGTGTGTCTACCATACACCATGAAACCTGGATACATGCAAACAGCTGTTCACATATTAAGCACGTCTATTAAATTATCATTAATGCAGTTGCAAGAACTACTCATTTGAATGGAGCTCTGGCAGACCTTTCTGACTACAGACTACAGCCCAAATGGTCCAACGTGTGTTTGCAGTATCAGGAAGTTTAATGCATTCAACAAAAATATCTGCTGTTTGAGATGAATGAGGATGAAGATGAAGATTTGGGGCAGTATTTATGCTACCCATGCAGCAGTAGTAGAATACTGCCACATACCTTCATCTTCAGCCTTATATAACTCAAATATTTTTTTGAATGGTATCACAAGAGAAAATGCTTCCACTCATACTTGGGCCTCTCTTAGGAAGCTCTGGTTCCTCTTACCTAGTGGTGGGTCCCTGTCACAACTGAATTAGGCATAGCAGCAGTATAAAATACAACCATCAACATAACTGCCTGTACCAAGCTCTTCTTTAAAAAATTGTTTAGATTGCAATTTAAGCCATTAGGTGTTAAAATTGTCATTTATGGGGATTCTGCAAACTTGGTTCTAGTCAAGCTGTTTTGTCTTCTGAGACAAAAAGTGTGAATGAAATAACTGAAAACTAAACAGACCTCAACAAGGGGAATATATATATAAAGTATATGAGCATTTCTTAGTTTGAAATCAATTTTCTCTTCTTAGCCTTGTTCAGCATTTCTTTAAAGAGCATTAACTTAGAAAACAAGACTTTAGAGGATTTTAAAGGAAAGTTAGTGCGGTATAGTGGTTAAGAGTACAGGAGTCTGATTCAGGAGATCTGGGTTCTAGTCCTCATCAATGCAGCTAACTGGGTGACTTTGGGCCAGTTACACACACTCAGCCCAACCTACCTCACAGGAATGTTGTGATGATAAGCCACCTTGAGTTCCTTGAAAGGAAAAAAGGCAGGATATAAATATAATAAATAGTAACTTGCTCCGTGCAAAGTCCCATTGAAATGATTGGAAGATTGCAAGCTACGTGTGCTTAGTGAAAAGTTTTCTTCCAGTTCTGTAATAACTTTTCATGGAATTTTTTAGCAAATGCTTTTGTTCTACATTGACAGAGCTGTAGATAGTGATATCTGTATTTTCCCTCAGAACTCACACTAACCTCTTTCAGCAAAATCCATACTGAGCTCTTTTAGGAAACGTGATTGAGTAGTTCAGTTGCTTCTGGTAAGACTGCTGAGTGACTAGACAAACCACTGAATCTCATGGCTAGTATTTTTCAGTCTGTTGCACTGAGAATAAACTGTCATGGTGTGCAGGGAAATCATGAGATCTGATTCACTGTGTAATGCCTTTGAGCTTAATAAAAATGCAGAGTTATTTATTGCTAGTAAATACTGTGTACATTCTTGGCTACTACCTCCAACCTGAATGTGTGTTGATGGATGAAAAATAATGGCCAGAAAACTCCAAACTAGTCATTGACCCATTTACACCTAGCAATGTTTTCAACTCTGATCCTCACTTCCAATTAGCTTGCTTCCTTCAGACAGGTACACCTTTACCTATATTGTTCTATGTAGGGTATTGTAGAATTCATGTATTTGCAGATATATTTAGTAATGAAAGTGTCCTGGACTACCTGTGTTATTTTTTCTATTTGACCATTTTTATACTCTGAGGAGTCAGTGAAGGTGAACAGTCCTTATACATATGATACCATTAATATAAAAAGTCTTAGAGTTCCTTACTAGGATAACTTATTCTTCTCTAACTCTGTTAGTGTCCCTTTATCCTAGTGAATAGTTAAGAAATCTCTCTTCTAGCAGTGTAACAATCCACACACTATTCTACAGGTGTGTTTGAACATAGTACATAGCTTTCTCTTCAAGATTAAAATAAGTTAATGAAGCATAGAATGCCAGTAAATCTAAGTGAAAATGAAGAAATGATGTGATCACATAGGATTTGATTCCCTACCTTCAGGATTTGTTTTTTGTTTCAAACTGTTGCTTGTGATTTGCAGGCATTATAGTACCTTTCCCTTTCAAATTTTCCATGTCCATCTTGCTATGTGAGTGTTTGTGCACATACGCGTGCACGCACACACACAATTTAAAATCATTGTTACCTTCTGCCTTAGACAGAAGAGTACTTTGGCTCCCCCATGTGTAAGAGAGTCTTACGCTTCATAAAATTTTGACTGCTTTTTTAGAGTGTATCAATAGTGTATCAATGCCATTTTTTCCTTTTCTTTTTTATGACTATGCTTGGAAGAGAGAGGTCATTCTTTTTTCCCCACTTTTTAAAATTTGAACCATTTCTTTAAAATCAAAAAGTGTGATGCTTTAGTGCATTGTTTTAATGTAAAACCTGTGCACATGAATTGAACTTTCCGTGAAGACTTTTTAACCTTTCAAAAATGCTTTGGTTTGTACAATTTAGAGGTTTTGAGGGTTTTTTAAAATTCTAGTGATCAGCAATTCCCTAACAGTTATTAAAAATGTGGTGACATTTAAAAACATGTTTTACATTATGGAATAAACTTGATGATCTAACCATTATTTACCTAAACAGGAATGTGAAATAGAAAAATGGCAGAACCAGAACATTCTGAACCTGTAAGCATACCCTCATAGATATGTAAAGTAACTGGGACTTCCCTTGTTTATTTCTTGTGAACACTCACAGTGTTGAAATACTTAACACTTCCATGTTATCCTTCCCTGTACTTACTTCAGGTCGAGAACTGGGACTTGTATGCCTTTTCCTGCCCAAACTTGCACAGAATTGTGCTTTTAATTCATTGCCATGTATTCATGTAGCGGTAGAGCTGCTGTGGTACAGTAGTGGGACCCATCCCAGCAATTCAGAAGCAGCAAACCAAAGGATCATCACTCCTCTCCAGCCTCATTGAAAGGGTTCATTTGCTTTTGAGAGAGACAGAGAAATGTAGGCATTTTACATAGCTCTCTTTTTCCAGAAGGATGATTGAGAAATGAACCATTACCTCCTCCAGCTAGTTTGAAAGCTCTTCCAATTTCAGTATTGTCTGAATAGCGCTTCCTTCTTTGCATGTGCTCATCAGAGACTATTTTCCGTTATAGACATACACACAGGCACGCACTCTCCACTCCACTATTTATATCCTAGTTAAACAATGCCAGCATGCAGCAGTAAAAGGTGTGCATTTCATATGCAAATCAGTGGCAATAATTTTGTACAATTGCTTACTTGTTTGCATCATTATGCTCAACAGCAGCATAACAAAACGAATGCCCCAAAGAATGTTACCAGAATGGAGTTTTGTCTTGGCAAGTCCACCCTTCCATTCACATTTTAGCTAATAAAGCAGTTTAGTCATAGATGACAGAAATACATAGGCTGTATTCATCACTTCTTTTGGGGTAGTTTAAGCTTTAAATTGTTAGATTGCCACCCCAGTCCTAAAACTGAGGCCCAGCATATCTGCCTGCAATGGTAGATCAGCAGATATATTACAACAATGTAAAACCAGAGGCCCAGTTTGGATTACTCATCAGGCATGACTGCATGAGTGGCAGAATCATAATGCTTAATGTGTAATCTAGTTGAATTTATTACCCAACTGAGGATCCTTATGAAGTCAAAATGGCACCAGGATAGAGACAATGGAATGGAGTGTCCTAGAAGAAGACATGACTGAACAGGATCACACTAGATTGCAATATTTGGCTACTAATATCACTAGTAGGGTTTAGAATTTCCTTACAAATTAAGGTGCAGGAGGAAGTCAGAGCACCTCAGTTGAAGAACTGACTAATGTAGCTTTGGGACTGGGAGATCCAAAGGACACTCTGGGTTTGATAAATCACAGAGTTGGTTGATCTGATGCTACAGGAAAAAGCACCATCTGATCTTTCTGATACTACTAACCAATGTCCATCCTATAGATTAGCAAAAATCAAACAAGCAAACAAACAGTACAATAATATGGCTATCAATCCCATATTTAAATAAAAGTACATTACAAATATGGAGGTATAAATATTAAATTTATTGGCTATTTTATCCTGAATTCAATAGCTTTGTTGAAATTTTGACATGGTCTCAAATTATCAAATAATTTTTTGCTACCAAAGGATGTTGGACCACTTTAGTCAGGTCATGGAATTTGATTCCACAAACATTCTATGAATAATTCATTTTACTATATATTTCTGTGGCTATAGATATAATATCACAAGTGTGAAACAGTTTTGCTTGAACAACGTAGCAGAATACTTTCTGAATCATCTTATTCAAGAAGCGCTTCTGCGCATTTGAAATCTACAAGGCAAACGAAAGAAACCATTTCAGCATTTCCACACTAGGCAGAAAGACATCTGTTATATAACTGACTACCAAAGAGCTTGAAAAAGGAGCTTGGCTGGAACAAAAATATGACAACACATCAACAATGTGATACAGCTGCAAAAAAGTCAAATGCTATTTTAGACTGCATTAATAGAAGTATCACTTCCAACTCATGTGAAGTACTAGTTCCCCTTTACTCAGCACTGGTTAGGCCACTTCTGAGCACCACAGTTTAAGAAAGATGCATATAAGCTGGAAAGGGCTCAAAGGAGGGCAACAAGCATGATCTGGGGACTGGAAACAAAATGCTCTGAGGAGAGATTGAAAGAAATGGATGTGTTTAGCTTTGAGAAGAGAAGACTGAGGGAAGATATGGTAACACTTGACAAGTACTTGACAGGCTGTCACAAAGAGGAAGGCCAGGATCTCTTCTAGATCACCCTAGAGTGCAGGACACAGAATATTGGGCTCAAGTTGCAGAAAGCCAGATTCCAGCTAGATAGCAGGAATAACTCCCTGGCTGTTGGAGAGGTATGACACTGGAACCAATGACCGAGGGAGATTGTGAGCTCTCCCACACTAGAGGTGTTCAGGAAGCCCTTGCACAGCCAGCTGAGAGGGATGGTTAATTCAGAGTCCTGCACTGAGCAGGGGCTGGGACCCTGATGGCCCTCTGGTGCCTTCCAACTCTACTGGCCCCTCTTCCAACTCTATGAACATCAACATCACAGAATAATATCTGGAGGCAGACGGGTCAGTACTGTTATTCCTGCTGTAGCATCATTGAATTGAACCGGGAGAGAAGAACTTAACTCTTGGAGGTTGCCTGTGACATGCCAAGACATCATAGACCCATTACTGATCCCTGCACCAAAAGTACACTGTAGAACAGTCTTCCCCAGCCTGGTGCCCTCCAGGTATGTTAGACTGCAACTCCCATAATTCTAATAATTCTAGCGAGGATTTATGGGAGTTATAGACCCAGCACAGCTGGAAGACATCACATAGGGAATATTTCTCTAGAGACCCATCAAATGTGAACTCAGTTGAGTTATTACTAACTTTGCAAATCTATACAAATCTACTCAGAAGTTCAATTGTTAGTACATATGCTCAGGACTGCAGCCTTCAGAAGGTAATAGAGGAAGATTTTTCAGAGCAGTTTGGTTATACTGTGCCTTGCACAAAAGATTTCAAATTCTACAGAATATTGAGAAAGAAAATAAAATGGTGAAACTCTCCTTGGCAATAAATACATAACCAGCAGTTAGTTGAATCTTTCTAAACAGAACATAAGAGAGAAATGAAGGAAAATGTGGCATTCCTTGCATTAGCAAAACGAAATCAGTTTTAGAAAAATTAAGTATATTTTCAATGTAAGCTCATGAGCTAGGAAGTGTAACATAATAAAACTGGCCAACTGAAGCCTAAGGGGGCAGCAACATCTATCTTTCTACATCATCCTACAAGAGATCAACAAGGGTTCCAATTTGGCAGGAATCCATCAAAACAGATATGCTGCAATTTCTCCGCTTCCCTTGGTGATTACTATTACTTTTGTAATGGTCTTAAAGTAGTGACCCTTCCCCACATTTTCAGTCTTCACTTTTTCCTCTTCAATAACAACTATATAGAGTATGAAAGCACATAGCAACCAAATGAAATAGGTTTCCTTAAGTATCAAAGAGTAACTTTTTAGCCAAAGGTATTAAATAGGAAGCAGAAAACACTCCTGAATAAATGATTTGTGGAGCGCACATCCAAATGCTTTTGCTTTGCATTTTTGAAAGTTTGTGGAAAGCCAGCCTAAACTTACAATGTAGTCTACTGGCAACTTGTTTGCTTATTATTCCTGTTCCAGAGCTGTTAGGGGACAATATAATCACACTCCTGGATGGATAGCTGAGGCCCTGCAGGGCCCCTTCTGGGCTTGGGTCCCCTAATAGCAGCTGTGCCTGAGGCCAAAACTATAGCCTATAAAATAAGGTGGAACTCAGACTGGCAAATGTTTTCTCATTTGTGAAGCAGAGTTTGGCTTGCACAAGTTTCCTTTACTCCCCTACCCACCCCCCAATGTATGTGTAAATGTAAAGTGTTTTAGGTAGACCAAAATTCTGCAGAATTAAGTATAAATGCTTTAACCCATTACATGAGTAATGAATATAGGGGACCAAATGCAAAGGCAGGTAGTATTCCTGTACATTTAATAGTGTGCAGAGAAGGAAAGAATCCCAGCAATGCAGTTTGCCCATCAGAGGTTAGAGAAATTATAGCAGCTGCTGAAATTCAGTGTGTTCTAGAAGAATCATTTTCAGTAGACTGAGCTGTTTTTAAATCCAAATCTAAATCTCATAATACCTCACCCTAGTGTATAATGTTATGTTTAAATGCATTCATAATAGTACTCATTTTTCCAAATTTATACAGAGTATTAGCCAGATGACACTTGGACCAGATTTTGCACTAAAGTTATCAAATAATGATGTCTATACTAGAGTAATCTACTTTACATGCTGTCAAAAAGATAAAGAGAAAATGGATTTTCGTGAAAGGGAAATATGGAATCTGAAGAATTTGTGGATTCTAGCAAACAAGGGATGCCAAAATATGTAAATGAGCAAAGGGTGGAGATGAAAGACTAGCAGCAGCAGCAGCAGCAGCAGCAGCAGCAGCAGCAGCAGCTGCAGCTGTTACACCAATTACTGAGGAAGAATACAAGTAGGAAGCAAACATGAATGGAGAAGAGTACATAACACAAAGTAGCACACAATCCTGTCTGGTATGAAATAATTTCTCATTATATACAACAGATCAATATTGATTTTGATCATTCCTGTACCAAATACTTCTATTATTTCCTTTTGCACAGATGGGTAATATAGACTGAGAGTCATCGATCCAGCATACAGAACTTGTTTATAGGTCTCTGGATAACTGTAAATTTTGACAGCTGTGGGGCACAGTCCTATGGGGATATTCAGAACTCTCCTATGCAGAGCAAGAGGCAAAATTATACATTTCTTCTGCTCTGCAAAACAACTAATCAACTAAGCTGACTATGTTGTTTCAGAAGAAAGAAGGTACCTCCAGGTCATGTTATACCTTGTCAGTGGCAGTCTTCATCCCTACCTATCCCCTGAAACCCTCTCTCATCCCTTTCACCAACTCAATATGATTCTTTCTGTTATAGAAGAAAGGAGGTTCCAAGCACAGATCCCCAGTTCCAAGGTCAGAGTGCTGTTTCCAAACTCAGAGCTGGGAACCCTAACAATCCTATGATCAGCAGGCTAGAAAATCAAAATGGTGAAGATTCCTCCATAGAGGCACTAAAATTCCTGGTCCCAAAACCAACTTAGTCATGGGAGTATGCTATCATCCTCCAGACTGGAATGCTCAAACTGATCTTGGGATGGGAAATGAAATCAGGGAAGCCTCCAATAAAGGCAGACTTTAACTACTGGCACATTGGATAAATATATGCTTCAGTTCTGACAGACAAGTTAAATTTCTCAGTGTCCTAAACAACTGTGCCCTGGAGCAGTTGCTTGTAGAACCAACCAGAGGGGAGGCAATCCCAGATTTAGTTATAGATGGAGTTGATCAGGACATAATACAGGATGTAAATGTTCTTGAGTCATTAGGTAATAGTAACCATGCTGGCATCAGATTTAATATACAGTTAGGTGGAAGACTGCCTAAGAGGTTGAACACACATGTGTTTGACTTCAAACAAGGAAATTTCCCAAGACTAAGGGAAGTGGTTAAACAGAAGCTGAGAAAGGGAACCAAAAGATAGTAGTGACCAAGGAAGTTCTCAACCTTATTGATAATCTGAATGTCAGCAAATCACGTGGTTCAAACAATATCCATCCCAGAGTCCTTAAGTGACTAAAACATGAAAATGCTGTCCTTCTTACCAAAATATTTATTATGTCCCTAAAAACAGCTCTTGTACTAGAGGACTGGGAAATGGCCAATGTAACACCAAGTTTTTAAGGGGATCTAGGGGAATCTGGGAAATTACAGGCCAGTTAGCTTAATTTTCATTCTGGGTAAATTGTTTGAAAGCATAATTAAAGACAGAATCAGTAAACATCAGGCCAGTCTCTGATGAAGAAAAGTCAGCATGGCTTCGGCAAGCAAAGTCTTGTGTCACTAACCTATTGGAGTTTTTTGAGAATGTCAAGCATGTAAAAAAGGCAAACTTCATGCTAAGCATAATTAGGAATGGAATAGAAAGTAGAACTGCCAAGATATTATCCCCCCTGCACAAATCCTTGGTGCAACCACACTTCAGAGTATTGTGGTCTGTTCCAGTCACCTCACCCGAATTATTGAATTGTTATTGAATTGTTCAGCTTAGGAATAGGTGAGAAGAGACATGATAGAAGTGCTTAAAATTATGCATGGAGTGAAGAAAATGGAGAGGAAGCCCTTTCTTTCTCTCTCTCCCTCAGCACCTAATCCTGGGGTTATCTCCTGAAGCTGACTGGGGGGAAAGCTTTTGACAGATGAGAGAAAATACTTCTTCACTCAGTGCAACAAATACTTGAATTATGGAATGCAGTGCCACAGGAATTAATGATGGCTGCAGATCTAGAAGGTTTTTAAAAGGAATTGGAAAGGTTCAAAAAAGCAGAGATTATCTATGGCTACTAATATTACTGGCTATGTGCTACCTCCTTCACCAGAGATGGCATGCCTGCATACATCAGTTGATGAGGAGCTTGAGCAGGTGAAAGTCTTGCTTCAGCAATCCTGAGAGCAACTAATTGCCACTGTATGTACAGAATGCTGAACTAGATGGACCTTTGGTCTGATCCAACATGACTTTTCTATATCATCTAGAATCTAGATGCTCTTTAACACCCATCAGATTTATCTGCATATCACGTGAAGAGAAAACCATTCTACCTCTTTCACTACCACTGTTCATTCACATACCTCAGCCTCCAGCTAAGTATGGATGGGAATCTTGTTTAATTTCTTGACAAGAACTTACCAAATCCCACATTTTTTTTCAAAAGAGGATGGAAAGAATTTATGATTTAAAAAAAAATCATTGTAGGAGAAAGCAAAACTGACCGATTCAACTCTTACATCCAAGTAGAAGGATCTGCAATATCCATGCTTAGATCTTAAAAATCTGGATTTCAGTACCTGCACTCATTGTTCAATCACAGAATCACAGTACAGCTGGAAGGGGGCAGAGGACTATCAGGTCCAGCCTCCTCTCAGTGCAGGACTCAAAGTTAAACCATTCCTCTCAGATGGCTGTCCACTTGCATCTTGAGTGCCTTTAGTGTGGGATAGGCCACAACCTCTCTAGGTAATTGATTCCATTGTCATACTGCTCCAACAGTCAGGAAGTTATTCCTGATGTTCAGCTGGAACCTGGCTTGCTGTAACTTGAGCCCATTACTCCAAGCCTGTACTCTGGGAAGATCCTTGTCTTTGTGACAACCTTTCAAGTAATTGAAGATTGCTATAAATCTCCCCTCAGTTTTCTCCTCTCAAGGCTAAACATGCCCAGTTCTTTCACTCTCTCCTCATAGGACTCTATTTCTAGTCCCTGAACAATCCTTGTTGCCCTCCTCTGAACCCTTTCCAGCTTGTCTGCATCTTTCTTAAACTGTGGTGCCCAGAACTGGACACAGTACTCCAGATGAGGCGTAACCAAAGAACTCTATGGGGCATTGCACCCCAATCCACTCATTGCCTAATGCCCCCTCCACTAATTCCACTGTGCAAGTACATACATATATACACAACTTACATAACAGAGTTTCAACAGTTCTTAGAGGAAGACCCAAACCAGGCACAAAGGTTCATTTCTTGATCAGAAAAACTCTGTGGAACTCTCATGTGCAAGCAATGCCCCAGTCCAGAAAGGAGTGTTTCAATTTGCTCCCATCTCTGTTGCACAAAGTGCTGAATCTCTGTTGTTGGCAAGTTCACTTGCAGAACAGAATCTGTAGGGCCCAGTGCCCCACTAGATACTGCCCTGTATATTCAACCATGTTTGCTGGGCTGAATTTGGGTGGTTATCTTTTTTATCTGCCAGGGTCCTCATCTTTAAGTCTTGCAAGGCATGCAAGAACAGTATGTTTCTATCTGACCTGAAAAAAGGTACACCTATTAAATGTGGCTGGTATCTATAGGTGAGAATTATACCTGTAAGACTGAGGGAACAAGTATTTATAATAAAAGCGATGGAAGTGGACTCTTTGTGGGTAATTGCTACAAACTCCCAAATAAATATAGAGGCTGACATGTGAAAAAGGTCATGATGTTTGCTTACGGCCATATAGTAAAGGTTAAACTTGTTTAACATTTACATTTGTGAAATTAAAGATTTTATAGTATGATTTTATCAGATGGTAAACCTCCCAGAGAATTTGGGCTATTGAGTGGTATAGAAATGTAATGAATGATTTAATAAACAAAAGAAATAAACATGAAATTTGATGCTTTAACTACTGGATCATATTGGTTCATTTTAGAAATGCAGATTGGGGAGAGGAATAGGAAAAGAAATGTTTCATAGCATAACTAGTTTTTGCCTCAGAAAGATTATTCTAATTTGTAAAAGCAATACAAGCAATGTAAACAAATGTAAATTGGTTAATGCATCCAACATGCTACAGGCTAATCCAAATGTTTTAGACTGGCCTCAGATTCGGCAATCTTCCCAATGAGAGAAACCTTCCTTCAGTAATCAGAATGTATTAATCTCATCATGTCTTTTTCCACATAAAAATACATATTGTACAGAGTACTGTAATAAAATGCATGAAAACATTTTAACATCATGTTATAACATGATGTAGCAGCATGATATATTGAAGAAAATAATATTCTTCTGGCAATGCCCTAATAATAAGCCACATTCTACTAGTAATGTTATTTCAGTGTGAATTTTACCAGGAGGAAATCTCTTTGATAAATAACCACCCTGATAGGCTGTTTCAGTATGTGCATGTATCTCTATATATAGAATACAGATGTCCCAAAGAAAGAAAAGCTCACCAAGAGAAGTGCATTTCCTAGGAATTCCTCAGATGTATACTGGGTCTAAATTCAAAAGGCACTGTACTAGTGTAAAGAGTTTCAGTTATGGGGCACTATGGAAATGAAATAAATGATAATAAAGTTCCAACCACAATTAGCAGCAACACCAGGAATAACAATGAGTGGTTTCTATTACTATTAGTTTTTACTTATTAATTTGACTTTTATTTATTTATTGAATTTCTGTCGTGCCCCCTCAGCCAAAAATGGCTCTCAGGGTGGGTTACAAGATACATTGTAAAGTAACAAGCAAATAATATTATATTAACAATTATAAAACCACAGCACATCATAAAAACAGTTAACAGTAAAACCTCACAAGGACCTCTATATAACCACTAAAACATCATTAAAAGTACCATACCACTAAAAAATAAACACTGTAACATAAAATCCACAAAATTATCTGTAACAATTAAAATATTGAATAAATAAAATGGTCTTTGCTAGGCACTGAAAAGAGTGAAAAGATGACAACAGGCAAAACTCTTTGGGGAGCTGATTCCAAAGTTGGGGAGTCACTTCAAGAAGGCCCTTCTTCTTGTTACCTCATTCTTTATCTCCTTCAAAGGGGTCTCCTTAAGAATCTCGGAAGTTGACCTAAGGGCCTAGGTAGGCACATATGGAAAGAAGCACTCCTTTGGATATCTTGATCTTGAGCCATTAAAGGCTTTAAACATTAATGTTAGCACCTTGAATTGGGCCTGGACCTCAACTGGTAACCAATGGAGGTGTAGAGGACTGGCTTTATATGGTCATAGCTGCCAGTTTTCATCAGCAGCCTTGCTGCTCTATTCTGGACCGACTGAAATTTCCAGACCATCTTCAGAAGTAGCCCAACACAACATAGAGAGCATTGCAATAATCCAGACAAGACGTTACCAGAGCATGAACAACTAACAAGGTTCTGCCTGTTGCAACTGGTAAATCAGCCTGCTCCTGGCCGCTGAATCCCAGAAGAACCCCCAAGCTGCGAACCCAAACTTCAGGGGAAGTGCAACCCCATCTAGGACAGGTATGTTGTCACCCATTTGGACTAAGGATCCCTCCACCAACAGTATCTCTGGATTAATCCAGTCTTGTCTGGTTTAAGCTTCAGTTTATTGGTCCTCATCCAATCCATTATGAGGTCCAGGTCATGATTCAGAAAATCCACTGCCACACTTGCAACCCATGATAAAGAGATGTAGAGCTGAGTGTCATCAGCATACTGGTACTGATGACATCTTAGCCCACAGCATCACATGAGCTTTCCTAGCAGTTTCATGCAGATGTTAAATACATGGGAGAGCTGATAGAGCTCTGCAGAACTCCACAGCGAAAATGCCATGCAATAGAACAATAATCCTCCAGACAATCTTCTGTACCTGGCCAACCAAGTAGGAGCGGAAACCACTGCAAAACAGTGCCTCTAATTCCCAACCCAGCCAACCTGTCCAGAATGATATCATGGTAGATGGTATCAAAGGCCGCTGAGAGGCCCAGGAGAACCAACAGAATCACACTCCCCTATCTTTCTCCTGGCAAAGGTCATCCAACAGGGTGACCAAGGCAGTCTCTGTTCCAAACCCAGGCCTAAAGCAAAATGGAAATGGATCAAGATGCTCCATTTCATGCAAGAGTGCGCCTGGAGTTGCCCAGCAGCTTGCCCAAAAAGGGGATGTTAGTGACTGGTTTATAGTTACTCTGGGTCCAAGTTAGCCTTTTTTAGACGTGGTCTGATTACAGCCTCTTTTAATGAGGCTGGGACCACTCCCTCTCTCAATGAGACATTCACAGCCTCTTGAACCCAGAGACATATCCCCTGCTTTGTGTGACCAGCCAAGATGGGCAAGGGTGAAACATACAAGTAATAGGCCAAACCAATCCAAGCACCTTATCCACATCCTCAGGCCTCAGTAACTGAAACTCATCCAATAAACTTGGACCAGAGTTTGGTCTGGATACCTCTGTCCACAGAGTTGTACTAAGTGCAGTCCAACTCATCATGAATCCAAGCAATTTTCCTCTCAATGTGCTTTGCAAATTCCTCACAGTGGGCCACCAAGAGTTCCACCTTATCTATCTAGCCCTGGCTCAGTTTGTAAAAGGCCATGAACCACTCGAAATAGCTTCACTGGATGACACTGAGACGTCACAATGCTGGTGAAAACGAATAAACTCTTTGCTGCTCTCACCGCCACATAGTAAGCTCGAAAATGAGCTCTAAGCTGTGTTAGGTCAGATTCATCACAAGTTTTTCTCAACCTGCACTCTAGCCATCTTCCCTCCTGCTTCATCATCCTCAGCTCTGGTGTATACCAGCGGGCTGTCCAGGATCCATGCAGATCTTCCTTTTCTATCAAAAATGGCACTCAAGGTGGAGTGCCATTATGTTATTATTACATTTGGCACATAACAAATGTAGGAACTTCAAGTATTTGGCAGCATATAAATGGAAATATAAATAAATAACAGTAACATAACAGTAATAAATTAATACTGTTACTCCTCTTTCCCTTCTGAAACTGCTCATTATCTAAAATTTTGGTTGGAAGACAACAGGGTGAGAGGATAAAAATGAAGCAAGGGTATTGATGTTGTGCATAACTCAATGTAATTCTACATATTTAGGCATTCAGCGCAATCCTGTGCAGATTTACCTGAAAATTAATTTTCATTGGTTGCATTCAGGTTACATGACAACCAACCCTGCAGATAAGGTACACAAGGTGGGATGTTCATGTCACAACCTATAATATGCCCGAAATACCATCAGATTCAGCAAGGGTTATCCTTATTACTTCTCCCTCAGTCCTCTTACAGATACCCAGGAGACTCTGGAAGAATCCATGTTGTCTTCCATCTGTGGAGATTGTAGCCCATTTTTATGACTGGTATGGCTTCTCCCCCCACCACCCTTCTTTGGAGCTGCTGTCATTACTTCACCGCCTTTTTGTTCTGGGGGTTGTGTTTTTGGACTCAAGATTTACACAAATTTATTAATTTTTAAAGGTTATGTTGTTAATAGTTCCGAGTTGCAACTCCAATTATCCCTTGCTTTATTAATGCCAGGATAGCATTGGCTGTTAAAGTACAGGAGGCATCATTCTCAGACATTAACAAAATAAAGGTATAAATAGGTCAATTTGTTACTTTGCCTCCTATTTTACACTGAAAAGTGAAATAAAGAAGGGTGGCAAGTAGAGCACCCCTCTCACAGTGAGATCTGATTTTTTCTAAACACCTTTTACCTTTCCCACACTTTCCAAGATATCAAGATTCAGAAAACCAGAAAAGTGCAAGCAAGTCCGTTTGTGGGAGCAGCAGTCAAAATTGAGACCTCCTTTTAAAACAGGGTTTTTGACAGGGCAAATAAGGATTTTGTTTTGTTTTTGACAGGGACTTATGCAGTCATGAAATCTCTGGCCATGGAGGTTCAATGAGCAATCAAGGATAAGTTCATAAAAGTTTTTGCATCCATCCTACTGCTGTCCCATGCACTATTCCTTAAAAACAAGCATAAAAAGCAATTACAGTAAGCTAGAAACCCAAGAGGCAATATTTGCTCAAACAGCACCCAGGGTTGGCAAACTCTTCGTGTGGGCATTTTGGGGTCCTCCGGATGTTTCAGCCTACAATCCCATGATCCCTTACCAAAGGCTATACTGGCTATAGCTGATGGGAGTTGCAAACCAAAAGATCTGCAGGGTCACAAACTGCCCACCTCTGGCTTGGGGGTGGCAGGCAGAGAACAGGAGTAGTGGGGCAGGGCGACGCGGCCAAATGTTTGTTGCTCCGTTCAGGGTAGATTGTTCCTATCTTGGTCCCAGGTCTGCTTAGCCGCAACCTAGACCCGTATTAAAAGAAGTACTTAAAACCTAACGGGCATCGATCGCCCTCATTTTCTCTCCTTGTATTCCCCCACCCAAAATATGACTTTCTATAGCGTGGACGCCTCTCACAAGTTATGAACGTGGGTGTTACTACCCGTTGTTTTTGTGGCGTGACCGTTGGTGTGGAAACTGGGAGGGGCCCGGGCGAGAGCCGGAGGAGGAAGGAGCCCGAGACTGACAGACCGTCCCTAACGGCTCCTTCCACCAGGCACAGCCACGGGGAAGGGGCGGGACGCCCGAGCGCGCGCGGGCGGGCGCGCGGGCGGGGGAGGGGGTGTGTATGCCTGTGGACCGACAAGGGCCGCCGTATTCTCTCGCGCGCCGCAGTGCCTCGATTTAATCAGCCCGCTTCCCTCCCCTCCCCCTTCTCCCGCCCTTGTATATTCTCTGTCCCGGGTGGCCGCAGTGGATCCTCCGGGCTCAGTGTCCTTGTGCGGAAATGACACATGGTCCCGTCACGTCACGCGAGAGCGCAGCGGACCCCTCTCTCTCGCTCGCGCGCGCACACACACGCACACACACACTCACAAAGAGCTGAGGGGGAGGGGAAGACACGGGAGCCTGCCACGGTCGCTCTTTTAAAAAACACCACCCACCCGAGATCAAGGGGCCGGGTACCCCCCACCCTCCTTTTTCCACAGTGCCTAAGAAGGACCCAGGTAAGCCCCTCCCCCCTCCGAACTTTCTTCCGCGGAGAGGGTCGGCCCCACGGGGTGCGCGCGTGTCGCCTCGTTGCAGCGATGGTTCACTTGCTACCCCGAATTACTTTTGGCCGCTCTGTCTCGGGGAGGAAACAGAAACAGCCTCTCCCCCGAGCCCCCGCCCGGTGCCGCTTTCGCCGTTTGGCGGCTGTGGGAAGCAACGATGGCTGTGCCCCAAGGCTCGCCACCAGGCAGCCCGGGCGCCTCCATCTCCGGCGATTGAGGGGGGGGGCGGGGAGGCGCAGAATGCCGCCTCCTTTTCTTCCGCGCCCCTGTTTCCTGCCGCCACTTAGAGCAGCTCAGGAGGAGGAATGCGGCGGGATGATGGTGGGGAGCGTTCCGGAAGCTGCCGTCGGGGCGCGCTACCTAAAGAGGGCTGGCTCAAAGCGCGCTGTAGCGGGTGGGAGAGAGCCGAGCTGCCGCCGCCTTCCCTCCCTCCTCCCCAGCAGCTCTCAGGCACACCTCCCGCCTGCTCATGTTGCCTAGATACTGCTCCCCGATGGCCGACAGAAGACGCTTTTGCGACTAGTGTTGGGGCTTGAGCGAGCATCATCCCCTCCCCTCATAGCGGAATTCGTGTTTAAGCGCTTCAGCTTCTTTCATTGCTAGTCAAGTTGCGAGAGGAATGAAGCATGACGCCTCCTCCCTCTCCCTCGTCAGCCATTGGATTTTGGGAAGTAGTGGCCACGTGACCTGGCGACCAGCGCTTTCTGCTGCCTCGCGCTATTCAAGGGAGAAGGGATCCCAAGTTCCCGCGCGCTCCGTGCTGCCCTTTCCTCATTGGCCAACTTCCTGCCATTGTCCCTGCGTGACAGCAGTTCACGACGACTCTCTCCTGCTCCTGCCGCGAGGTATCAGACATACTTGCAGGAGAGATCCCTAATTCTTCATCTCCAGGCGTCTCGTTCTTCTCCACGCAAGATTTTAATCCATTCATAACGATAAGAAAGATGAGAGCCTTCTGAAACTCCAGTGCATCCTGCATTTGGGGGAAAGTGCCACTGGAGTTATTCTGGATCTAGGAGGTTACTTCTGGCAACAGGTTAATAACAAGTGGTCCTGAAGCACTCCTTCCTTTCTGGAGATGAAAGGGAGCTAGCTACACTTAACTGCTCCCCCTTAGAGCCCTTGCTTGTATAGATTAGACTACTGCATCAAATTACCATCATCCTTCTACTTGGATACAGAAAAATCGTTAAATAAATCAGCAGTGATGCTGCTGCCCTTCCACTCTCTTTCTCTGAATAGCATGGCAGGGAAGATACTGTATTTTTCACTCTATAAGATGCACCTGACCATAGGACGCACCTAGTTTTTAGAGGAGGAAAACAAGAAAAAAAATATTCTGAATCAAATGGTTTACTAAACTATTTAATAAACTATAACCGAATACAGTAATACCATATTTCAACCTTGTAAAGTGAACAGCAGTCAACAGTGGCATTAAGAACCATCATCACTGTCATTAACAAAAGAGAGACTTTAAAGTTCGAGTACTCTTCTAGTTTTCGTTGAACCCATAGATCTCATCATCACTAGAGTCAGACTTTATGAAACTCTGTTGCTCACAATCACTGACATCACTTTCTTAGTAGTGGAATTATTGAAGGAATCCACAATCTACACCAGTTATACAAGAGCTGCTGCAGACAATTCAATAACAATCTAAAAAAGCCTGTAATGTCCACGCTGCCCTACTAGTAAATAATAAAAAAAAACTTCTGACAAAAAATGAGATATTGTATGGTAAATCAAACACACAGCAGACTAAGTAGCCTTTGAAGAATAAACTTCATGCACGAAGGTAATGCTGTTCAAATACCCACTGATCCTAAAAAAAATGTGTCTGATCAACTAACAGATAACTGATCCATGGAAAGCTGCCTGAGAATCACAGGCACATTCCCCATCACTTCCCCATGGGCTTCATTAAAAGACGGGTTGCCATTTGAAAACACACACCGACCTGTGATTAACAGCTCTCACCCTCTCACCTGTGCCGGAGGAGGGAGGCGGAGCCGAGCGCATGCCGGCCAGGTGGTGCCACGTGGGGCCGGCAGTGTGCCGGCGGTGGTCTTCCGGGCAGCGTGATGGCGGCAGGTCTTCCCAGGCGGTGGGGCTGAGCAGTTTCCGGGCAGTGGGGGTGAGCAGTCCGTCTCTCTCTCTGCGGCTGGCGGGTTAAAGCCCACGGCAGCGGCTCCTCTGCACCTCTCCCCCTGAGCGGCACAGCTCTCACCTGCGCCGGGGGGGCGGAGCAGGGCACGCCGATTGTGTACCGGCCAGGTGGTGCCACGAAGTGCAGGTGGCCGGCAGCGTCCCGGGCATCGGGCACACACACATTCGCTCTATAAGACGCACAGACATTTCCCCTTACTTTTGAGGGGGGAAAAAGTGCGTCTTATAGAGCGAAAAATACGGTAATTCAAATTGAGAGCCTGTTGCTGGTGACAGGCTCATCTACGCTTTTCCTGCAGGTGGCAGAACTGTAAGGATTGCATATTCTGTACCCAGTTCTAGCTGCTGCAGTGCCCAGAGAGCATAAAGGCAAACCACTTTCCTCTTCCGTTGCACCTCTGCTTATTTCCTTGCTTGCAAGCCATCTCATTGAAATATGGGGAGTTAAGGTTTTACCTTTTGAGGCTAAGCAACAGTAGTATGTTTTGTATTATTATAGTTACTGGGCATAGTACTGCTTGATTTTTCTTGTGGGAAGTGAAAACAACACAAGGACATTACATCCCTGGGTTGTATGCTGTTGCTTCTGAACCCAGGCTTCTGTTTTGTTCCCCATAAACCAGAAAAACAACCCTATGGGTTATTTCTCTGGCTTGTAAGTGGAGAAGCAAGCGACAGGGCCAGTTTCAGACATAATGCTAAACAAGAATATGCCTCTGAGTAGACACGAGTAAAAATCAAGTTTTAACTCATTATAAGGCCAAAAGGCATTGTGATCTAAAAAGGGTACAGTGCGAAACTACATTTCTTGCAGCTCTCTCAAGTCCAAGGACAAAAAGAAAAACAACTACCACCCTGTGAAATTGACTGACCCCGGCCTTACTATCTCTTGAATCTACTCTGATGGTGCTTAAGAAACTGTTACATGTGCATTCTTTCCTGACAGAAAAGTAAGTGTTCTGTAACAGCATTGGCAAAATGCTTGATAACATGGAACACTAGTTATTGTATGTGGTCAACTGGACAGGTATCCAAAGATATGTGAACAGTACATCAGGATTTCTCATTTCAAATACAAGTATTATGGAAGAAAGCTTTTTCTGAAGGTTTTCTAATGAAGCAGATATGGATAAAGAATGACAGTTACTGTTCCCATATATCTAAAGACTGATAAGCAATGACTAATCTATGACATAATAGTTTCTACTTATTTTAGATACATAGTTGCCTGTATATCTGTGCATAATATGTCTAGAAATACATATTTCCTTGTGGAAATTAATTTGCAAAAAGGCTAATTTTGGGGTTTTAGGAAGCAGTGACATTATGAACTTCATCAAAACAATCCAGAAGCCTCTGATTTAGTAGTTTATAATGTACAGGGAAAATCCAATCTGTTGGTGCTCAGTACTATTAGAGTACTGAACTAAAAATTTAAGCAAACTGCCTATCTCAAAATCTGCCTTCAAGAAGAAACAGAAATCAGGAGCTACCTAAGGATTCATACATAATAGAATTTAGATGAGTAGCTCCAAAAGGAGGCTACAAAGTGGGGGTCAGTAGGCTAGTGGCTCCTTGGGCATCTAAGTAATTGGAATAGATTTGCACTAATTCTTTTTCTGACAGTACCCCAATGAACTAATTCTGAAACTGACCTGGAATTTAACAGACCAATCATTTATATGTCTACTCAGAACTAATTCCCATTTGTTTTAATGGGTTTTACACCCTAAACCGCTGGATTAAATTGACTCCTGAAACTGTTGGATTCTTTATTTGTTTCTGGTACTACTTCTTGTGTGTTCAGAGAGATAGCAGCTATTTTAGAATCCAGTATTCTGCACACAATTCTTCTCCAAAGACAAGTCTGTGACCCTGCTTTGAGAACCTGCTCTTATATTTAAAAAAAGCAGTAAATTGCCTAAGTATACTTTGTCTATAGAATTATTTAAAATACTTGCATTCAATTGATCTAAAGCTTAATTGCATACTACCAAAAGATAATTTTCAATATGCTGTCATCATTGGTCCAATAAGTTTTAGAAACATAATCTGAGACAACTATTTTTTGGACCAAAAGTCTTTAGGCTTTAATCCTGTGTATACTTACCTGGCTGGGATAAGACCCCTGAGCACAGTAGGATTTGGTTCCAAATAAGCATGCATAGGATTGCACTATGAAATACTGGAATTTCAGTTTATATAGAAAATTATTTTGAGCTTACATATTTGGAGAAAAAAATAGTAACTGGGATTGCATGCCTACTTGATGCTTGTTTGTTCAAGTCAACGAATATTTTGTCTTCTTGCTTAAAGCCAATAATTAGGAGGTTGGAACAAACGCTGTAGGTTGGATTCAAAGTTTTGTGGCTGGTGTTCCATTTATGGAAAAGGTGTCTCTCAGTTCTCTATTCTCCTTGCCCCTGTACTCCCCTAAAATTGCTCCAAACAATTGGGAATTCTCTATAAAAACATGGCAGGTAAAAGAAGAAAACTGCAGTGGGATTGGAGAAGCATAAAACATTGTCTCCCACTCATTTCTGTTGTGGATGCTCAAATGGAAGAACTTCTATTCAATGAATGACTTTGTTGGATCCAAGCTCATGTATATCACAAATATCAGTGCATTATAATTTTGTATTATGTGAACATTTTACAACATTTGTGAAGGATCCATCTTCTTAATCCATAACAACCCATCTTTTCAGAAGCTTTCATGAAATCTTAACAATGGTTTCCTGCACACATAAGAAAGCCAGTGCTAAGTCCTCTTTTCATTCCATAGATTGGCAGCAGAGATACTGGAGTAGTTGGCTTTACATTATGCATATGACTTATCTCTTCAAAACTGTGTGAGGTTTTTTGTTTGCTTGCTTGCTTATTTCTCTGTTTTGTATGTTTGTTAATGTAGAGGAAGAGAATATGAATTCTGCTGAATTATTTGATGATGAAGACAATGCTGAAGGTAGTGTTCTACCTTTATTATATTTTCTGGGCAGATGAAAGTACTTATAAATATAACCTATATCAAATAAACATGTTAATATAAACATTGTGATACCTTCATGAGTGGTATGTAATATGAAATATGGTATAGGAGAAGGATCGTACACCAGAACATTTGTCTAGAATCAATAGCGTAATTAGGTTCCTGTCAGTGTCTCATTTTTATCATTTTTTCTGTTTCAGTTATCAAAAGTATTATGAAAGTAGAAATGGACAAAGAAGATGAAGTCTTAGATTGCTCTGTAATTTCAAGACCTGAAAAAAATTCATTGGATGGTTTAGTGACTTGTCTGCAAGATACCAACAAACGAAAACGGGCCTCATTTGGCTGTGATGGGTCAGGAAGCCACCAAGAAATCCTACCAAGTGTGAAAAAAAGAGGATTTACACAAGAGGTGATTCCTTTCCATTAGATTTTAACAGCATCTTAGATTCGTAACTAACCCTTTCAGGTTGGCCAGCTGTTAATGTATTTCGTCAAAGCTAGTTAATTCTTACTCTGAAATGTTTAATAGTCACTGGGCATATTGCTTTACTAGCAATTATACACACAATAATACACATAAAGCAATTATATACACATTTATCTAAAAAACTAAAGATATAAAATACCCCGTAGAGATACCTTACTAATTAATTAGGTTGCAGCACAATGCTATTTTTATTAAGCAAAATTCATCAGGTATGTACAGTAAGCTGAGAACATGGTGAACTGGACTTTGCATGTGAAAATGTATGACTTACATCTGTAATAGAGCTTTGTACATTTTTGCTGTACTGATTAATATGGTTATTCTTCTGGATTTCATCTAAAATTATCTACAATTCCGTTTCTATTCATACTTAGAAAGTGCCAGTGTGCTCCATGAAATTTCCTTCTGGCACTGTAAAAATTTATGCTCCAAACAACACTTCCAGGACTGATTTTTAGGTGACATTTTGTACTTTAGTACTGATAAGCAGATGGAAAATTCACAGACATTGCATTATATATGAAGAGTGCATATGAATTTTACTTACTTGTTAAGACTTGCATCCCAAGTTTGCTCCCACCAATAAGAGCATCTTGAGGAGTTCCACTTGCAAGATGCTCTCACCAGTAGAATGGAGGGAGCAGTTTTCTCAAATTTCTTCTTCCTTTTACAGCCGCTTATGTCTCCTGGTGTGTTGGAGGACCATCTGAAAGGTGCGGGGGTCAGCATGGGAAGGCAGGAATCAGCAAAAACTGCCTCTCTGTTACTTCGCCCCCCCCCATGTCAGTGGGATCCCATTCATACACTTTTAAGATCTAAGCTTAAGTTAGTTTTTATCTTGCGTTACTTTCTTAAGTCAAAATTTTGCAAGGTGCCTTACAAATCAATAAATTATCAATAAAACATAAACATGACAAATATAAAAACAAATCTATGATGTGTTCAACAAGGGCTCGATTCATGAGTCAGTTGCTGTTTCCATGAATTTTAAAAGACTATAGTTTATACGTAGATGTAGCTATATCTGAAGTGACACTTGAATGGTTTATGCCTAAATATCTGAAGCTAGGTTTTTAAAAGATTACTTATATTAAAGAGTATATGCCACCTCTTTTGAAAGTGCCTACACAAGGTAGCTCAAAGCAATTTTTTAAAAAGTAGTTCATAAATAGCTGCCCTTGTTACCCAAAATGTATTCAAGTATTTATTCAGGTATACACTTTGCCACTGCAAGTGCGATATAGAGGCTAGAACATTAAACTGGGACTAGGATATGCAGGTTCTATTACCCACTCAGCCATGAAACTCATTGCGTGACTTTGGGCTAGTCACTGCCTTTCAGCCTAACCTAATTCACAGGACTATTGTGAGGATAATATGGAGAGAAGGATGATCATGTAAGGTGCATTGTGCTCTTTGCAAGAAGAAAAAAGGTGGGATACAAATATATATAATAACAGTAATAATACAAAATAGAAATAGAAAAGGTTCCCATCATTTTTAATCACTCTCCCACAGAGATTGATCCTTCTTATATAGTGAGGCTTTGGGAATTAGAATAGAGTTATTCTAATTTTCATGAGAAAATTGGGAGCGTTTGCACTGTTCTTAGTGGAATCATAACTTGGAGGTTCCTTTTTTATCATGTTAAGATGGGAGTACTTAATCTTTACTTTTTGTCTTTATAGTTTTAAAATATATATTCAATACCTTTAGTTCATGAATTTTTCCAATAGCAAACTGAAAACAAAATCAATATGATTAGATTTTTAAAGTGTGAATTCTTGCATGTTTTTGAATTCTGTATTCTGTAATTTATGTTGATGTTGTTGCTTCAAAGCAAAATAAGTTTGCAGCATAGCCAGCTGTCATAGAGTGAATTAAAGAAGAAACCACATAATGCAAATTGTTTGTATTAACTAGATAGATCCCGTATCTTTTCTTTTGTAACTTATTCCAAATCTATATACATGGTCAGATATAATAGCCTCAGTTTGCTTTCAAAGATACTTCCGTGTGGAATTTTTGTACACTTGCCTTGATTTATAATATTAGAAAGCATTGAATCAGAAGTAGTGCATTGCATAGTGAAATGGTATGGAGACTCCAAAGAAGTTTATGGACTCCTAAATAATGTCAGGAGGCCATAAATTGTGCCCAAAGGGCAAATCCAGCCCTTTGCCAATATTTTATCCAATTAATCTGCTTAAAATTAGGGATTTTTTTAAAAAAAATCTATTCCATAAGGACAGATGATTTGTTTAAAAATACTAATAGCATGTTTGTTCATTGAAAGGGACTTATTACAAACCTGAAGCACAGAGATGCATCACCTACTCAAGAAGATGCAGAACAGCCAAACAAGAGCAAGAGTGTAACATGGGCTTGTGAAGAAGAAGCTTTGACTAACACAGTCATGCCATCATATAAAAAACCTTTGTATGGCATTTCACACAAAATTACAGAGAAAAAGACAGTGCCTGGAACTGAGCAGTTCTCATCCTATGATTTGTTTGAAAAGATTAATCCTAGCAGTCCCTCCAGTCTTCGGACTTTGAATGAGCAACGCAAAAGAGATACAAATGCTATTACAGCTGCAGGTTCCGAGTCTGATCCAAATATATATTCCTTGATACAAAAAATGTTTTACACACTGAATACCTTAAATTCAAATATGACTCAGCTTCACAGCAAAGTAGACCTGCTATCACTAGAAGTCAGTAGAATTAAAAAGCATGTCAGCCCAACAGATACAGTAGCAGAATTCAGACCACCTCCTGAATACCAACTCACTGCATCAGAACTCAAACAGATCATGGACCAGAGTACATCAGGTGGAGATTTGGCTTGCCGATTACTTGTACAACTTTTCCCAGAGCTCTTCAATGAGGATGAGTTAAGCAGGACCTGTAGTACATGTGGTTATCTTAACAAAAAGAAACTTGAGTCATTACATCTGCAACTCATCCGAAATTATGTGGAAGTCTGTTATCCTTCTGTGAAGAATTCTGCTGTTTGGCAGACAGAGTGTTTGCCTCAGGTCAATGACTTTTTCAACAGCTTTTGGGCTCAGAGGGACATGGAAAACAGTCAACCAGATATACAGCCCTCCAGTTTTTATGAGACTGATCAGGTTATTGATGATAAGGAAGATGAAGAAGCTCAACCCATGGAGAGGAGCAGTTCTGTTGCCTCTGAATGGGTATTTGATGCTCAGGATATAAATGAATTTTTAGATGAAGCTTCCTCTCCTGGAGAATTTTGTGTCTTTTTGCTACACAGGTTGTTTCCAGAACTGTTTGATCACAGAAAGTTAGCTGATAGATACAGTTGTTATGGAGAATGTGGGAAACAAGAGCTTGATCCTCAGAGACTTCAGGTAATCCGCAGGTACACAGAGATATATTTTCCTGCTATGCAGGAGAGAAAGGCCTGGTTACAGCATTGTGTTCAGCGAATAAATGATGAACTCGAAAATATGTATCTAGATGACAGTGAGAATGAACAGATGAGAGAGGATTGCTATGATTCTTCAAGTTTACCCGATGATGTGTCTATTGTAAAAGTGGAAGATAACTTTGAATATGAAAGGCCAGGGAGAAGGTCAAAGAAGATTTGGCTTGTCCCAATAGACTTTGATAAGCTTGATATTCCTCCCCCTGATTTTGAAGTCCCTATTTCAGACTACCTGTTAAGCAAAGAACAGCTTAAAAATATATATGAAAGCAGCTTGTCTATAGGCAATTTTGCGTCTCGGTTGCTAGTTCACTTATTCCCTGAATTGTTTACTCATGAAAATTTAAGGAAGCAATATAATTGTAGTGGCTCTCTGGGCAAGAAACAGCTTGATCCCATTAGAATTAAATTAATTCGACACTATGTACAAATGTTATACCCAAGAGCCAAGAATGATAGAGTGTGGACATTAGAATTCGTTGGGAAGCTTGATGAAAGATGTCGTCGCAGAGATACAGAGCAGAGACGCACATACCAACTGCAACGAAAAGTCCATATGCCAGGGCCTGAAAGGAGAGAATTTCTGACCTATGCAATAAACTCAGAAAGATTTAAAGAAGAATTTGAAGGACCGCCATTGCCTCCAGAAAGAAGCAACAAAGATTTTTGCAAGATACCACTTGAGGAGCTTATTGTTCCTCCTCCAGACTTTCCTGTGCCTTCTCTGTATCTGCTGTCTGATAAAGAAGTAAGAGAAATAGTACAGCAGAGCCTTTCAGTTGGTAACTTTGCTGCCAGGCTTCTAGTTAGACTTTTTCCAGAGCTCTTTACTTCAGATAACCTCAGACTGCAATACAACCATTCAGGGGCTTGTAACAAAAAGCAGCTTGATCCTGTCAGACTGCGACTAATCCGTCATTATGTTGAAGCTGTTTATCCTGTTGAGAAAATGGACGAAGTGTGGCATTATGAATGTATACCAAGTATTGATGAAAGATGCAGACGTCCTAATAGAAAAAAGTGTGACATATTGAAAAAAGCCAAGAAAGCAAAAAAGTGATGGGATCTCATGAGTTTCCAAAGATGTTGACTACTTAAATTATTTTGAAGCAGATTGAAAGGTCACTCTGTTTTAGACTGAGACTACTCAGTATATTCACTCAGCACTAGGACAGTTGACCAGTAAAATTATTCTGGGCATATGGGAGGTACAGTCCTGTAGGAATGTATCTTACAAATCAATCCTATTGCAATGAATGCCTAATGTGAGAGAACATGTTTTATAATGGTATGCCTTTATATAGGCAAGGTTCTTGATAGATGGTGCCCTTACTCCCTACCTAGGTACACAGCAAGGAACTATAAATTATTAGAGATGATCCAGTAATATCTCATTTAAATATAATATTCATCAGTGGAAACAAATTACATAGCTTTTAAATTTGTAATTGATTTTAACAGTAAGTAGTTTTCTGCTCTTTAAGGCAATTTTCATTAGGTACCTTTAATCAATCATTTGGAAATTAACCAGTTTTTTTAATCTTTCAAACATGTAGTTTTTGAAGTGCCACACTCTTTGAAAAGAGTAGAAAATCAAGATAGCTTCTTTGCTAATCATAGCTATTCCTTGTATTAGTTTGAATATCAGAAGAATGAAACTATTACAAAATCAATGGAAAATTAGAATTTTTCTTTGACAGTTTTCCATTTTGTAGTTGAAGTGTATAAATGTTAAGATTATGATCATGGCATTATTTAATAAGTGTGTTTATGTTAAGATTGTAGAAGTGATGCTTCAGTTTTTATTCATATAAGTTATTTTATTGTCTTCCGTGTGACCTCTTGATAGAAAAAACTACTGCTATGAGTAGAGGTTGTAAAACAGAATCCTGCTCTGTATCAGTAGAACATGGTGCTATTACTTGTTCTCACTATTTGCAGCATAAGTCTTACATGAAGTGATACTTGAATTGAAGAATGTACAAGAGCATTTAAGCCCATTTTGTCAGTAAAATTACTGCAGCCTTTCAAATGTTTACGATATTAAATATATGTACCTATTTGGAATTATGTATACCAAGGGCCCTTTCCACTGTATGTTGATTTTATATCTCCTAGTATAGTAGCACTCAGAAAATTTTAATATCATGGAGACGATGAACTTTTCTTTCATTAGTTAACCTTAACTAATAGTTAATTTGGAATCACTTTTTATACAGTTAACTTCAGTTCAGGTAATCAGAATCATTGATTGTATGTTTCCATTAAGAACAGCCAAACTCCAATTTTTTTGCCTTGAATTTCATGGAGTTTGCTGCATCATGTCAAGACTTTATTTTCCTCTTTCTTTGGTAATCATGAGGTTCTCATGACAAGGAAGAATAAAATCACTTGCTCCAAACCATTGTTTTCTTACTGGGTTTCTTCTAGAGAAACTTACCTGCAATTTAATTCTGTTGAAATCAGCAATGACTAACATATTCGATTCACTTGTCCCATTGATTTCAGGATGACAAAATTATGCATTCAAATAGTTGGATTTCTGAAAAGTCCATGGAGTTCTCCAGCATTCAGTTCAGTGAAGGAAACCAATCCCTCTCTGTGGACTACACACATAATAGCTTCATGTGCGCATTGTATTCTGGACTGGGATGTTTGTCTGAAGCTAGTAACAATGATAACCTAATACTAGTCATTTCTGATCTGACACACTCATTTGATACTTAATGTTAGTGATGTTAATGTAGATCAAGTTATCATATATTGAAATACAATTTATATGTTAGCAGCTGAATTAAATGTGATATTTTAGTACCAGTTTTAAGACTATGTTGCTTCCATTATTACACTGATAGCCTTTTTTAAATGCCAAGAATGGTCTGGCTCTACTGAGACTACTTACTGGTAGTCAGCTGCTAACCAGTTTCCCTTATGAGTTAGCAACAGCATCCTAAAAGCGCATGTGTAGGCCCCATCAATGAACTACCTGCATCCTAATCAGAGCCAAAAGAACAGTTTTCCAAAGATAGTGATCAAAATGCTTGCATTTTCTTTTATATCAATACACACTTAGCAGAATGAATCTTTCAAATTATGGGAGCATTGTTTTAGTTGTGTGCTATCTAGTAACACCAACTTCTTTGAACAGCAAAATATCATGAAAATGGCAAGTTAGTTAGTCTTAATATGTAACTATATTTGTTCTGTAATTCAAACTCTGTATACATATATATTTTTGTAGTTTGCTGTGTCTCTGAAGTAGCAGCCCTTAGGGGTAACTTGAGTCTTGTCCATTTTAGAGCACTGGAAAGGGTTTCTTTGTAAAAGCTGAATTAACATCAATGGTTTTGACAAAATGATGTGATGAAACTAACAGTGCAGTCCTACAGGTGTACACAGAAATAATCATTATTGATTCAGTTCTCATGATCAGCACAGTCCACTATGGCTTATTTAAGTTGTGCTGGGTTGCAGTACATGCCAGTGACTATACTTGAATACTGAACAACCCACATGCTGTTTTGGGGTTGTAGGTAGGTAGTCTCTCCAACAACCCTACCAGATTTGGATGGCATGGTAAGCCACAGCAATTGCCCACTGCAGCTTAAACATTAGGGATGCAGTTGGCGCGGTGGTTTAAACTGTTGTGCTGCTGGGTTGGTTGATCCAAAGGTTGCCAGTTCAAATCTGCACAATGGGGTGAGTTCCTGTTGCTCCGTCCCAGCTTAAATATTAAAACTGGCCCCCAGCAAGCACTACAACCCACCATTGTTCAAATAAGCCACTGTGGTTGTAACAATCATGAACTAGCCCATTGAGTTCATCAGAACATGATCTCTGATGTCTATAGGATTGCTCATTCTCTCTAGTTTTGATAACATTTTAAATACTTGATTGGGTTTAGAGTAACTTTTATCCCATATGATTTGGTGAGGAAATACAGGCTGCCTGATTCACTGGAAATTAGTAACATTGTACTGAAGCATCAGAGTGCTATTTCTCTTAATACCAGTAAACTATGAATTGTGTAAACTTAGAGCTGCTATATGTCATAACAATACTTCAGAAGCAACACATCTGAAAAATGAGAAAGCATCTGACTGGCAAATATCTTTGAAGATGATGTCCTCAAAGGGGCCTCTCCTGTAGATCTTCTGCCAAATTTCATTTAATAACATTTTATACAGATCTTAACATATACCACATGCTATTGTAGGAAACATTGGTTGTTTCCATTGTTAATGAGTGATGAAGCAAATTAAAGGCATGTTACATCTCATTCTCTTTCATTACTGTAAAAGGAAAACTGTAAATAATCTTCATAACAGAGAACCTTATGGTTGCTAGACTGAGAAAACAGTTTTCGAAGTGAACAAGGAAGAGTCTCACTGGGGTCTATTCCAATACCTTAAGGAATGTCAGGTTTTAGTCAGGCTACTGAAGTAAGGTTAAGGGCTTATCCACATATATATGCAAAAAATAAATCTTGAAATCATTTTTCAAATGCAGGTGCAGGCTATGCTTATGAATGGAGGGCATAACGTCTAGGTTGGAAAGTATACTGCTTAAGATAACTTTTAAGAAGGGACTCCAGTTCATTTGGAATTCTTTCAGGCAAATATATACATCAGGATGCTTGCTGTTTATTAGAGGTGCACCAAACACATGTACACAGATCATAGATGGAGGTGTTGAGGACAAAAAAAGCCCCTCTTATTCCTTGTGTGACTGAGAGAGACAGGCAACACCAGCAAGTAATTTCATATAAAAAGACTATTGTAGGTGCCCACTAACAATATGAAGTGAGCCCACCTCCATTTAGGGCCAGCTGGCAGGGACATCATGCACAGCAAATTTATACATTTGACTTTTTGCAATGATTAGTAATAGAAAACATCATAGCAGAAAGCATTCAGTTACTTTTGTACATGGTTTCTTGACCTACACTTCTTTTTAGACATCTGGTGTCAAAACATTTGCCTATCTATATGAATTCTGACCTTCCTGACAGAGGTTTATTTTATATTTTCAGATAAGACGCTAACCCTTGTTGTTTGATCAGGAAAAATGTGTATTCTTCAGGGACTTCACTGGCCTGTCCTAGTTCTCAGGCCACTTTAAGAAATGCTGATTAGGTCCCACTGTGGGCAAGCAGCATATGGCATCACAAGGGCTTAGATTTTTTGGCATGGGAATGATTCAAATATGATCTATCAGACAAATGAAATGGTACAAAGGATTCTACTGCTTTTAAATAGCATTTTAATTTGTTGGATGTAATTGATGTGGGAATGGTGAGGCCCAAAAGGGCTAGCCTTGCAGTCTGAGGATGTACCCTAGAACATTTCCTAGAATCCTCAGCAGCACACTGGGGTCTAGTGGTAAATGCAATGGGATTCCTTAGCACCAATCCTTGTGAAACAAGTTATTAAATATTAATAGAATATTTGAAGAAGTAAATATTCTTTATCAATCTAATAATTTTTCACTGCATCAGCAATTCTTTGAAAAAATCAAGAATTTTCTTGTATGAACACCAAATCTTTAAGGACACAAATACACATTTACACTTAAATTTTGTTGGGCTTTATTAAGCTAGTATTAAACATCAGGAATTTTCACATGGCGATAAATGTCATTTGAAGGCATCCACAACATTGTATTGACAAAGGTTATAATAATATTAAAGAAAAAAAATTCCCAGGGTGAAAAAGCAATACTTACCTTTAACTTGGAAAAGCCTTTATTTTGCTTTCCTATATCACACCGGTTTAGGAGATAAGACCATTATCTTTTCACATAATTGGCCTTATGATCTAGCACTTCCTTAACTGGTTGCTAAACCTACACTGTTTATGGAAGTAAACTAATTTCTACAGATGTTTACTAAAGCTGCATGTCCAAATTAATAAATGGGAACAATAAGGGTGAATGCAAACTAATGTCCCTATTCCAGTGGATGTCGTCCATCAGTGGAGCAGAAAAGGATTGATTCTTCCTGCACCCTTCCCAAACTCAGCTCTAGATCTGAGGAACCCTCCACAGCAGATTTGAGGAGCAACACATAAGTCTGTCAAAGAGAGTAAGAGTTGTGTTCCACAAGCAAACATCTGTATTCACAACACTGAAATGTAAGATCTTAAGCTGCCTGTACCAAAATGTAGACATTTTGCACTTGGTAGCACAAAACTAATATACACCAAAATTCATGGACATGTAGCCCGTGACATAGACTCTTGGTTGTACCAACGTGCATCTGAATTGCTGTATTTACTTCCGTGGTGACAACTGCTCTGTGCATATAAAGGATACCTATGCAGAGCCACCGACTGTGTTGAAATGAATAGGGCAAACTAAGTATTCCAGAGTTCTATGCTCCCACAGGAGCAGACACAGGACTTTCATGTGGGGTGATGTATATGACTAGATTTCTAACAGCTTGCTACTAAGCCAAACACTGTAATGAGTTCCTGAGATAAATGATTCAAACAGCAGGAAATCCTTCTGCTTTCACCACCATATTCTATGAGTAAAGGAACTCTGCTTTGGAAGTGCAAACACAGTGTCCAGCAGAGTCAACTACGTCTCACACAGGGACCTCACAAGTTACAAGAGGAGAACAACCAGAAACTGCCGTTAATTCAGTCACTATCCCTAGCAATAGAAACCTGCACTGTCAGTCTACCAGGTATTTTGTCTTTACAAGACAGCTTTTTGAAGTGACTGGCTACTGATATCACCACATACACAGGAATAAAAAAGCAAGGAGTTTTTTCAGCTCTAGGATCTCAACCATGCTATCCAAAAAAGAGCAGAGTTAGTTTAAGATTAGCCTGCCCTTTTATTCCTTTGTTTGTTCTTCTCATAGAAATATTGTTTCTCCCCTTAGTATGAAAAAGCAACAAACTGACAGTCACAGAAATAAAAGTGATGTTTATAGTAAGGAGAGTGGCATGCCATCCCATACCCATTTAAATAATTGTTTTTTTAAAGAGTGCAATAATTTTGTTACAGCAAAATTCATCAATTGTGTAACAAATGAAATTGCTTATAAAGAAACTACCATGTGCAAATCCCGGTTCACTTAAAGACATCTTGTTTGGGCACTTTTAAGTTTCTCCAGCGCCTCAACACCACTTTGTATTTATCATCGTCATTCTTCTCTGAAGCTTTCCTTAAGACAACTCTCATAACTACAGCAGATTCTGTTTCTTTATCCTCTCCAATGATGAAATCCAGCGTGTCACCAACTTTTACCTGAAGACAAATGTGGAATTTAAAAAAAAAGACAAACTTCAGCTTTATTTCCCCTCTCCAGAAATAAACTGAAATAGCTTGCTGGTGCATTTATTCCCACTTTTCATGCCCATCATTTTGTAACTCAGAGGAAAGCTGCCAATATGGCTACATTTTTATTCATTTTATTTATTTATTACACATTTATACTGCCCTTTAATCAAAGTTCCCTGGGTGGTTTAAAACTATAAAATACAATAGCACAGTAAAATACAATATAAAAACCAAATATTTAAAATGGAACAATACCAAAGTAGCAACAATGGTCTGAAAAGGTCTAAAACCACAGAGGTACAAATTTTGATAAAGAAAGGATAAAAAGACTGGAGAAATGCAAAGCTCTTTGCTTGGCACCAAAAAGACCACAATGGGGCCTGGTGAGCTGCTCTGCAGTGCCACCCATTCCATAACTGGTGCGTCATCGTGGAAAAGTCCTTCTACTTAGTAGCCACCCACCTCCTCTCATTCAGTGGGGCACCAAGGAAAGAACTATGTGGATGATCTTAGGGTCCAGGCCTTCCTGCATAGTATTTGCTTTGACTGGAATGCTGTAGCTATAGTCCTCTAACGCAGGCCTATAATCAAGGAATAAGCATGTTGCCTTGTAAGTTTTTCCAACGAGTGTTGGAAGTAAGGCATGTACATTTCAATACTTCAGTGACCCAGAAGTCCCATGGCAAGTTAAAGAAAGCTGTTGTTCCTAAAGCTCAAGCACATAAAACCTTATCCCATAATTTTATGGTCCCAGCTGAAATTTCTTAGGCTTAACTAAGTTGTTTTACCCAACCAATCAAATTGTTAAGCGATTAGGCTGAGCATATGAGTACATGATTTAGATGCTGTGTTCAAACATGTTATGAAAATGTGCATTTTTGACAGGGCCAAGGATGGCAGAGACTAAAGAAGGGATATGTAGGGACTGAAAGAAAAGGAGATGAGGAAAGTGCTATGGGTACTCACTTAGCTCTCCCGTTTTTGACCTGACCACTAGAAATCTTTCTATATCCTTCTAGGTCTATAATGGCTTCCTTTTTAAATTTCCCTTCCTCACATCAGTTGTCCACAAGCAACACAAGACCATGCTTTAGCACTATGCACACAAGCAAGAACAAGCCTGACCAGTGTCAGGCTCACACTCTCTTCCTTTCCTCTTTTCCTATGCAGCCAAGATTAGGACTTCAATTGAGTTTAGTTTTACTTCCAAAAACTCCTGGTTTTTTAGGTACATGTGAACCAAAACTGTAGCTTTAAATAAATTCAATTCAACCAATGTTTTGTGAATCATGATTTGAACTTGCTTGTGTAGAAAATGACTTAATTTTAAAACATAATTTCTACTTCATAAATAACTACAAACCTGGATTCTTTGTGAGAGACAACAGAGGATGCACACGCACTGTAATTAGGGATCCAGTTCTAAACCATCCTCCTTTTGTGTTTTGATGTTTAAAGGTATCAAAAGTATTTTTAAAAGAATCATTGCTAGGCAGCAATGAAGATGAGGCAGATGGCAAAAATAACCCTATGCTCCTTAGTCAATGCTATGATTAGATAACTATTTACATGTAGAGAATGAATTAAGTGCCTAAGCCTTTACCCATTCAAAATCATTACATCTGATATCCTCTTGCTAATGTAAGGCACAAAATATATTTGCAGATAGCCTTACCGATCTGCTTTTCTTCCATAGTTTCTCTCCATTCAGCCTGAGCTCACCATTGTAGAATGCATCTTCGATTTTGCTTTGAAACAGAGGAAAGATATAATTGTTCACACATTCTGAACAGCAAACATCCAAATATATCGATTTAGGATCAAGATACCAACGGAATCCAGTCATATGACCTATTATCACATAACCAACTATTGGTTGTATCTAGGGCTGCCATCCACAAAGACTGTGAAATGGATTTCTTGCCCCTCTGCACCTGTCCAGCATTCACCCAAAAATCTGGTTCAGATGGACTAGAAACCTGCTGGGCAAATCCAGGGACCTGCAAAGGAGGCTGCAAAGGAGAGGAAAGTAAAAGGAAGTCCATGCACACAACTCTGAATGCCACTTTTAGGAAAGATTTTAAAAACAGTTCAGTCACTGATTTTCATACATATCTATGGAGCTGGTATCACTTACTCCTAAACCCTAAAGAGTTGACACTTTCTGGGTTACACTCAGAAAGTTACACTCTTTATTGTACCCACAGAGTATACTTAACACTAATGCAAATGTCTGTTTATGCAAAATATCTGTGTGACTGTAATCTTTGGGTTAGAGGCTAAGTCACTAGACTGTATGTTAAAATTTCAAACACTGCCTCTTCATGTTATTTGTGTTTGATTTAAAAATAATATTTGTGAATACAAATAATCCTGTTTATTTTCCTAACCCTGAGTTATATTTAGCTGGTCAGTCTATTTTGATAAGGATTTTGAACTAACTGCTGCTCAAAGCGTTTTTAGAGTATTGTCTAAACAGACTTCTAAATAACATTTTCCTTGGGTTATTTAGGCCAAATAAGAAAGATGACAATCTATTCTTAACTTGTTCTAGAATTAAAGAGAACTAAAAATGGAGTGCACTCTCAATGTCTTTATTTACAAGCCACTTTAAGTCTTTTTACTTACTTTCTTGCAATGTCTAGACCTGCTTTCATTATTACATCAAACCGGAAAGACTGTACTACTTTGTCAAGATCTTTGTAATTTTTCAGTACGGCAGAATCCTCTTCCTCCTCATCTTCTGAATCGCTTTTCTCTTCCTCCTCTTCCTCATCTTCAGTGTCCTCTTGTACAGCTCTTCTCATGTTCTTTCGAGAGCTTTTGTTGCTCTTGAGTCTTATAGAAATCTTTGGCATGTTTGGGGGCAAAGGTATTAAAAATACAGGACATTTAATGGGAGAAATGCAGAGATGTCTGGGGGCAATTGCTGTTACTGGCTGTTGGCTTGCAAAACTAAGAAACCTCCTCCAAGGTGTGCAGATTTTATAAGGAGATTTCTCCAAGAGTCCAAGCCATGCATTTAGACTTCTAAAAGCACCAAGAGGCAGCCTGCAGCCCGTCATAGCATACCCTGCAACAAAAGAAGAAACTCTCAGTTGGGTTCAGCAATCTAGGAATTTTCTGAGGCTACTGAAACCTGGATCATTTAGGATGCTGTGCATTAGAGAAGAGTATTAAAAGTAGGAACTCATAGACACACTTATTGTAGAGTTTAAGGCTGACATTCTGCATTTACTTACCTTGGAGTAATTCCATGGGACCAGCTTCTAAGAGAGTACATGTCTAGGACTTAACTGTAAGGCTTTTTTTTAATATCAGAGGGCCACACTGTTATTGCTTAACTATCACTCACCCACTGTAAGTCTCAATCCAGGAAGTTAAGCACTCTTAAGGCTTCTATGTTAGCAATTACAATGGACAGATTACCATGCCCAGTGGTCTAAGCAGTTTGCTCCTATTTTCTGTATTTCAGATCATTTCAATACTGTAAAGCAAAACAGTTAAGGATGTGATCTTTTGCGTGTTTATATTTCTTCTCCTGCCTTTCACTCTGGACCAGACAAAGTGTTATTCAGTGGCAACTTCTCAAACTGGGGAAAGGTAATGAGTGCCATATTGCAGTTTTCAGGCAGAGGCTCAATGCTCTTCAATATTTTTATTAATGATTTTGATAAGAAAGTGCAAGGAATGCTTATCAGATCTTCAGATGACACAAAATTGGGTGGGATAGCTAATACTCTGGAAGACAGAAACAAAAATCTTGCTAGGTTGGAACACTGGGCTGAAATCAACAAAATAAAATTTAATAGGAATAAATGCCCAGTTTTGTACCAAAGAAAAGAAAGCCAATGCATAGTTACAAGATGGGAGATATCTACAATATTATAGATGGCAGGGAACTTGGACTTGATGTAGATTAGAAGCTGAAAATGAGTCAATAATGTGATGAGGTTGTAAAATAAAAAGCAAATGCTATTTTAGGCTGCAATAACAGAAGTAACTCTTCCAATTCACATGAAGTACTTGTTTCCTCTACTATGTAGTAGTTAGGCCTCATATGAGTACTGTGTCCAGTTCTGGGCACAACAGTTCAGTTCAATGATGCAGACAAACTGGAAAAGGTTCAGAGGAGGGCCACAAAATTTTTCAGGGGACTGGAAAAAAGTCCTATGCAGAGAGACTGAAAAGACTGAGCATGTTAAGTCTTGAGAAGAGAAGACAAGACTAAGGGGAGACATGAAAGCATTCCTCAAGTTCTTGAAAGGTTGTCACACTGAGGATAGCTGGTTATGTCTTCTTGATCATCTATGGAATAATGGGCTCAACTTACAGGAAACCAGCTTCTGTCTTATCATCAGGAAAAAGTCCCTACCTTAGAGGACTATGTCAATGGAACCATTTAATTAATTTAAGCCATCCCTGAAAAAGCTTAAACATCCAGATGTTAATAAGCTAGTGGCCAACATCCCCTTCCTGAGCAAGGTGCTTGAGCAGGTGGTAGCTGAACAGCTCCAGGCATTCTTCTCTAGAACCATTTCAATCAGGCTTCAGGCATGGTTTTGGAATGGAAACTGCTCTGGTCACTCTTTGAGATGACCTAAGGCAGGAGAAGGGTGACCCCGTTCATTCTCCTGGACCTTTCAACAGCTTTTCAATACCATCAACCATGGTATCCTTCTGGATAGGCTGGCTGTGCTAAGAGTAGGGGCACAGCATTGCATTCAGTTATGCCATGGGATACCACAGTGTTCTATTTTATCACCCATGCTATTTAACATCTACATGAAAATACTGGAGGAGGTTATCCAGAAGTATGGGCTGAGGTACCACCAAAATGTGGATCATGCTGTTCTTCCTCTCGCTTTCATCAAACTCAGGTGAGGCAGTGACCAGCATGATAATGGATTGGATGAGGGCCAACAAACAGACTCAGTCCAGATAAGACGGAGGTCCTGTTAGTGGAGGTTCACCTGTCCAGTTGGGTGATGGTCAAGTTTTTCTGGATGGGGTTGCATTCCGTCTAAAGAACAAGGTTGGAGGTTTGGGGGTGCTGCTGGACCCTGAGTTGTCACTTGAAGCACAAGTAGACTCAGTGACATGAAGCACCTTTTATCAGCTTAAGCTGATATACTAACTAAGACCCTAAATGACAGAGAGAGCATAGCTACAGTATCCATGCTCGGGTAATCTCTCGTTTGGATTACTGCAATGTGCAGTACATGGAACTGCTTCTGAAAACAATCTGTATTTTATTCTGTACTACTGCTATACCTCTATGTTGATTCAATTGCTATTGCTATTATGGTTGCTCTGTTGTTTTATATTAATTTTATTTTGTGTATATTTCTAATTTTGTTTAATTTTAACTTTTGTAAACAGTATTACTGTAGACTGTAGACAGTATTATCAGGAAGCATTCTCAGTGAGTTCAAGCTTAAGTTTGCAGAGACATACATCCCAATTCTACTGATGTTTAATCAAAAATACATTTCACTATGGTTACAATATTGTGCATGTGTAGCTGGAAGTTCCTTTGATCTCAACGTGACCTACTACAGAGTGAACATGTATAAAATTGTGCTCAGGATGAAATATTCCTAAAGATGCATCCACAGGACATCAAGCAAACTCTTGTACTAATTTAGGGCAGGCTATACATTGCTTCAGGTAAATTAGGAAATAAGTTAATAAAACACCCATTGGTCACAATCCATGTAGCAAAAAGCATAGTATACATGGATTACCTCTGCACGTCTGTAAATCTCTCTTAAGTCAATGGGCTGTATCTAACGTCAGTTCAACATAAGTTTCTTACATTTCAATGGGTCTACTTTACGTAGAGCTAACACTGGGCACAACCCAATAGAACTTTCAGGTAAATATGGCAAGGATCAGGCTGCTCGAAAAGCTGGTGTGGGCTCTGCCCTGCTGGACGTGGGGCCCCTACCGCCTGCGCGACCCCCACCCACCCCAAGCTGCACCGCCGGGCCCTGTCTCCGATTCCAGCCTCTCTCCTTCAGAAAGCGGCTGCTCCCTGCCTGGAAACAAGCGGCCGGCCGGCCAGCGGGCCGGCTCCTGCGGCGCCGCTGCCCCGGGATCGCGCCATGCGCAGCGGGCCACTCTACCTGTCTCCTCCCGCCGCTTCCGACCCAGCGCTCCCACGCGCCCCGCGCCGTCCTTCCCCCGTCTTCCTCGTCAAGTGGAAGCAGGAGCGGCGGAGGCGGCGGCGGAGCCGCGCTTGGCGCGCCGCAGGCAGCCCCCTCTGCCGGACGGAAGCTGCTCGGAGGACTCGCCGTCTGCGGGAGAGGAAGGCGCTGCCTCTAGCCGGCCGTCCTGTTGAACTGAATGGAGCTTCCTTCTGAAGAAGTGAGCCCAGCGCTCCAGCGGCGCCAAGTAGGTCTTGCGGGGTTAAACGCAGCTAACGCAGCCTTCCCCGGCCTGGTGCCCTGCCGCCCTCCTTCCCAAAGCACATGTGGAGGGCACCAGGTTGGGGAAGTTCGTCTCATGCCAGGAGTGGCCTTCCCGATTTTTTTGGCCTTCAACGCCTCTCCTTGGCTTGAATTGGCCAGGGCAGATAGTGGTTGTAGGCCAAAATCTTTGCAGGGTCACAAGTTGCCTGCCCCTGAGATCTGGGGCATGTTAGATCCAAATTTACTAAATCGACACCAAATACAGAGGTTAACAGAGAACATGATATGCTGTGGGTGCTCCCTACATACAGACTTGGCGATCACTTGTCCTCAGCCCCACGGAGTGGCATGCATCTGTGTATGTTTCTCCGTATTTCCTACTCTCCTTTGTTCTGTCAATACTAGTTCCTCAACTAGATTTAGCCAATCTGATGCCCACTGAATGTACTTGATTACAGCTGTCCATGCTACATAAGCTGACTGGAGATGATGGGAGTTATATAAATACAACTTTTATATATATAAATGTATATATAAATAAGTTAACAATATTGAAACAGGTAAAACAAAGACAAGCATAGCAGATAAAAGCAACAAAAAAGAGGGTTCTCCACAAAAATATCAACAGAAAAGAATAAAAAGTTGCAACTATATCTCAAAAGAAGAGATGCGGCTGATACATATTATTATTATTATCATCCCACCTGCATCCTCAAAGAGCTTGAAGTAACATACTCAGTTTCACTTTCCTTGTTGTATCCTCACAACACCCCTTTGAGGCTGGGTTAAGCAAAGGAGGACTGACTGACCCAATGGCATTTAATGCTGCCGGCACTAACACTTAGAAGACATTGTACAGCTGTTCCATCATACCCTCTTCAACAGATTTTCTGCAAGAACAAAAAAGACAGAGAAGTGGTGGTAAAACATGGGTGAGTTGCCAGTGGATTAAGATAAGGCCTTATCAAGAAGCACCTCTAGTGAGGAAGCACATGGCTAACCGGGGATTTTAACCTAGATCTCTCCATCTTATTCCAATACTAGAGCACACTTACTGTCTGAAATAAAAGTTCTAGCAGTGAAATTCCTCATTTTATTTGCAAATCAGAATTAAGTGTCTCTGATGATATACAGAGTTCTTTTGGGGAGAAAGAACCTAGACAAAGCAGAAAGGGTCACTCTTCTGTAAGGAAATGCTTCACGAAAGGTTTATCAAATCCAGCATTCTGTTTACAAAACTGGCCATGGGAAACTTGTAAGCAAGATGGGGTACCCTGGTATAGTGTACTGCATTTAGAGGTTGCTCTGAAAAAAGCTGAGATTCGGGTAATAGCTTGTTCTATTTCTCATTGTATGTTACTTGGCAGAGTGTATGTGTGGCGAGTTGGGGGTGGAGAGGTTTCTTCCAAACATCTGTCCCTATATCATCTGAACAGCCCCTTCCCACCAAAGTCAACTTACGAGACACAGTGCTGTCACTTCGTAGCTTAAGAAAATCATTTTGATTCAATCTTGGAGCTGTGTTTCTTGGAAATAAATGAAAGAGGACAGCTACACAAAGCAACGCTCATAGTTCAATATTCCTTTTACATCACAGAATAGAGCACTGTGCTCTGAAAGAACTCTGACCTTCTGCCTGGCCATGGGAATGAAAAATAAATAGATTCTCTGAAGGACTAGAACTACTAAATGCACAGAAAGCAACTGAAAATGAATGCCCTACAATGGAGACGTTCGTTAACAGGGTTGTGTAAAATAAACAAGAAGGGTGTTAAGGAAACTGACTTTAATTAAAATACATTTCATTTAACAATTCTGAAACATTTTCATTTTCACCATGGTGTCATATAGCCAAGAGCAAAAGCATTTGCCTCACCCACCTGGAAATTCAGCATACCTGCCACAAGCAGCCTCAGTCTCTCAGTAAAAAATAATCATTGACCCAATTTGCATACAGCTAACATAATTGCTTAAATCTCTCACGACCTTGCATAGATAGATAGATTGGCCAATTGGAGATAGATATTTCATGCTGGTAATACATTGTCTACCAAAGAAAAAAAGTATTTAAGGTATTGGTGTTCTTTGCTGTTTGAACAATAACCTGTTTTTAAAAAAATAAATACAAGTTGCCATGAACAAAGCAAAATACACAGGTATCCAACTGTCCCAGAAATTCTGGTTTGTGTTTCTCCTAACAAGCCAAAGAAAGAACTCACAGTTGTCCTGGGCTGTTCTTACATGTGAATGTCAGGCCATTGTTGCCAAGCAGAAACCTAGCAGGATTTTATTATTGTTGGAGACTGTCAGGACCCTTGTCAGCTTCCAGGTTTGCAAAAATTTCAATAGGACACTGTGAAACTGTAGAACAGTCATCTGGATTTGTCCTGAACTATGAAGTAATGACAAAGATCAGCTTGCCTAAACTGAGTATCCTGCTTATTAAAACTGTTCACATTAAATTAAATTAGGAGTAATAATTTCCCCACTGTGACTCATAAATGATTTTTATGGCCTACTTCATTATCCAGCCATGAAGATTTAGTAGATTTTTAACATTTGTTGTTATAGTTAAATAGCTTTTAAAATGAGTTTATGAGTTTGGGTTTTATTTTTTCCCCTGCTTGCCTGTGAGGCCCCAGTGCGACATGCCCTGCACTCTCCTAATCAGATCATTCTTGGACCCATTTGTAAATAAGTAAATGAAAGCTAACGAAAAACTAAAAATCAGGTAAAAATGGGACAATTGGAATATGATTTTTTTAAAGATCTCAGAGCTTGTCCTTCAGATCTGAACGCTCGAAGTGGATGAACAGGTTGGAACAGATTGTCTGGAGCTGAGCAGGCTGTATCATCAGGCAGAACAAGGAAACAGCCTCGGGTGGCAGAAACTGAGGCAAAACCTGAGTGGCCCCTATCAAGCCTCCAGAGCTCCCAGTTGGAAGACAGAGCTGTGTACATTACATAGCCTGCCCTGTCCCCCTAAACTAGCCCTGGACCCTCAGGCTAGTGAAGGGCTAATGAAGGACACTGCCCCATTGCCAGGTCTGAAGTAAGATTCCACTGCCAGTTTGGTTGGTTTCTGCATGTGGAATGAGGGTAGGGGTGTCCTCTTGGGTTGGTGTTCTTTGGTTCAGGAAGATCAGCAACCAAGAGACAATATTACAGAGTTTCTAAAATTGCTCATACCTGGGGGAGAGAGATACGTTCTTTTCCTTTTCCCTAAACCTAGAACTTGGTGTCTCCCAAAGAGCTAGATTGGCCTCAAAAATGACAGGTGAAAAGCGGTCCTTCTTCACATAACACAGAATGGGTTACTGGAATGTGCTGCAGCAAGATGCATATAGATGAGTATAGATTGCTGCGGGCTCTGAGCAGCAGAGGGTTGAGGAGCCAATAGGGGCAAGGGTCGAGCATAAAGGTTGTGGGCTGGACCAATCCAAGCACCTTGTCCACATCCTTAGGCCTCAATAACTGAAACTCATGGGATTTGGGAGCTGTAGTCTCCAATCCTAGCTTAGAGACTATAATAACACCCCACAGGAGTCAGGAAAAGGAGATGCCAAGGACAAGACGACAACTCGGCTAGCAAGCAGAATGTTCGGTCCACTGGAGGGAGACCACCTTCCCCAAAAGGATGGGGAAAGCCAGCCTGGACATGCATCTATAGGAAGACGCAGGAGATAAAAGGAGAAGGGTGCAAGCATAGATGTTCCTGGGATGGGCGGAGAGAGGAGTGCTGCATCCATGAAATGGAATAATGGGGTGGTCAGCTGCCTTTTTCTGGGGACCTGATATCAGGCAATGGTCCTGGCTGATCACTGGGCCCTGGATCTCTGTTCCCACCCACAATCTACTTGCAGACTTGCAGGACAGACCAAGGTCACAGGATGGTTGCAACTGAGGCCACCGGTGCACTACTTTACCCCACCCTACGCAATGGAAACCCAGCCCTGGTCCATGCTGTACTCTTGCTGTTCGCAGCCTGACCCTAGAAGCAGTGTCAGCATCCCATCACCTGCCCCTTGTTTACTGGCTGTTGTTCCCCCAGACTGCTTCCGCTTTGTCCTGGGGAATGGGCCTAAAGCAAAGTAATGCCGTGGGTGCCACAGATGGACTGAGTGAGAGGACTTGCCTCCCATAGCTGCAGCAGGGTGTCAAATGGTAGCCTCTGCCGCTGTGGCACTGGTCAACATTTTCAATTAGAGATGTAGGGAAAGGTGGAAAAAAGGCGGAGAGACCCACTCTGCCCCCTGTACCTTCCTACCCCTCATCCCTCACCTGAATGGTGCCAGTCCCAGCGGCTGTGCCTCCCTGCCTACCCCCCCCCCCCCCCACTGGAACACCAGTTGATAGGAGAGAGCAAGTCAGCAGTGGGTGTCGTTGATGCCCACCCTCCTGGGGGGACACAGATTTCTTGGAATGCATGGTGATGAAGGAACTGGGCAACAGAAAATTCATAATTAATTAATTATTACACAAAAGAAAATCGATCCTTCCCACACTTGCCTTGACAGAGACCTAATTCCAGCCTGGGGTTTCAGGATTAGCAGGTCTGGGCTCTTTGGCTCATTGCACCATGGGAGCTCCTCGTTAGCCTCCGGATAAGCTAATGAGGGATTCCTCACCCTGCCACTGCCAGGGGGCCATCTGAGGCAATGACATCAACAGGATGAGTCCGCCATGGCAAGCATGGCCACACTCCCCCCTGGAGGCATGCAGTGGCAGTCATTGACCTGGGATGTTTTGGGGACATTCCTATAATGTTCCAGGCATCACTGAGCAGGAGGCATGCCTCTTTACCTTCAGTCAGTGCTACCAGTGAAGTCTAGCTTCCCAGTATCATGGGCTCACTTCCATGGTGGCTCATGCCCCCATAAAAGTGACTCTGTGTTTGTTCCTGTGTCAGCCCAGGCCCATGTCTGTTGCCTGGTTCTCCATGTTTCTTCCATGTTAGGGCCATGAAGATGGGACCCCCCTCTCTTGTCCACAAAAGTGGGATTAGGTCCTGTAATAACCAATCAAGCACTGCAGGGGTGTGAGGTAAAAAAAGCTTTTTTTCTGCAGAAAAGGGTCTCCATGCACAAAGTAGGCAAAGTGGAGTACCAAGGAAAAAAACAACTCTTTATATCACATTTTACAGGAATGTAATCAGGCACTGGCATAGCCTTGTCTTTCATGGTCACAGAAATGCCTCCTTCCTAAACTCATGTATGGCCACATTTAGGGGATAGTTGGGTCTGTCGTTCACCTTTATTATTATTATTATTATTATTATTATTATTATTATTATTATTATAACATTTCTATGCTGCCCCTTGCCGAAGCCTCGGGGCGGCTTACAACACAATAAGATACATTCAAATACAATAGAACATAATAAATTACCACTTAAATACAAAAATACAAAAAATACACTGAGATACAATAATATAAAATTAAAATTAACAGTATAAAATAAGTAAATAAAGAATATAGGAGGATAAAAGAGAAGGAAGAAGAAGCTGCCCTGGCCAGATCATATATTTTAACAATTAAAATGATGTTTAAATAAAAAGGTCTTTACCTGGCACCGAAAAACCAGTAACGACGGTGCCAGGCGGACCTCTTTGGGGAGTGAATTCCATAGGTTGGGTGCCACCGCAGAGAAAGCCCTCCTCCAAGTACTTACTCTCCTAATTTCTTTCATGGAGGGTTCCCGGAGAAGGGACTCTCCCGCAGATCTCAAGCGGCGGTCGGGCATATACGGATGTAAGCGCTCGTTCAGGTAGCCAGGACCCAAGCCATTTAGGGCTTTATAGGTCATAACCAACACCTTGAATTGGGCCCGGGCTTCAATGGGAAGCCAGTGAAGCTGACGGAGGACTGGAGTCATGTGAGCATAACGCCCTGTCCCCGTCAGCAACCTGGCAGCTCTATTTTGCACCAATTGAAGTGTTCGGACCATCTTCAGGGGAAGCCCCACGTAAAGCGCGTTACAGAAGTCTAGGCGGGAAGTCACCAGCGCGTGTGTCACCGTCGCCAGGCAGTCATACTCCAGGTAGGGGCGCAGCTGATTAATCAGCCGAAGCTGAAGGAAGGCGCTCCTCGCCACCGCTGTCACCTGAGCTTCCAAAGAAAGCTCTGGGTCGAGGAGTACTCCTAAGCTGCGGACCTTGTCCCTAAGAGGGAGTGTTGCACCATTCATGACCAGGTCAAATCCACCCTCTCCGAAGCCCGATCCGCCAACCAACAGGACCTCCGTCTTGTCTGGATTGAGTTTCAGTTTATTGGCCCTCATCCTCTATCTGGGTGTCATTACTGGCATAGTCTCTGGTTTGGGGTAGTGTTCCCAGAGATGCTGTCTTTTTTCACTTTCTAACTATCTTCCAAGCAGTGTGAGACTTCCCTGGCCGTCTGGACTGAATGAATATTGGATCTGGCAGCAGTGTGTTCCCTTTTCCCTACTCCCCCCTCAGTGCAATTAGGGTAGAGAATTACTCTGCCTATATTCTTGAAAAATGATGAGCACATGCTTGACTGCCTTTACTGATTCCCCCTTATTTTAAGAACGATCCCGCTCCCCTATCACTCTCGGAATATTTCAGTAAATTATCTTTGTGTGTTTGTCTGTGTGAATAATAGGCTAAACTATTCCATAAATGCTGCAGAAAGTCTGCCTTATCTGCAGTGTCTTTGGTTGTTGCCCTGGGGGCTTATCTAGCTCACATGAAGCAGGTGGTGAATGCAGTGAAAAAGGAAATAGCAATCAAATTAAGTGCAAGTTATTTTTAATATCCTTATTAACCATGACAGCTACACATTCCATCCACAAATGTTAATTAGTTTGAATTATTTGCTTACTTTTGTATTCTCGTGTGTTTTGCTTCTGATTAATTGCTTTACTACTTGGACAGGATGTTCTTTTGCCTAATTAATAGTGCCTAATTCTGTAGATCTCTGTTAGGCTAATATGGTTCATTTTCAATGAAGAGGCAGGCTAGCGTTCTCTGCACCGTTTGCATGCTCCAAAAATGTTGTTTAGATTGTACTGCAATGCATAATCTCTGGGAAGCAAGTTTCACTGAATACAATGAGAGTTATTTCCAAATGAACATGCACACTTCCAGATTAGCACATATGAGTTGAAATTAAAATAATTTTTATATGGCCTGAAAAACAGCACTTATTTCTCACAGTACAGAATACACTGTGTGCTCTGGGAGGTTATCAGTAGGAGAGAAGATTGGGGTGTGTATATTATCTAAAATTCAGGACTTGGGCTTGGGGTCAAATTAGGGCCAGTGCCAAGGAGATGAATGCTTAGGTCCCAGCAGTGGGGCACAGACTGAAGCCACCTGAAGTTGCTCCTCTCCTTCATCACTGCAATCTGCTTGTTCACCTGCAACTTGCTCAGGCGCAGCCTGTGGAGGTGAGGAAGAAGAGGAAGACGTGCAGACAGTCCCACTGCTGCCTTGTCCACTGGTTCTCTGCCTGTCAAGCAAGCAAGTGGATTCACTAAAGGAAGGTAGACATGGAGGCTGCCTTGTCCAAGTGCCCTCAAAAGCCTGGAGTTGGCACTGGGTGAACGTCAGAGGTGCAATTCAGGATGGAACAGGCCTATTTATTTTAAAGAAAAGGCGAACTAGTTATTACCTTGGAGTATTTAACCTTGTGTGTTTTAACAGAAAACATTAGAAATATTTAGAAAATCAAATTTATTTGATTAAAAGAGTACACAGTATATTATTAAAAGTCCGCCTAACCCATAAAGTAGAACATGGGGCTCCAGAATGTCGGAAAATATTTGTTGCATGTTTGGTTTGCCCTTCTCCAAGCCCGAGTGCTTAATACTGGAATGGAAAGGGCAACAAAAGGCAAAACGTGTCAGGTTAAATTTCTGAACTGTCAGTCAATCCATTCTGAGTAGGCAAGCCAGTCCACTGGAGTGAGGGACTCCCTTTTTTCTCCAGTTAGAATCCCAGCACTGCATTCCACGCTGTGACAGCCAGGCCTCAGGTTCCAGGCGGAAATGCCCTCTGTAAAATGGACTGCCCAGTGTGGCAGTGAAAGGGTCTCTCCCCGCACAGCAGTTTTATTGCCCAGATAGTTGGCACCATCTGGGAACATTTGCTTCCCTCTGGATCAGAGTTATTGTGTATAGACTGGCAGCAGCAACCTGTCAATTCATACAGATCTATACAATTCATGACAATCCGTATAAATCTCCACTTTTTGCCCAGCAATTACACATTACAAAAAGTGATGGTTTGGCACTAGGACATCCTGAGCTGATTTACACAAGGGCTTATCAGATGTGCAAAAGTCTTGACATTTGTACCTCAAACAGATATCCAGGCAGCTATTCATGTAGGTGAAGATCTTTGCATGTACGAATACCAGCAGTCTGAGGACACTATTTTTCTTTTACTGTTTGTGATTTGGAGAGCAGGGGACACAGCCCAGATTTTTGGAATATATAAAAACACAGATTGCTGTTTCAATAATGCTAATGCAATGCCACTGGGAGGGGGGATGGTGTGTTTGTGTGTGTGTGTGTGTGAGAGAGAGAGAGAGATGCAGCCGTAACACAACACCAAAGGCAGTGGTGAGGAAACAGCTGCACATTTTAGTACTTTTCTTTGCATTTCATCAAGTATTTCTTTATTGAGGACATACTTTTTCCTCTTCAATTTAAAAAAAGCATTCTGTTTGGAGCAGCTGTAGTAAGACATTTTTCCATGCTGTTTTTACTAAAGAAGATGAAAGCTTCCTTTGATCAATAACTGTTTTCCAAAATCACCACACATCTTTTTTTTTTTTTGCTCTTTTATTACTGAAATGCCCCCCCCCCCCGTGAAAATTTTGGTGAAGGTGTATCCAAACACAACAGATTTCCCAGATATAAGGAGTCTGTCTTCCAAGTTTGTGAAAGCAGAACAAATATTTATTTGCATTAATTGATGTTAATCCAAAATCAAACCCTAATCCAACACCAAAGCTTTGGTGTGTTGTTTGATTAAAACATGCAAACTTGTCAGGAAAGGACATTAGCAATCAGCAAAATGCAAAACTGTACTTCCTCCATTCTTATCTGAATATAAGGTAATGCTTCCATAAGGAAAGTGGGGGGACACTATCACAGAGAGTATTTGGCACAGAAATGAAAGAAGAGCTGACTTGAATTGAGCCTGTGTGTTTTATTTTGTCTTTCCAAGCAGTCTTGCAACAAAATCAGTCATTTTTCACATCTCTTTTTTTATAAATAAATTTGCAGGAACAATTTCGGCCACCAGATGGCAGCACCATACCATAAAGAGATAGAACACGCATTTAGGAGGTTTTATAATGTGCAATGACAGTTACTGGGTTCAGGCAAAAGCACAATCCACACTCAGGGGCTGAGTATGGGTTGAGCATGGGTTGTTGCTGAACAGTAGGTTGCTATTGAAACATGGGCTATTGTTTAGTCTTGGTCCTAACAAGCCAAAACTTGCTAACCTTTAACAAACCATGTTGAGATCCCATAGTTTGTTGTTGGGTTGACCCATTTGCACCATGGTTTGTTATCCTGGCTGGGTTCAGACAACATGATAACCCATGTTTTAACAACAACCCATGATTCAATGACAGCTCATACTTAAGCCATGAGTGTGTATTATTGTGGGTGCCTCCAAACCAGACTTTAATGATGTCATTTCTCTGCCTCATTCACAGACTTCCATGTGGGGTTCAGATGTTATCTTCTACGTCTTACCCTCCGGTGTTTCTCATCCATTTTATGAGAAACCCAGGAAAGCTGCTGCACTTCTGTATAGACCAGCATGGGCAGAAGCCAGATCTCCAGATGTTTGGGACTTCATTCCCCACCATTTCTGACCATTGGCCATGTTGGAAAGAGCTTCTGGGACTTGAAGACTGCAGAGGTTACTTTCTGCTACCGCTGGTGCATGCAATACAGAATTAGATGGAATATTTGTCTGAAGGTATAAGGCAGCTTCATGACTGCTACTGAAAGCATATTGTAACCACCCTCAGGTTATATTAGGCACAACCTAGAAAAGTGAGGTGCAAGTAGAAATCTAATATCAGAAATAAGTCCTACAGATTTAAATAGAACTAGTGGATTTGCTTAGGTTTGCCTTTCAGCAGTTATCATCTATAACACTCTAGGAAATGAGCCCCACTGAAGAGAGTGGAACTTACTTCCAAGTAAACATGCATAGTATTGTGTGGTGAATACACGTCGGGTTGTGGAGAAAACAACATATTTAAATGCTACCATACATAAAAGAAACAAGATGCAACTCATTCTGAACATGGACCACTAATGTCACAAGGAGAAGTCTAGTTAGATGGAAGAGACCAAAGCCAGATCAAGTTTAGAGTTCAGAGGAAAGATTTGCTATTTAGGGTGACAAAAAATAGTAGTGATGCACTGTAATTACATCATAGTGGTTGTCAACACCCTAGCCTAAATACGGCATATGGAGCTGGAAAGCCAAAGATGTACCTCCATGCTGAGGGAAAATACAGCTTTGAGATGGTATATTGAGCCACACAGTCCAGGAGGGAAGTAAATGCTGGGCTCCAGCCAAATTGCATCCCTTTGGCTGTGCTAAAATGCTGTAACAGTCCTAAAACTGGCTGAGGACGTAGCTTGAAGACTGCATGGTTCAAAGACATACCCTGCATTATGAATCTTGTTGATGGAAGAGTTTCTGTAAGCTGATGGAAATCATGACATTATAGAAACCACAAGGGAGAAATTGGAAGCACTCATAAAAATGGCATATCCACTGAAGTTCCCTAACCAGGAAGGATGTCTCTACAACAGTGAGATGAAAGAGTGCTGTTTTTGAACAAAGGAACTTCAAAGGAAGACTGCAACATAAAACCATTGAGTTACCATTCATAGGACATGCCTGGCTTGTAGCCTCTTAGTACTACCAGTGAGTAGGCATTTGTTTCTGTGAAACTATTCTTTGATTTCATAATGGATTATCTGCAGTAAGAGACCATTTGTTTAGTTGCTTATTATAGTTGCATCCTGCCTTCCTCCCTTCAAGGATCTCAATGCAATTTGCACAATCCACTTCCTCTCAATCCTGTCCTCACAATGACCCTGTGAGGTATGTTAGACTGAGGGTCAGTGACTAGTCCAAAGTCAGCCGGTGTGCTTTGTGGTCAAGTGGGAACCAGAATCCAAGTCTCCTGGATCCAACATGTTAACCACTCTGTTACATTGGCTCTCAAGTTACAGATTGAATGCCTCAACATGAGGCATTTTTGTGCTTTTATTGTGATTCCTCACACAGGTTTGTGGACCCTTTACACAATGTCATCCCCCAGGACATGGGTCCTCAAACTACGGCCCGGGGACCAGATTCAGCCCACCATGGCCATTTATCTAGCCCGCCTCAGAGGTTTTTAACCTGCCACACACGTGCCCGCCTTGCCCCCCGCGCGGGGAGGCAGCCGCTTGCTTGCGAGATCATTTTGGACTCCCTCAGAGAAAACGATCCCCAAGCAAGCAAGCCACTGCATCGCGGCGCATGCCCACCCCCGCCCTGCCTCCCCTCCCCTTGCCACATGTGTCTGCCCGCCCATGCCTCTCCGCGCCTGCGCGCCCTGCCCCCCCGCCTCAGCACACCCACGTGCCCCTCCAGCACCACCTTTCTGGCCTGCGCCTGGCACCGGCACCTTTCAACTGGCCCCCTGGTGGAAAGGTTTGAGGACCCCTGCTCCAGGGCCTCTCCCAAGTTTTCCATCCATTTTCACAAATGTTTAGAGCAATTTTTTTCTACAGGCAGTGCTACAGAGGCCTAGTATAATTTGCATTTCTGTTCTACACTACAGCATAATCCTGTGTTCTGTAATGGAATGTATAGCAACATATAGAAAGGCAAAGAGGAGAACCTCAGGGAAGAAACTTTGTGTGAAGAACACTCAAATTTCCCTACAAAGAAAGAGGAAGAAGCCTTGGTAAAGTGCCCAATTAAATTCCTCATGTAGAGAAGTCGAAAGACATTCAGAAACCCAATATAATTCCATGACAGAGACAGTGGAGCAGTTTACCCTGGGCATTTTTATTGGAACTATAACACCTGACTGAAAGCAGGATAGTCAACACAACCTGTATGCCTCACTCTATTTCTGACAATATATCCTGGATTTGTTCATACCTGCTATATCATGGCTTTTCCATATGTTGCAGTTTTCTCCCAGTATACAGTAGCCCCCACCATATCTACTGTTTCATTTGCCATGTTTTCACGTGACTGTGGTTGTCTGAAATCCAAAAACAAGACCTGAAGCACCACAGCACAGCCCACTTGGTGTGGGGGGTGGGTGCTTGTCCTGTGCCATGTTGTAACCCTAGTGCACGCCTGGTCCCAAGGCCACTACCCACCCCTCCCTTGCCGTTGCACACCAGCCACGGTGGCGGACAGGAAGTGGAGCATTTCCACACAGCTGTCTGTGAAGAGACACAGCACGTCCGGTGCGGATCTCCTCCCGCTCGCTTGCCCCTTTGCGCCCCTCCACAGTGCAGGCAGCTGCAACACTCTAAATAATTCCCATTTAATTATTGAGGGTAAACTCGTGAATAATCTAATCTGCAAAAGTTAAACCCATGAAAGTTGGGATTTGACTGTATATTGTGTTTGCTACTATTGACAGTTTCAGGCATTCACTGGGGGGTTGGAACCTATCCCTGTGGATATGGGAGACCTGCTGTATACATACATGCCTATCAGCGTCAGCTAAACTTGTGGTACCGCTCTGCAGCCAGGAGGCGTGTTTTCAGTAGGCTGGCAGGAGGGAGAAAGAGGAAGTGTCTTGCTGGGCTTTGGCAGCAATTCATGGAGATCCTTCTGTTGCTTTTCTGCCTCCCTTGCCACTTCTACACAGCTTTTCTCTCTCTCTGATTTGCAAATGCAGGGAGACTGAGGGGAAGGAAGAAACACCCCCTCACACATTGCCTGGCCACAGCTTCAGGCAAAGATCCCAGGGAAGTTAAATTGTGGGGCAAACTGGTACATTGACTTCAAGGGAGCTAACACGTGAGAAAGTCCACTTGGTTTGGGTGGAGGAAATGGGTGCCTGCTGGTCCCATTGTCTTCTATAAGAACCTCAGAGGCTGTTACAAAGAGGAAGGTCAAGATCTCTTCTTGCTGGTACCAGAATGTAGGACACGGGTTCTGTCACACTAGAGGCATTCAGAAACAAACTGGACAGCCATCTGAGTGGGATGGTGTAACGTGGTGTCCTGCAACAGCAGGGGGTTGGACTTGGTGGCCGTCTTGGTCCCTTCCAACTCTGCTGTTCTATGATTCATTCTATGGGGGCTTGAAGGACAGAAGCAAGCAGTAGCACCCTTTTCCTTCTCCATGACTTTTGTGTAGGGGCAGATGGAACTGTCATTTTCTCCCTTCTAAAAATACCTTTGCTCTTAGCGCATTTGCACCTTCACATAGCTAATAAAGTTTTAAAAAGAAAAGCAAACACAAAAAGGCTATTTTCCTACACATACCTTCTTTCCAGATCCTCCAGCTTCTCCTGCAGTTGCATTTGTGTGTGACACAAGCTTATGTTTTGTATTTATTAGCATGTGCCCGAAGTGCATTAAATACGTTTTGCATAAATAGTGGACTTCATTCCATTATAAACTGAATGGGTTCTAGCATAGATTTCTTCAGAGTAATGGTACTATGAAAGCCTTGTCTGGAAATACCCTGAACAAAGATTTTTAAAAAATCACACTCCTTATGTTAAACAGTTAGTACTATCAGAATATCTGTGCTATCAGCAACAACTATCTTGGTAGTTATTATGGTCTAAGGGGAATAGTCTAAGGGGATTATTCCCCTGCTAAGGGGAGTAATCATGCAAAAGTATTGCCAGCAAATTGTGCTTCTCTGCCCACATGCAACTGAAAGGAACCTTCATGTTTTCAGGCAGTCTAAACCTTGAATTTCAGAGGCAAGGGATAATATTGGGCTTGCTTCAGTCAGATAATTCTAGATTCTAACTTTAATGGTCTTACAAGGGGCTCTTTAGGTGGCAGTTACTTCACTTATCAAAGGCAAGGAACTTGTAGCCCTCCAGGTGTTTTGGCCTACAGCTCCCATCAACCCTAGCCAGCATTGCTAATAGTGAGAGATGTTGGGAGTTGAAGGCCAGTCAGGGAGACCACAAGCTGCCTCTACATCAAAATGTGTTTAGCCAGCCTTGATGCATTTGGGGCTCTCCGGTACGTTCTTTGGAGCAGCGCCTTAACCTCTGCCCTGAAGTCCTGCCCTGGCGCACCACTGTCAGTAGAGGAAGGCCTGCCTATGAGTTCTGAAAGAGCGCTGAGCCTTGCAGACAAAACTTGATTATCTGATCTTTTTCTCTTAGCATCAGTATTGCACAATTTTCCCATGGCCAGCAAGACATATTTTTATCTACTTTTTTGTATGAATAATGTTTGGGCCATTTTCAAGCATTGCCAATTTTACTTAGCTGCTTTTGAATGTAAGTGACATTGTCAAAAGTCTGCAGCAAGACTGTGAAGAATAAGGGATGGGCAGCAAGCTCAGAGACACATGAATAAACGAACGGCCACACCAGAAGGCGAACTGGGTCCATGACTTTTTATCCCCACTCACCCCTCCCCCATCCTCATTGAACTTGTGTTTCTCCTCTTACAGCATCCCTCAGCTGGGAAGCTAATAGAATTAGTGTCATGTGCCACATTTTCTCTCCTCAGGCCTCCCACAGTTGTCACCTACCCTGATGGAAAGAAGCACGGTGAATAAAATGGCATTAGGGTAACCCCAGAGAGTGTGGCAAAGAGTGTGACATCATGTACCAGCCTGGAAATAATGGAATCAAGAGGAACCGAACAAATGAAACATTTCAGAGATAATGCATGTGCTGGAAAAATACATGAGGTGCTGTTGAGTGCAAAATCCTGAATCACAGGAAAAACAGCATGATAGAGGTCAATGTGGCTTCCTCTCCAATAATGGACTGATTACAACTGGAAGTTATTAGTTGCTACTTTGCATTAACTTACCACACTCCCTGGCTGGGCCAAGCCAAAGTAGTGGAAAAGAGTGCATTTGAAAACATGGCGTGGCTCTGTGTGGCACAGTGTCAAGAAAATGACTTTAGTGATCCAAAAACTAGGAGAATGCAGCTGATCCGGGGATGACAACATTCTATTTGTCAGTTTATCCAGTTATTGAACTTCTATGCGGGAGGTGGGTCTCTACAGTGGTTTCACAAAGTGATTCAAAAATAAGCATCATCAAACATTTGTAGCACAATGTTAGCTAGCTTGAACAGAAGACACAAAATGGGGGCTGATACTGCTGAACAGCCTGGAAAACTCCAGTAGGAGAAGAATCTTTAAGGGGGCCATCTTGTGCTGGTTTGGACAGAGACAGTTGTGGGGCATTGCAGTGCTCCCCCCCCCCCGTGTTTAAATATGCATAGGATTGCACCCTGCCAGCCTTCCCCAATCTGGTACCCTCCCTGGATGATGGTGGGAATTTCAGCCCAGCCCATCTGGAGGCTTGAGGTGAAGGCTGTCCTAAGCAGAGCTGGGTTGGCCTTGGCTAGGATAACCTTCCCCATTGCTGGCTTCCACTTCCTTTGAGCCAGGACTTGCCAGAAACAGTTTTCAGAGCAAAGATTCCAAGCTGATCATTGAGGCATTTTTGTAAGCTGGACAAAGTGCTTTGCCCTCCCCACTGGGTAACCACAGCTATCCTTGATATATATGGAATAATTGTAGGAGAGGAATTATAGGTCAGAGATAAAATCCCAGGGAGGCTTCATGCTCAGGCCCTCACATTTTGGACACAGAGCCCATGTCCAGAAGACTGATTTTCTGCTGGGCAAGGCCCTTGAAGCTCCCTAATATATCTTAAGGGTGGTTACAATATTGGAGCAAAGGCTTTCAGTAGCAGTCACTGAAGCCGCCTCTCACAAGCTACTTTATACAGCAGACAAACATTCCATCTAACTCAGTATTGCCTGCCCCAGAAGGTAATCTCTGTAGTCTTCAGCTCCCAGAAGCTCTTTCCAACCTGGCCAATGGTCAGGAATGGTAGGAGCTGAAGTCCCAAACATCTGGAGATCTAGTTTCTGCCCACACTGGCAGCAGCAGATGTACACTAAAATATGCATGGCATTTCTAGAAATATTGGCTTTGCCCCTTTTGCCTTCAGTTATGCCCATCAATGGAATTTGGCCCTTTGGCTGAAAAGGAATGCGCTCCCCAGAGAGGTCCACTTGGCACCATCGTTATTTGTTTTTTGGCGCCAGGCCAAGACCTTTTTATTTAAACAATATTTTAATTGATAACTGTTGATTGAATTTATTGGGTTTTTAAATCTGTGCTGAGATGTCTCCGGATTTTTAAGGTTAATTGTATGATTGTTTATTTGTTGTGTAAGCCGCCCCGAGGCTTTTTGCGAATGGGGCGGCATAAAAATGTTACAGACAGACAGACAGACAGACAGTTTCAACATTCAGACAACTAGGTTCTGCATATTTACTTGTAGACTTCCTCCATTTTACTGGCTGCTTTCTTTGTTTTGATGATGATGACAGGATCTTGGTGTATGTGTACTGTGCATTATTTTAACTATATATGTACACCATCCTGATATCTGTCAGGATGAATGGTGTTTGTAAAATGTTATAATGAATGAGCAAATGAATCTCTGATGGACTGAGCAGAACATAGGCCAAAATGACATGCTAGACTGCAATTCTATGTATGGCATTCTTTTCTTTTGAAAAATCAGTTGCAGATATGGGGGTTATTGGAATTAGGAACACTGTGCAGGGCAGTATCCACCCCCTTTTCTCTGTGCCTTGAACCCAAACCTGATCTTCTTACTTCCATGTGAGTACATAAGTCCAACAAGCACTTGTAGATTGCTTTAGGCCTTTCCCTCTACTTTTGCTAAATGGAAACTTACCAGGTATTCCTGTCAATTAAAATTCCCATTATGGCACAGGAAACTATTACGTACAACATTTCCCCCTTGAGCAGGAATCACATTCCTCTTCCTGGTCAATTTCATTTCAGGAAATGAAATGCTCATGACAGACTTCTTGGAAGCACGTTCACATTCGGTTTGGTGTTCTCAGGTGGACCCCTTCATTAGACACAGGTGGACTGACCCTCCAGCAGGGCTTGCTGGAGCCCTGGGCTCAGCCATGCAGCTCTCCTGGGGGAAGAACTTGACCCTTCTTGGGACTCCCTGCCCGAGGCAGAGATTTCACCCCACTTCCCTCCTTTCCACCATCTCCTTTCTTTCTCTCCCTTTCCAATAGGCCTTTCTCTTCCGCTTGCCACCTAGCAGGTTGCCAAGGCACAGGCAGATCCCACTTGCCACAGCGGATGCTCCTGCTCTTTCCACACTACCTGGCGCCTGCCACCCGAGGAAATCGCCTCACTGCCCACCCTCGTCAGTTCTCATCATAAGTCCAAACTGATCATGTGCAGAGGGCTGTTGAAATCAGGACAAGGATTATATGTGGCTCTAGGGCCACAGGCTGTGCATCTCCGCTGCACCATATCATGACTGATGGATGGAGTGGAGGATTGGAACACGAAATCATTTCACAGTGATACTCATTTCGGGTATAAAATGTAAATGCAAATATAAAAACTGAAATAGCTGGATGATATTCCCCAGTCGAATTCCCCTGGAGCCCACTTCGTGGTCTTAGAAGGCTGTGAGAGTTAATATTATGTAGGGAGCACAAAACATGTTCAGGTTGGAACTATAAGATATATTGAGTGTATTGAAGCACACAAACATATGCAAACACATGGCCTGTAACTGAAACCAGCTGAAGGTTAAAGATTGCTATTCCAACACCCATTCTCAACACCCACCTAAACCAAGCCAACAACGCACACTTGTGGACTCCAGTTTGCTCTTGAACTGCCTTCAGTTGTAGCTGGACAAGTTGTATATTTCTTTGTAAGTCATTTGCATGCGTGTTGCGGCATTCAAGGCCGGCCCTATCATTAGGCAGAGAGAGGCAGTGTCCTCCAGTGGCAGACGCTGCATAATGTGGTTGAGGCACTGGCACTGGGTGTTCCCCAGCAGGCATCACTAGTGCTGTGGCAGCAAATGAGCTGCATAGAAGAAGGTGGCCTGATGCCATTGCACACCTCTCCTCTGCTGGCAGCTACACCTGGCCCAGACTAATCTGCTGGAATAAGGCAATTGCTATTGTGGCGGTGGCTGTATTCCTGTGCATATACATGGGATCAGACATTTGCCTCACAAAATTAGTGGGACTTTTCTGAGAAGTCACTAGGCGCAGTGGTTGAGCTTTGCATGCAGAAGGACCCAGGAGTCATTGCTGCAAAACCTGGGCTGCAAATACAGAGTTTCTGATGAGCTTCATGAGGTCTACAGGACTGCTGGTCAGGACTGCACCAGACTAGTTCTCCAGGGATAGTGGCTCTCGGCAAATGCAAATGAAGCAAGGCAGTCTAACTTCTGTGGCAATTCTTTTTGCCATTGGACACTGAAATATACAAACACTTCCTCAAAGAGACTTACAGCACAGTCCTATAGATGCGTACTCACAGGTAAGTGCCATTAAGTTCAGTAGAACTTCCTACCAGAAGCTGGGTATAGGTTTGCAGTCCAAAGTATTTATGGAAAGCAACTGGAGGATGCAGTCCACAGTGTACTGAAATTGACTGTAAATTTCCATTGCTTTTAATGAATCTGCTAAGTGTAGGCCATGAACACAGCAACGTTTCGTCATCTACAATACAATCTTATAACTGCATACTCAGAAGGACCCACTGTGTTCAAGGCCTACCCAGTGCCTACTGGGTTCATGCCATACCAATATTCCCCAATCCAGTGCCCTCCAGATGTTTAGACTGCCACTTCCATAAGCCACAGCTATCATGACCAATGATCAGAGATTCTAGGAGTTGTAGTCTGCAAAATCTGAAAGGTGCTAAATTGCCTACCCCTCTTCAGCTCTTTTCTCCTACTTATTCCTATAGAGGTTGTAGCTGTAGCTGCCTTGCCCTGGGTCAGAAACCCATTAGACAGCATTTCCAAGCAAATGGAAAGCAAATACAATTCTGGAAATCTTTCTCTCTAGGAAAGTAGAAAGAAAAGTTGGACTTGTAAACGAAGGGGAGAAAGTGGGGATCAGTAAGGGATCCGAGCCAAAGCATGAGCAGGGCTGTAATTGTACAAGAAGAGAGAGGAAATGCACAACTGATTTCCAAAATCAGCCTGTGGTGCATGGCCGGTGCACCATGGCAGAGCGATCCTGCCATTTTTCTTCTGGAGTCATCCGGCAGAATTTTCCCTGAAGCGGCTCTCTGGAAGGCACAATCACTGAGACAGGGCGGCTTCTTTCAGGCAGGCCATCCCGCTCTCTACTTTCTGAGGAGAGCCCTTGCTCAAGAAAATCAAGAATAAGGGCTGTCAGGGGTGGGCACCGTGTGGCTCTCCAGGTGTTGTTGTAGTATAATTATCAGCCCTAGCTAATGATGATGGGAACTGCAGTCTGTCAATAATGGGAGTTCCCCCCCTTCCACATCCCTGAGACTGTCACCTCCTCTACATCAGCTTCTGATGGAATAATTGCCGAGGAAGATTTCCGTAATAAATACTCTATTTCTTACAGTGCCAGGGCTTTAGCTCTTCAGAAGCTGTGCTTTAAGACATCTAGTGTTGTTAGAAGCTCCTCGTATGCCTCAACAGAAAGAAGCACTCATCACACGATCAGAAGCATTTTTTTTTTTTTTTAGTACTTCCTCTGTTTCCAGAGCTGCACCCTGGGAGAGCAAAGGACTCATTCTAAAATCCTTGCCTAAATAGCTTCTTGGAGCTCTTAATTGTGAGTCTTACTACTGGGCCAAGAGAAGTTTTAAACTCCCTTTTTATTCAACTCACCGTGCCGTTAAAACACCGTTCACTTGTACATTCTTTGTGCAAACCATTCCTGAGCATATACAGAGTGCTTTCTTTCTTGCCACTGAACAGTGATCCCCCAGCAGCCCCGCACGCCTGAGAGGGGGCTAGAGCGTCCCAGTCAGGAAGCGCGCGTCCCCTCCATCACGCCGTCCGGGCCCGCGCACCCTCCGTGCTGGAATCCGCAAGCGCGGGGCGCCGCGCCGCGCCCCCTCCTGCCCACCCGCGGCGAGGCGGGGCCCGAGCCGGTGAGTGGGGCGACGTCGCGAGGGTCGCCCCGCCCCGCCCGGCGCGCATAAAGGCCCGCGCCCGCCGCCGCCGCACGTTGCACCGCCGAGCAGCGCGCACGGGATCGAGGCGCGGCGCTCGCACACGACCGGAGGCATGGGCACGGCGCTGGCTACGCGGCTCGGCTTGGGGCTGCTGCTCCTGGCCATCCTCTTTCCCACGCAGGTGAGCCCCGGCGGAGCGCGGGCTGCGCAGCCCCCTGGAGCGGAGCCCCCGCGCCTGGACGCCCCGGGAGTAGGGCCCCCCAGAAATGCCCCTGGGCCCCTGCGCGGCGGCGGCGGCGGCGGTCGAAGCGGCCCGGCCGCCGTTCTGCGCGCCTGGCTTTGTCTCGGAAAAGGCGCCCGGGGCGAGCTCGGGCTTCCCCGTCTCTTGCCCCGGGCGTCGAGCGCCGCTCTTCCCTCGCCTGCCTCGGCGAGCTGGCGCGCCTCATTTTGCTTGAGATCCCCGCGCCCCCGCGGGCTTGGAGGTGCCGGCGCCCGTGCCGGGTGGGCGTGGCGGCCCCCCGAGCAGTCGCTTTAGCGGTGCCGAAAAATCTCTGTATAACACAGAGCTGGACGGTGCAATGCCGTACCGTCAACCGCGCGATCCTATGTACGCCTACTTGGAGGTAAGCGCTCCTGCGTTCACTGGGACTTACTGCCAAGTAAGTGCATAGGATTGTGGCTGCTTGAAGCCGTTTCGAGGAGGCTGGTAAGCGTCCAGTTTGCACAAACTACTTCGTGGTAATGTGGAGAGATCGAACATTTACCTTGAGGATTTTGTGATAATACGGAAGCCTGCAGTTTTTTGCCCGCCTTAAACTAGTAAAATACAGAACAGAGCCAATGGTACCGACGAGCTCTGTGCAGCCCCCGCTCCGTGGAGAAGCCCTCGAAGTAAATTTTCTGAGTAAATGGTATCTTACCGTCTGGTGAATGAAGGAAGGCATCTCAGTTTCTTGGAAAAGGAACCTCTCAATTGTCTAAATAACGGGCAGAGAAAGACCTCTGTGGAAACCATAGCAAGCTGTAGAAAAAGGATGCGGTTTTGTTTCTGCGTTTACCTGGAGGGGCGGCTGCCTCCTTCCTTCGGTTTCCATCAGGCTGTTGCTGCGCTCTCCGAGGGCGATCTTGGGCATATATGCATGAAGTCCCACTGTATGTAATGGAACTTACTTCCTAGTAAGCTTCTGTATATAATTTTGGCCAGTTTATTTTTGGTAAACTGTCTTTAGATGCTGCTTTAAAAGTTTAAGGACACGCATCGTGAGTTTTGGTATAACTATCAATAGGTAAAATGCAGCGTAGCTTGGTGGTTTAGATAAGGAGACCGATTTTTAGGTATGTGTATATAATACCTGCACCTGATGCTCTCACACCCAAAATGGCATTCAAATATGCTGTTCTGTTTTTGGGGACAGCCCGTTTAAGCACATTCTGCTTCTTTTGAAAAAGCTGTGGTTAGTCAGTATGTTAAATAGCCAGCTGCAAAAAAAAGTCATCCGCTTGCCTTCCTTCCGTGGCCGATTAGCTTCGGAGGCAAAAGTTGAAGAGCTAGAAGGAAGCTTGGCAAAGGACTAGCAAGTGGGTCAGGGGGCGAGTTAATAGCAATGAGGCAGCAATGAGAACGGAGTGGAATGAAGTAAAATTCAGGCAAGGCTTTTCGGAAGTAGCCTTGGGAAGCAACTTGTATGGTTTGAAAGGATCTGTTCTGAAGCTGTAGGGCCAGCCCTAGGTTCCTTCAAAAGTATTGTACTATGACTCCTACCACCCTTAGCCACTACAGCCAAATAGTATGCTGGTTGGGGATGATAGGAGTTGTATTCCAACTGGGGCGTATTGAGGAAGGCTCCTGTAGGTTTGCCCTTTGAGGTTTTTACTTAGATAAGCCACCTGGTACCACAAACATAATTTTAGGAATTGTAACAGTTGCACCCAAATCTCTAGAAACTGTTTCATTGGTTTCACTGAAGGTGAAAATGTGACGAAACTAGTCTGCTGGAGTTCAGTAATTCTACATGCCACGTATGCTGGTGGCTTAGATTTTTCTGTAGTCAGCAGCTGAATGGATGTTAACAGGATCCTGTTGTCACGTATCTGAAACAAACGATTTTAGTCTCTACATTGGTGTATACTAGCCTTGTAAGCTTAAATTCACAACACTAAGGAATAGGGATAAAGATTGTAATCCAGCAGATGGGCTGCTTCTGCCACATTGAATTTAAAGGCAAAGAAGCCAGTACAGGACTCCAGCTTTGACTTCAGTTAAAAGCTGTTTGTTTTCAGAAGGTGGCTGCTGCATAGGTATGGTCACCCAGCAAGTGGGTAGTGGTATTTCTCAACGAGCTAAACTCTGTTCCTGGGTATGCACACTTCGATAAAGCTCTGCTGAAACTAATATATATGTCTCAAGTTGAGAAGAGTGCCAGGGCAAAATCGATTGAGCTTATACTAATTAGTATGAATCATTTAGGAAGAACATGACATGTCTGAAATTCACAGTACCAAACTCTTACTGCTTCTTACTACAGAAGCTTCAATTTTCCAGGATCCAGCAACTAAAACTACATCCTAATTTCCCCGCCTTACGAACAGACATGGCATCTTGATTCTAGAACTGCTCTTGGTATTAAACTGTGTGCTCAGATTCAGTGTATCAGTATATGCAGTGCAAGTAGTATCTTACAACATTGCCAGCCAGACAAAATACAGTATGAAGAATCTCTGACTATAACTTTGGGTAGAAGGAGAGGCTACCGTTTCTCTGACTTTCTCTTTCTAACAGTCTTTGGCTTGTAACACAAAAGAACTTGGGAAAAGAAGCTGGGTAGCATTAGGCTGGGGAGAGACAGACCACTCTGAAAGTGGTGTGGAAACACTGGCTGAACAGGTTTTTTAAATTGGGGGTGTGGAGGGGACTGAAACCTCTTGGACAAATGGTTACAAGGTCTCTATAGAAAGCAAAGCTTTTCCCAAAGACTTTGAACTGCTAAAAAGTATCATTCTATTCCTAGCCTTACCCAGTGATACCTACAGAGGAAAAAAAGATCTTGGTTTCAGTCTTGTAACCAATAAATTGCCGGTTACAACCATAGTGAGTTCTCCACATCTAGCCCACTTTAAGAAAATGTTCACAGTTGCTGACATTAAATTACCACGATAACTAGGCAGAAATGCAAGACGAGTAGGAGGAGACATTAAAGCTGATAGCGGTGGGTAAACTAGTCATAATCCAGGGCTTAGCTAGGCTGAATGTTTTCTGGAATAGCAGCCTTGGAATATAATTTGGGGGAGGGAATATGATAGTGAGCAGATGCCTGTTGGCCCCCTGAGTGGTGAGCTGCAAAATAAACTCAGAGCTGCATGCAGCTCCTGAGCCTTGGTTTGGCCACCTCTACTTTATATGAAGTTTTCTGGTGAAGTATTTGGTGGTGGAAAAGACTCTCAGTTTACTTTCAACTCTGTTGTAAGAATTATGATGACCTGGTTGTAAATACATTGTTAATATTAGAATGGGTAAACCAGTAGCGGGGTCTTGTTACCTTGCTATTTTGTATCTATTGATACATGTAGATTTCATGGAGCCCTTTCATGTTTATTTCCTGACTCATCTCAGACGTGTCACTTAAATTCTGGTTTGCATGCATGAACATACACGAGTGCAGTCCAGTTTCCAGTTCCTGAGGAGTAAACTCCACCGAACCCAGTGGGGCTCAGTTGTGAGTTAAGTATGTATAGGGATGCATCATTAAAGGACTGATCTTCTAAGAGAGGCAGTGTATCTCTTTCCATGATACACATTTGAAGGGTAACTAGGCTGTAGGAAAGCAATTGCCCTTTAGAAACGACTGAACAGAAATATTAATGAATATAGCGTGTGTGCATGTGTATGCGTGTCATAGTGTGTAGTACATCATAAATGTTTAAAGGCAGAACACAAGCTGAAAAGTGGCTATTGGTATTTGATCATCTCTTTTTATGCATATTTAGACAGGTGGCGATAATGGAACAACCACTGCATCCCCCTCGAACAATAATTCAAGTTTGACTTCTGTGCCACTTAGCACACTGAACAGTACCACTCCCAAGTCACATGGAAACACCCTTCAGTCAACTACCGGCCTCTTCATTCTCTCCATCTCTCTCCTCTACGTTTGTTAAGACACCCTGGCTGGGAAACTACCACCATCCCCTACCCAGTTCTCTGAACCATCTGAGATGGCTAGACCTTCGTATCCCAGCATGAGAGAGAACCACAGAATGCCTGCCACAGTCCAGCACAGTTTATGCTACAGTTCAATTCCTGATCTCAATCTGACCCAGAGTTTTCTAAGAGTATCCAAAGCTATCTTCCCTGAAAACCTGTTTGTCCACCAAGAGCTAGAAGGCAGCAAGTGGGCTCCACTATTCAATGGCTGGAATAGGAAAGCCAGCAACAAGACGTACAACTTGACTAGCCATGGATAATGTCTGCCATGGAAGATGCAGGAGAGATTTCATGAAGCTATGCAAAATAAAGACCCTAATTGGAACAAAAATGAAGGTCAGCCTCTACTCTTACAAAAACCACTAAAAATGGCTCTGAAGTGGTTTCTGTGCAATTCCACATGTAAGGATGTATCCAAAAAAAGAGTTCCATCCAGAATTTCACTTTGGGATTTCCAAGAAGTTTAAATTGAACAGTTTTTTTAAGCCTCTGTTAATGTGTGGCTGTTCTTAATTAACTAAGCCTGTGTAGTTTAAAACATATTGGAAAATTACTTTTACTGTGGTATTTCACATTTTTCCATTTTATTAAAGCTATAAGTGAACCATATACACCAGCAAAACAAGGTCTTCAACAAGAGATCAAACTTCCACTGTTAAACTTGGACAGTTTTTTTCCCCCCAGTTCTTATGGCAGTCGCCTTCTAGAATTAAAACTCTGGAGTAATTTCCAACTGTTAATTTTGAATAGGCATAATATGTTCTTCCATTTTCGTTCTATCCAAATAGAACATGTTTGGGCAGAGGAATGGAGAAAGCATTTTGTCAGGCTAAGATATGAAGGGGTTAAGTCTTGAAATATTAAGAATTCTGAAAGTATATTATCTCAAATTGGAACATGATGCATTTGCACAGACTGCTTCTGTACTAAGTGTTCTATATAATAAGTAATTTGGAGTAATACTGGCATAAAATGCAGATTCAACTATATAAATGCTTGGATTTTCAAAAATAAATATGGAGAGGCTTGTTGACAGTGCCATGTCCATAGAGAGTCTTGTCCAGTTACTATGTGATCATAGCTTTAAACAAACTTTATCCTTTGACTTGGGCAGTTACCAAACATCTAACACATGCATTGCATTATCAAATACTTGTATGAGAAACTCCATAAAATATTATAGTGGGGTATGTGTGGACTCCTTTTTTTTGTGTTAAGTACACTGTTTGATTTTGTGACTGTGCAATTATGCTTTGGTTTTAAATTGGGCGAAGTGTAAATAAAAGAACCCTGATCCATGACTTGTGTAGTTGAGCTTCCCTTCCAGTCCTGGTCTCCAGCTACTCACCATAACTAAATTAGGATAACCAGATACTTTAAAAGAGCTTTTGTACTTCAATACTGTGTTGAAAAAGAAAACATTGCTAAGCTTTTCCCAGTGACCTTGTTTAGTCAATGACATGGCACAACAGGGGTGCTGTCTGCTCCCACTGGATTTCTCAAAGGACATGACACACAGTCTTGCAGTTTGGACTGTTTCACTCGATTAGTTAAAAGCCAGGCTAATGGACAGTGACTCATCAACTGGTTGATGGCTCCAGTACAACAAGCCAGAAACTGCACCACTCCAGTGACACGACAGCCAGAAATACAGCAGATAGATGCCAAAGTAGATGCTTCACCTCCTGGATTCTGTCTGGCACGCAGTGGCCAATGGCTCAGGAGGTAGTGGTGGAGTTGCTGTTACTGCCCTGAACTTCCACCAGAACTTGCTCTTTATGGCATCTGCACCCACACCTGGAACTTCTCTCAGATGTGCTTTGTGGAAGCAAGCGGTGCATCCATTTCATCAATAGCCAGCTGTGGTTCAAGGGGCTGTGCATACTGTCTTGCGATTCCACATGTGCAAGTGGAATCCTGGCTCATCCTGGCTCACCTGTATAGGGAGAAAAAGCCTCTCTGTTATGGTAATCAACTGTTAGTTGAGGTAACTTGTGACCAGAATGTATCTTGTGACTTAAAGCCAGAGGAAGAATAAGCACGCATCAAAATATCTGCACAGGAGCAGTTATTTAAAATTGCAGAGTGGAGAAGCAGAGGCCACTTAATGGGGGATTTTCCAGTTTCTATGAAAATCTGGCAAAGCAATAATGAATGGAGTCCCAGGAAGCCGTATCTGGAACTTGTTGTACATTGTACACTGCCAGGTTTGTTTTATCTGGTTATTAAACCCTGCCTTTCCTCCAAGCAGCTGAAGGCAGCATGCGTGACCTTTCCTTTCATTTTATCGTTATAATTTATTTCTCTGAGGCAGGTTAGGCTGTGGACCTTTACAGCTGAGTGGTGACCAGAACATGGTACCCCGTTCCAGCCACTGCACCATGCTTGCTCTCTGGTACTGTTCGGGTGAATACTGTGGCAGCGGGAAAGAGTGGGAGCAGCATTGCTGTATGTCTGCTAGACAACCTGATTTCCTGAGTATAAGCTCTTAACTATTACTTTTGAAAAAGCAGAGTAAGCATAAGGTGGCAACTTAGAGTGCGCAGGGGTATGAAGAAACAACAAGCTTGGGTATATAGATGTAATGGACACCAATTAATTAAACTTCCGAATTCCAAGCCTAGCTTGTATTAACATCCATGTAGTGGAAACATGAAGTGTCTGGGGACAGACTAGGTTAGGTTTAAGGAGTATAGGACAGAAGACTTTTGTTCTCCCCACCACCACCACCCCCAGTCTGGCTTGTAACCATATTAAAAGTGAATGAGTTCTGCCTATGCTTCTCACTGATCTAGAAAAAAACAAAAACCCAAGTAACCTGAGAATGCCTGCTAATGTAATTTCATAACGGGATAATGGGATCATTGAAGAAACAAACATGTCTGAGAGAACAAGATGTCTTTATTAAGACAGTGTGGAAGTTGCAGGGCCTACACAGTTAATACCTTCTATGTATAATCAGAGGGCTAGAATAAACAGCACTGTTCACTGTAGATGGGATTCTTGATTTTATGGCGTTATCTACAAAGTTTATTTGGCTACTATATCTTAGAGGGATTATTGGAAACAATTCTGCTTCTGTTTAATGGTATGGCCATGCTTAAAACCATTAACATACTTGAGCAATGCTGGGAAAGCATAAGATTAAAGGTCACAGTTAACTAACATTTAGATATCCCAAACAACCTTTACTTGATCATTTCCTACACCAAAAAAAAAAAAAAACCCTACAGCCATGCAGGCTGAATAGAGCTGTGTGCATTCACTCACAGTGCATGAGATATCGCTAAAGAAATAGCTGTTTTGGCAGCAATGCCATGCACGTTAACCCTGTAGTAAGCTTTACTGAAAGCTTTACCTCTGAGTAAGCATGCACAGAATTGTTCTGTTTACCTGAAATTGCTGAGGTTAAGATCAGAAGCATGAGACAAGAGTGGCCCTAATGCAGGAGTGGGTAACTTATGGCCTTCCAGATGTTTTGGCCTATAACTGATCATCCCTCATCATTGGCTATGCAGGCTAGGACTGATGTGAAGTTGTAAGTCACCAACAGAGCAAAGAGTCTTAAATGTGTTTTATTTATTCTACTTGTTGATCTATCACTCACAGGAATCATTCCTAAAGATGGCTAGCAACAGTTATAAATGGGTAATTGGAATCACAAATGCACCACAATACCATAAATGTCTCCCAGATACAAATGACCTTCTTCAGGGAGCACAGACAGTGGCAACATTGGATGAGGACAAGACATCCTGTAGTCGAACACATCTAGAAGGCGCTAGTTTGGGACCATAATTAGCATAATGTGACGACAACCAGTCAGGGTTGATCTCCTCTAAGACTGACTGGTTTGATCGCCTTGCGGTCCAAGGGACTGGCAGGAGTCTCCTCCAGCAACACAATTCAAAGGCCTCAATCCTTTTGCGCTCAGCCTTCCTTATGGTCCAGCTTTCACAGCCATACATTGCAACTGGGAAAACCATAGCCTTGACTATACGCACTTTTGTTGGCAAGGTGATGTCTCTGCTTTTTAGTATGCCGTCTGGATTTGCCATAGCTTTCCTCCCCAGGAGCAAATGTCTTTTAATTTCTTGGCTGCAGTCCCCATCTGTGGTGATCTTGGAGCCCAGGAAAATAAAATCTGTCATCACCTCCATTTCTTCCCCATCTATTTGCCAGGAAGTGATAGGACCGGATGCCATGATCTTAGTTTTCTTAATGTTGAGTTTCAAGCCAACTTTTGCACTCTCCTCTTTCACCCGCATCAAGAGGCTCTTTAGTTCCTCTTCACTTTCTGCCATTAGAATAGTATCATCTGCATATCTGAGGTTATTTCTCCCGGAAATCTTTATTCCAACTTGCGATTCATCTAGCCCAGCCTTTCTCATGATGTGCTCTGCATATAAGTTAAATAGGCAGGGCAACGATATACATCCTTGCTATACTCCTTTCCCAATTTTGAACCAATCAGTAGTTCCATGTCCAGTTCTCACTGTTGCTTCTTGACCTGCATACAGGTTTCTCAAGAGACAAATAAGATGGTCTGGTATTCCCATCTCTTTAAGAACTTGCATTTCTTTTTCCTTGGGATGGTTTTAGATGCAACCTCTTGTACAGTGTTGCAAACTTCTGTCCATAGTTCTTTGGGCACTCTGTCTATCTGATCTAATTCCTTAAATCTATTAGTAACCTCTAGTGGTATATTCATCAGGAATATGCTTTAGGTCATACCTGAGTGGCCCAGTGCTTTTCCCTACTTTCTTCAATTTAAGCCTAAATTTTGCAACCAGAAGCTCATGATCTGAGCCACATTCAGCTCCTGGTCTTGTTTTTACTGACTGTATAGAGGTTGTCCATCTTTGGCGCAGAACCCATAGTCAATCTGATTTCTGTTCTGACCATCTGGTGAGGTCCATGTGTAGAGTCGTGTTATTTAATTGTACCATTTTGCTTGCCATAATTTAGAACACAGCTTTCAGCTCTTAGTAATTTACAGTGCAATTCTAGACATTTCTTCTCAGATGTAAGCCATACTGCAATCACTGGGACCTACTTCCAGTTAAGTGTGTATAGGGTTGCAAGTTTTACTAGTTTGAATAATAAGGAGAAGGACTTCAAAAGTAAGTTGATCCCATGCAGTTATCAGCTTCTGATTAGCCAAGTGAAACTCTCAGCTTCCTGCTCATGAATGTGTAATTGGTCAGCTTTAGTCTTTATCAGCATGCTTTTAATGAATAACCCAGGACTGCAGATAACATGTGTTTGATAAGCATACGATCTGGCCAATTTTCCAAGTGTTTCCTTTCTCATGTATGTCCTTCAGAGACTAATAACAACCCTGTTGGTAACATGCTGCATACAGATGAATACATTATTTATCCAGCCTTCTAAATGCCATCTTTCTCGCTCAGTTGGCAAGTTCCAACTTTACATATGAAATATTTTTTTAAAAAAATAAAAGTTCAAGAAAGCAAGAATATTAAAAAGTGAATAAAACTGCTTTGTTTTAAACTGAGAATGCTAAATATCAATATTCCTTTCAATGATCTAGTGGGAAAGTCTCTTCTACAAATGAATGCAAACATTTTAGTCTTAACTAAACAAAACTAACTAAAAACAATGGTGATTATTCACATCTCAGTTCAAACTGGTAAGACCACAAGCACTTTGGTTTCCAAGTATTTGATGGCAAGGTGCCACTGATGTAACTCCCGTTTGTTTTGAACCAACCCATAAATCATTTCTTATAAAACAAATCAGAATTTCCATTTTCTTATTTAAATATGCAGTTATTTAAACATTTGTATACCAATATATAGCACTGTTTAAACATTTATATACCATTTATCTTTTGTAAGCTGTCCGGAGGCTTGTTGCAAAGGACGGCATAGAAATGTTTAAATTAAATTAAATTCAAAATTAAATTATTCATAAAAAAGCAAAGATTCACAAATTACTGTGGCATAAAAAGCTATCATGGAGAGGAGTCCATTGTACAGAGTTATGTTCAGGATAGGGCATTTTTAAAGGGGATATGGAGATACGATAAAAAAGAAATGACCAAGTAAGTTTGAAAGATTAAAGGGAGGCAACAGGAGGAAGAGGATATGTCAGGGGAAAGCCAGCCAATCCAGGGAGAGCAGATGCAACAGAAATTATCAGGGTCCTTACACTTTTATTTCAGCAAGTGCCATTTTTATCCAGTTATTTGAAAAGTAAATCTTTCAAAATAACTCTGTACAACTCTGTATAGCAATTTGCACCTATCATCAGGAAAGGCAGTTGTACTCCTCTCCATGATAGTTTTTTATGCTGCAGTAATTTGTGAATCTTAAAGTGCCACAAGGCATTGCAGCTTTTGGACACAAATGAACAAGAAGCCCCTATCCCCCTCCCACAGCTATTCACCTTTCTCTTGCCTGGTGCACACCTGGATGCCAAAGAGCTCTGTGCACCGACAAGGATGCGGCTACATGGATCATGCAAAAGGCAGGTGCACTTCAGAAAGGTGATTGCAGAACCACGGAGCTCCAACACACGCAAGCAAGCTGGAGGAATCAGGGCAAGCTGCGTACTCATTTATTTCCTTGCCCCAAATTCAGACATTGCTACTCATTTAAAACCCTTTTTATCAGCAAACTCCCTTCTCTTTTCTCCCAAGGTAAATGGTCTAGCTCAGCCTGGAGATCAGAACAGATAATGTGCCTTTTCTTGCTCTTGTAAGGGCATTGCTGCCTTCAAGATATCCAGTAGTTATTCTCTGGGCAGGTCCCAGAGTTGGACACATTCGGTTAAAGTTGATAGTGATGCTGATAGGCAAATCTGGACTCTATACTTATTAAAATTAAACCATCCAGTGACTATACAGCCTTTTAAGTCTGCTTGGAGAGTGAGTTCAGAAGGAAGAAGTAGGCTTACCTAAGGAAGATGGTGGCAACTGGGACAGCTCTACAGATCTGGGGCACTGCTCCAAAGATCTGGGCCTTTGCTCAGATGCCTTCCCTTATATAGCTCATGCTTGGCATTGATCAGGGAGTGAACTGACATGTACTCCAGATGCCTCAAATACATGATATAAAAGAAAATAGCAAGTTGCACCTATCACCAGGAAAGGCAGCTGCATTCTGCACAAACTGAAGTTCCCAAAATGTTTTCAAGCATAGCCCCATGCATTGCAGTGGTCTGACCTAGAGAACACATCTGGCGTTGAAGAGAAGGTGAAATAGAGCTAGCCACACATATGACACTGAGCACTATACCTTCCAACTGCCTCTCCTTGTAGCTTTGCAGATGTTGAAAAGCACAGTGAGCCCTGAGGACGCCTGAAGAATTACTCCCATGCGGGAGGCTAACAGCATCTCCTCCAGAAAGGAGTGCAACTTCTTAAGTCACCAGTTCCTAAAAGCAGTTCAGGAGCATTCCATAGCTGATGGTACTGACAGATCCAGGAGAATAAAGGAGCCTCAATCTTTATAATCTTCTCCTACCAAAGCTGTCAAGCAAGTCATCCTCCTCCTGAAGTTGACAAAGATGGTTTCAGCTCCAAAGCCAAGCCTGTAATCAGACGGAAATAGATCCATTCATATAATGTAAACAAACATTTGTGACAATATATCTGAAGATCAACTCAAAGGCCACAATTCTGAATGCCTTGACCGGCCATTTTAATTTATAAAAACCCGATTATTGGCATGCTCTCTCTTTATGAACACAGACCTTTCTCTATCCATTGGGATGTGTAGAAAACCAATGATTACTGATGAAGTCCTCAGGATAACCAATAAAATTGAGTTCAAGCAGCTTTGACTTCACTTTCTAATATTTCAGGTTGTTCTGCATAGGATTCCTCTTTGCAGGAGTTTGTTGTCCTTTAATATCCAGTTTCCAGTTTGCCTTGACTCATACTTCTCACATCACAAGTTCCAATTAGTTGTTCTGTGCAGCATTGGACTTTCCTTTTGCCTCTGTGCGCATTGGCCCCTGTAGTTCCTTCCTAGCTTTGATCTAGTTACACCATTAGCAACAATGCTGTTCATACTTGTCCTTCGCTTTTCTCCAGTGGCTGGTTGGGAGCAGAAGTCCCATCTTCTGGCACTAGCTCTAGTTTCATTTTGGACTGTTTCATCATAGGGTTTCAAGGTAAGAAATCATCAAAAGTTGCCTTCTTCTGCACAGTACAGTACTAAGCAGACTTAGTCCTAACCAGAGTTGCTCCTACCCATAGCGTAATAACAGCACATGCTAAACTATCAATAGTTAACCTCAGTATTAGCAGCTCAGTGCCCTTTTGCAGCTTTCCTTTCTTCCTTCCTGCCCTTGCAAGTATGTCCTGGGTGGAGATCAGAGGGGTCCCATGATGTCTGCTGGAATGGAGTGGAGTGGTTCTCCAGTCTGAGCTACCTTTGTGCACTGCGTCCAAAAGTAAAGGCAGGACTCTCTTCCAAAGACAAGAGAGAAGCTGATGCAGGCAGCCATGGCATGCTGGCTTCCCAGACAATGGCCTTTGGTTGGGCCAGCCAGGGCTCTGGATCCTTCTAATGCATCAGCTTGTGGACAACTCTGGATGCTTCCAGATAAGGCTTTTATCCTGCAGTGGCCCTACCTCATTATACAGAGTGATTAGCAGCTTCAGAAGTCACACGTTTCCATTTGCAGGCTTCCCCAGTTTTCTCACATCTTCCTGTGTTTTCTTGCTACACACAGACACACAAAACCTAAGGAGAGAAAGATGGAATAATTACACAAAGCCCTTACATCATTTGTGCTAGGAGCTCTCCATCTGGAAACACCCTTTGTGTCATCAGAGTGGTATTTTTTGTTTCTTTCTGTGACAAGGAATGAAATCTTAGGAATTTAACAGATGCATTGCATGGTTGATATTGTTTTGATATGAATCTGAGATTTTGACAGTTAATATTTTGAGATATTCTTAAGTTCTGTTATATATACATTATCATCCTGATATCATTATCATATTTTGTATCAATTGGTTCCTCCATTTTCTTATCCGCTGCTCTGGGCTTCTTGAGGGAAGCAATAAATGGAATTAAGGTGCTAGGAAGTTGCCACAATGCTAGTCAGAATCTGGCCTTCTATTAACTCCTTGCCTCCATTACTCTGGGATGTAAAGCTTCTGTGAGTAGGCACAGTTTGGCTTCTTGCCTCCCCACAGACTATTATGTTACCTGCACCAAGAATGGTCCTGAGCAAATGATTCTGCTCTGTTCAGAATTAATCTGTAACTGGAGAGGATGCTGAATGCCCTGAGACACAGCAGCAAAGGGTTTGTTTGTTCTCCCTGTTACATTATGTTGGCTTAATGTGCTCCTTTACTCCAGGGCTGAAAGACAGACAGCCAGGCACTGATTTGGGAAAACGGAATGGAATGCTACAGATTCACAGGGCTAGCTCCAGGGCTGGCTTCTTGCTCTTTGCTTTTATAGAAGCTACAGAGTTGGGCAAGAGGATCGTCCACATCCACAGCCTGGAAACGCAGCCGATCAAAACCAAATTCAGAACTTCAGGGCACCAGGTGGGTGAATTCAAAGCAAAACCTGCAGCCCAGCACCCCTAGACCTTTCATAGGTCAGATACAGCAGTTGCCTCTAGTGCTTCCTCCTTCAGAAGTGTTGGACTACAATTTCCAGTATCTCCAGCCAGTTGTATTCCATCTGGAAGGTGCCAGGTTAGGGGAGGGCTGAGATACAAAGTAGGACTCAAAATCCACCTTGGAAGTAATATTAACATCATGCATAGCTTTGCCCTTGTACATTTCTCAGTGAAATTATGCTGCAGGACCTCCCTGCTTTCCCTTGGCTGCAGTGGTCCTCTAGATCTAGAGCATCATAGAATAGTAGAGTTGGAAGGGGCCAGAAGGCCATTGGGTCCAACCCTCTGCTATTACAGGACACTAAGTTACACCATCCCACTCAGATGGCTGTCTTTTTGAAGATACTTTTTGAATGCCTCTAGCAAGGGAGAGCCCACAACTTCCTCAGGTAAAAGCTTCCACTATCATATTGCTCTGACAGTGAGGAAATTCTTCCTGGTGTCTAGTCTAAATCTGGTTTCTTTAAACTTAAGTCTGTTATTGCAATAGTTTCTTTTTTCTAACTGGAAGATTTGGAATTTGTCCCTACTGAATTTCATTTTGTTATTCTCTGCCCAGTGTTCTAACCTATGGTGATCACCCTGTATCTTACCTGTCTTCCAAAGTATATGCTGTTCCACCCAGCTTTATGTCATCTGCAAATTTAATTATCTTTCCTTGTACTTCCTCATTCAAATCATTAAAAAAAAAAAAAGGTCGAAGAGTACCAGTCCTAGGACAGAACGCCTCAGCACCCCACTTGTCACCCCTTCCCAGTCAGAGAATGTGCCAGTGATGAGTACTCTTCGAGTCCAATTTTGCAGCCAATTGTGGATCCACATATCGCATTGCAATATCTAATCTGCTTTTTACTGGTTTGGTAATCATGGGGATGCCATGGGGCACTTTGTCAAAGGCTTTATTTCTTTAATTATTTAATTTAAAAATTTTCTATGCCGTCCATCACTAAAAAAGTCTCTAAATGGCTTACAAGAAACGGCTTTGCTAAAGTCTAGATAGACTATGTCCACAGCATTCCCACAGTCCATCTGGGAGGTTACGCAGGCAACAAATGAAATTAGATTAGTCTGACACAATTTGTTCTTAAGAAAACCATGCTGGCCTCTAGTAATTCCTGATTGTCTTCAATGTGTTTGCAGACTGTTTGTTTTATAATTTGCTCTAGAGTTTTTCCAGGGACAGATGTCAGACTAACTGGTCTATAGTTCTCAGGTTCATCTTTTTTTCCCTTTCTTGTAGATAGGGACAACATTCGCCCTTCTCCAGGCATCTAGCACTTCTTCTGTCTTCCACGGATTCTCAAATTTTGAATGGTCCCTCCATCCCAGCCCATAATATGCTCCCCTCACACATTTCTACACCTCTTTTTGCACCCCCTCCATACATTTAGCAATCTTTTTCTCTCATCTGCATTTTTTGTCTTCTTTCTTCCCTCAAATCGTGATTCCATTCATCTCTGCTCTTTTTGATCATGTGACCTATACTCCACTCTTTCACTTCCCAGCATTCCTCTTGATTTTCAGCCCATGCCAGGCTATTGAAACGGGAGGTCTTCAGTACCCCTTATTTTATTTATTAAAACATTTCTATGCTGCCCCTTGCCGAAGCCTCGGGGCGGCTCACAGCACCAAATAAAATACAAAAATAACAATATAAAATTAACAATATAAAATAACAATATAAAAGAAGTCGCCCTGGCCAGATAATATACACCCAAATATATGCACCCAAATATATGTACTTTTCTCATTCTGTCTCCTTATTGACTGTTTTGCTGCCTCCCATGCTCTCTGTAATAACACTATCTGCTCCTTTAGCCTACATGCAACTTGTGAAAAATACAACATTGTCAACTATGACATGTTCCGTAGTTTCCTTTCTTCTTTTTTGCCCCCTTTGTGGTTTCCTTCTCACTTCTTGAGCCTCTCTTTCTATATCCCCCCTTATCTGACCTATGTGGCTCAAGTAAAGCAGCTGTAGGGTCAGACCCTGGTTGATTTTGCAATCTTCCTGCTGTCTCGATCAGCTCAGTCTCCTCCATGCTTGATCTTTCAGCTGCCTGTTCTTTCTAATGAAGAGGTGAAGATAAAGACATAAGAATTCCACAGGAGGGGTGCAAGCAGATGTGGTCTCATAGGCATGATCTGTAGATAGGCAACCGCTGTTAGATTTTAGGCCCAGGTACTTTTCCATTTCTGGCACTACAATCTATCAATCTGGTAAATACCAAGGAAGTTGGAGAATCCCTGATCATCATGAGTATGTAAATATATAAGTCCTTTATGTATCCTCCCCTTTTAGAAATATATCCCTTCAGCAGAATCTCCTAACTTCTTGTGCAGCATCTTCAAGATGCTAGGCTGGCTATCATGGAGAGTTGAGGGAGTAGAAGTCCATTTTCATCAGTACAATTGACTCAGCATAAATCTGGATAGTCAAACCCATAGTCTAGTTTGACCCTCTCTTCTGGGCAAGTGTTCATAGGGCCACAGTCTTAGGATTCTTACAAATTATCAGATGTTAGTGCAATATTTATTTGATTTATATCCCACTTTTTAAAGGACTCAAAACAGCTTACATAATTTTCTTCCTGCTGCTCTTAGTCTTATCCCCACAACAGCCCTGTAAGGTAGGTCGGGCTGAGAGAATGTGGCTGGCCCAAAGTCACCCAGTTGACTTCATGGCTGAGTGGGGAATGCAGATCACCTGAGTCCCAGTCCAGTGCTCTTAACCACTACACCACACTGGAACTGTATAAGTATAGTTGTGATTTTCAGGTATCTTTCCATTAGGCTGTACTTCTGTTATGTGTGGCCCCATCTCTTAATGCACTCCAGTTTGTACCTGGGGATAATGTGATTCTTTCCAATTTGATAGCTGTTGGGACCTCAGTTTTGAATTTCATTGTGGGAAGGACATAGGACTTTATTAGTCACTGGGTTTGATGACATTGTGTAACTGGATTTGATTATAGATGGCTGGAGCCCAACTTTTAATGCTAAGTAAGAAGGAGTAAGATAAATACTGCAGAGCATTTGAGAAGCATTGTGATGTAGGCATTAACTAGGACATGGTGGAGACCACATGGAACTCTGAAGCATTCTAGGGCATATCTAACCTGCCTTACAGGTCTCTGCAAAGTTGAAACATGCCTTGGATGGAGCTGATTGGAGAAAGTGGAATACAAACCAGTAATTAAGATAAAATATTCATTTAGAGCTAATGATACTCAGTGCATTCAATTCAATACATCTTCCAGTCAATCATTTGAGTAAAGGCCAGTATAAAGCTGAAGATGACTCCTTGGGGAAGCGTCATTAGTGAGAACAAGAAACAAAACACTTTTTTATGCTGACAGTAATGTCCTTTGGTCACAAAGCTGGGTTCTGATTCAATGAAAAATTACGAGAGAAATGCCTGAGAGACTTTAGCTGCAAGATGGTGACCCTTTCCATCAAACCATCTGCCATTAAAGTTTTGATTTCCATTCTCAAAGTGAAACATGCTTTCAGAAAGTCATAGACAGATTATGGAAATGCAACATGTATTCCCCTGTGGACATAGATTGCCAAAGCAAATTCCTTTGCAATCTCATTGATAGTTCTGACTAATCAGATCCACCTCCGTGGCAAACAATGTTCTTTTGGGAATTAGCATGTTTTCCTATCCTGTGATTGATAACCAAGATGAGCAGGAGTTGTCATGACAGTAGTGATTGTGGAATAGACATTTATTCTATAGGGAGCCACATCCAGCAAGAAATTAAGAACAGTTCAGGCTGGTCATAAAAGTATTTTGTCATCATAAATATCAGCAAATGCACTTTCTCCCACAACACCCAGAGCCCAACTGATACATCTTACTCTTTTTCTTGAATGGAAATATTCATAACCTTATTCAAAATCAGAGCATGCATACAAAGGCTATGGACATTTTCCCACTCAGGCTGAAACTGATATTTTGTCTTTGAGTGATCCTTGAATTCCACCTGCAACAGGTCCTACTGCATGCTAGGAGGAGACAGCAGATTCACTGCATGGCTTTCTTAACATGGAAATCTGCCTAGCATACCATAGCACAGAATGCGGAAATGATGTGTCTTGGCTGGATGAATCTGCAGTTTTCCTCCAACATGGGTCCATGTTTCCACATACATTCATGTCATGGATGCTGTTGTGGGAGGAGGAATTGGGCTGGGTCAGAGCACAGGTGGGGTCCCTGCAGCTGACTTGTCATCTTTAAGGAAAGCTTGGGCAATAAAGGAGTAACAACTTCCCATATATTTCATGCAACTATGATAAAAGGGACTGGGTTTTGAGCGCCGGAAGGTGTTTTGTCCTGACCATTTCTCTGACCCTTCTCTCTGCTACTCTGATGGGCAAGGAACTCTTCCCAATCTGCTCTATAACATCCTTTCTAATAGAAACTGAGAGCTGAAGCTGGGACCCTCTACTGGGACACCACTCTTGCTCTTCCAGTGAGCAAGACCACTATGGACCAGGGAAGGCTGCTGCTAGGCTTGCCTGTTACATCCATTGAGGAGAATAGAGGAGAGACCAGGTATGCTTCACCATGAGAGGGCAAGGAGCAATATAACAAGCCAAGCAGTAATTTATGTTTGTCGTCAGGCCTACTGATAGGCAGCCAAGAGCTAGTCTGCATATTTGCCCAGTTGATGAAAGCTATGGCGGTGACAATGGTGGGGTTTCCATAGCAACCACCTTCTTAGGAAGAACAGCTCATCTGAATTTTGCATAAGGTGAAATTGCACATCATTCTAACAAAGCTGGGAGTTTTTGTCCTTTTCTTCTTAGCAGAACTCTGCCATATCAAATATATCCTAAAACACTAACACATTACAAATTTTCCAGGTACAGTCTTCAATGTGGGAACAGAGAATGTTGCTGTGCTGAAAAATAGCTGTATGCATCCCCCTCTCCGCCTCGCCCCAGATGTAGCTGGCCCAATTTGTACAAGCAACCAAAAAGGTTGCTTGGAGCAACAATTATTTTCCAGGTGCCAATGAAACAGGCTGCAATTTGAGAGATTCACCCTGGGAAGCGGCTTCTAGGGGATACCAGGTGCAATTCTTGGATCATGCATCCAAGAACTGGATACTGTTTGTATAACCTGTGTCATAAGATATCCTATGATAAAAGTTTCCACTGTGACAGATTTGCTCTTATTGAGGGATTTCATGAGATAGAATTTCTGTACTTAGTTGGATTGTGGATCAGCAGATCACCCATGTTATTTCATAAGAACAAAGTGCAATGAAAAATGAAGATTAATTTATTAATTGATGACTTCTGGTACAGGCTCACATAATTTTTAAATACAGGGCTCTGACATTAGCTGTGTCATTGCTTTATTACTTTAAAATCTTAAGCAGTTACTATATTATATAAACTTGATATAGGAGCAAGTGCCACATAAAAAATACATTCTTGTTACAAACAAATCACATTTTAAAGCATTCTGCATTTTGTTCTAGTGATTTTAAAGACTGAAGATTTTCATCTGTATCTGAGCTTGTAGCAAAAAGAATAAGAGAAGCAGAGGAGACTGGTGTCATTGCCCTTTCTAGAGGATAAATGTGTCTCCTGAGTACCTGCATCCACTGTGGGCTTTATAAGGTGACAGCAGGCACAGCACCTGCACATGGAGACGTTCCACAAGGGTTAGTGGAATCCTGTTTCACCTCTCTGCCAACCTCCCAAGCAAGCCCACAAATAAGGGCATAGGCAGGAAGCATGAAAAGCCATTACAGATCAGGCTCCCTGGACTTACAGATGCAAGAGACGTGGTGGGCATTCCAGTCCAGCAGCCACATGCTAGGCATGGATGATGTCCCTGCATTGAGTGGAAAGGCCTAGCAGAAGTGTATGAAGCTAGAACTAAAGTGGGCAGTCACAAATGCACCCATGCATCTCACAGGACCTTTCACACGAAACACACACTCCTTTTTGAATACTCAAGCACACTTATACTTGTGGAAAGCACACGCATGCATGCCTACACAGGCATAACACATGTCCATTCATTTTCACACACAGCTTGCAGCACTGAGTATTCTACTGGATCCAACTGGAGAGCCTCCAGTGGGTGGTGCTTTGGAAATACAGTTCACCCCTATGGATTCTGCAGCAGAGTTTCTCAGGGGTCTGTTCTGTTCTCCATGCCATGTAACATCTGCATCACCCAGCCCCCTTTCCCCTTTTCACTGTCAGCAGGTAAGGCTATGGATATGGTGCCTGGCTGCAGCAACGGACTGGATGAGGGCTAGCAAACTGAAGTTCAGTCCAGACAAGACTGAGAAGCTACTGGTGGGTGGTTCCTCTGACCAGATGGAGGGTGTACAGTCCATTTTAGATGGGGTTGCACTCCTGCTGAAGAAGCAGTCTTTGCAGCTTGGGGGTGCTCTTTGATCCAGCTTTGTCACTTCAGGCTGAGGTAGCTTCAGTGGCTCAGAGTACCTTCTATCAGCTTCCCTGGAAGCCCAACTATGCCTAGCTGAACAGGGATAGCCTAGTTTTTATAATTATGCCCTGGTAATCTCTAATTTAGATTACTGCAATGCACTCTATGTGGGGCTACCCTTGAAGGCAGTTTAGAAGCTGCAGTGAATGCAGAATGCACAGCCAGATTTCTAACTGGGACCTATAGAGCTGAACAGATACAACCAGCTCTCATCTGTTTGCTCTGGCTGCCTGCATACTTCTGGGACTGATTCAAGGTGCTGGATTTAATCTATAAAGCCTTATACAGTTTGGGGCCACAATACCTGTTGGAGTGCCTCTCCCAACTACAGTCTTCTCAGGCACTACATTCAACCTCTGGGTCTCTTTCCTCCACATGTCCAAGGGAGGCTCAGAGGGTGGCAGCAAGGGGGAGGACTTTCCCTGTAGTGCCCCCATCTAGGAAATCTCCTCCACTCTTAAAGGCTGCTACCAACCTTATGACCTTTTCAACACCAGGTTAAGATGGTCCATTATGCTGAGGCCTTTAAAGATTTACTACTTTAAAGATTTACAACCCAGGGGCTGGAGGGGTTACCCATCCCAGGTGTTTTTCTTATTTCTTTTTTACAGTATATTTTGGCTGTTTAAAATTTTTTAAATGCTGTATTCGTTGTATGGTATTTGCATTGTATTTTATTGTATAGTTTTGTTTTTAAGGTTTGTTGTCCAAACAGCTTTGGCTTTAAGAAGGCACATAATAAATAAATGTCTAATTGCCATCCAGGAAGCATAATTTCATATACCTGAGCTGATTTTTCACGTCAGCTCTCTTTCTAGCTGTTTAACATTTATACCTCAATTTTCCTTAAGTGGATATTGTTGTTACTGTTACTGTTATTATTATTGCTACTGCTACCTGGGTTCTAATCGCTGTTTTGCTATGAAGCTCCCTGGGTCAGTTTGGGACAGTCACTCATTTTCAGTCCAACCTACCTCACAGGATTGGTGTGAAGATAAAAAGGAGAGGGAGACAGCACCTATATGCTGGCTTTGGCTTCTTTGAAGAAAGGTGGGATAGAATTGTAATTAATAAATCTCATATGATCTGTGTGGTTCAGGCTGAGAGTAAATTAATCTGACACTCCAATGCACATTTACCTTAATTCAGTCAACTTTACTTTGGCGTAGACATACATACGCAGGGTTATCTCGTCAGTGTTTCATCTCTTTTTATCCCCACCTGTTTTATCTTTTTCTGCTAATAAACTGCTAATTTACCGAAGCAGAGAATGAATTGCGGTTAATTGCTCCCTAAAATTCTCCAGTTTACATATTCCACACTCCCCCTCCCCTAAATTACCATATCTAACGAGAACACTTAAGTCAAATAGGAGTCTGTTTATACACGCTTCCCGCTGGAAAACGCAGCTCCCCTGGAAAGCTGCGTCTAGAAAAGGAAGCACAAGCAACTGAGCAACTACCAAAATGCTTTATGATATAGTCTACAAGGGAAGCGGAGCAGCCACCAACCAGTTCCGGTGAGCTACTGAAAAGGTTTTATTCCTCTCTATCCGAGACTTTATATGTTAGAGGTAAAAGACTAGAGACACAAAGGAGAAGGAAGCGGTTTAGCCGCAAAAGTTACGGGCATAAAATAGGTTTCTCACATTCTGGAAGGCTGAACACCGCAGCAGCGTAGCTAAGGCCTTCCTTACTCCGGCTTCTGGGGGCGTGGCAGCTTTTCCGTCTGGATCTTCCTTGCGACTTTTCCGGGTAAGAACACAAGTGATGTGAGGCGAACAGGTGAAGTGCAGCTACTCTTTGATTAGGGGAATGGCAACATTCCTTGCCAGCTTCTACCCTTGACCTTCCTGTTGCTTCTGAGTCCAGGCACAATCCTCGGAGTAGTTGTGGAGTGAGGATTATCACAACTAGGTATTCTTGTCACTATTCCTGTTGTAATGCAAATTGTTCTGGAGTGGCTGTGTCTTGAATGAGCAATCAGAACTCGTTAACTTTACAAAAGACTTTTTGGTGTAGATAAAACTTGCCAGCGCTTCCTTTGTCTTTGAGAGAAGAAAAAATTAGCACTGCCTGATGCTGAGGAAGGAAATTCCAAGGAAAAGCTTGTTGTGATGCTGACCATAAGCTGCTTGGAGACATATTGAAATATTTGCAGAATCAACACAGGAAGAGAAGTCATAGCGAGGGAGGATTTGAATGATCACCCGTATCAGCGTGGCTTGTCCTCGCCATTTTATCCTTTCAACAACCTTGAGGAGATAGGTCAGACTGAATCAGTAATTGGCCTAAAGCCACCTTGTGAAGGTCATGGCTGAGTGGAAACTAAAGCCCAGACTCCAGTACTACTACACCTCACTGGCTTCCCAGAGTGCCTCTTTTGTGCCTCTTGCCCAAAATATTTTTCTCTCATCTGGGCAACCATTATCAGCCTGGTTTGGGGAGAAGCATTTCAGAAGAGAAAGGTTTCAAGAAGGATTTATAGACGCAGCTATTTTGTTTTTCAGACCAGACCTTCTGTCCTCTGCTTCAAAGATGAGTATTTCCATCTTCCTCTGTCATATCTAATTTGGCCCTAAATAGCTGTGGAGGTTATGAAAATCTGTGGAACTGGAAGAATGAAACAAAATACATAAACCAAATTATGGGAAGCACAGAACAGAAGGAAGTGCAGGGAGAATTCTAATGAGGAAAGTACAATGCAATTCTCTACAGAGTTGCAAGCTCTTAAAAAAAATTGATTTCTATGGACCAACATGCTCAACTCTGCTAGATCCTAGCCTGTGTTTATATAGCTATTTTATGCTGAATTTTTAAAATCTCCAGTCTGCAGTGTTGGAGGCAGTTTGTTTCAGAACAGAGAAAGGTTCAGGTTCACTTGTGTTCATGATCTAAGTAGCCACTTTGTGGAAAGAATAGTGGACTGATCTGGCAGGACTCTTCCAATCAGTTGAATCTAATGTTAGTCTGACTTAAGTTCCATTAATTGCCATGACTTTATTCTAAGTAGGGTTAAAATGGAACTCTATCAGATATGCTGTTTTGTTACTGTTGTATTTGGGGGTGTCATTTATTTTCATTTAAAAGTAAAATACAAGAAAATAGGGTACCTAGAGATCTTACACAAATTTTTACATATGATTCCAAAATTTATAAAGTCAGTAATTGTCATTTCTTCTACATTCAGATTAATTAGTACTTAATTGAAACTTATAGAGCACTTATTCTAATAATTCTTAATACTGACTTATTTTTCATTTTAAATTGGGGGAGGGGATGTTAAGGTATGAGCAGAGACACACAAAAGGAAAGCAAATTTAAAGGTGACCTATTGACAGAAACCTTATTTATACTTTTGCATTTCATGGCAGGTACATTGTGCTTTGTTACAGCAAAGCACCGAAACTAAATCTTTCTTAATCTTCTGGCACTGAGCAACACAACGAAGGAATTAGGAAATCGCAGGCTGCTCATCCAAGACAGCCTATAGAAATATTTGAAAAAAAACCGCAAAAGAAAGAGAAATGTGAAACTTTTTAGCCTAAGTAGGCACTTCTAAGGCTGTTTCTAACCTTTGTGGCACATTGATGAAATCCAGAAACTCTGTGATACTTAGACCTAAGTATGATAATATACATAAGATCCTAGCAGAACAGATTAAGATAGTGATATAATAACTTTTCATGTTTGAAAAATTATCCAGTTGATGGTTATTAAATGGAACTATCTTTCTGAGTCACAATGCCCCATCACTGAGTCATATCCACTTATGTATCTTCCTTCCTCTGCTGCTAAATTCTTGTCTGCCACAACAGCCTTCTGCAACTGGAGGCCTTTCAGATGTGTGGTACTTCAGCTTCCATCATCCCCAGCCATTGTGATGGAAATTACAGTCCACTATATCTGGAAGGCCCCAGGTTGGGAAGGAAGCACTACTATATAGCCAGTGTCATTCACAAGTGTGTTGCAGAAAGAGTTTTGTAGCAGGAAGAGTCCTCTGCACATGTATTTCATATTCCAACACACCAGCCTTCACTGTCGTGGTACCTTCCAGATGTTTGTTACTTTATCTCCCATCAGTTTCAGCCAGTAAGGCAAATGCTTAAGAAGCCTGAGAGTTGCAGTCAGAAACATCTGGAGGGTATCAGGTTGGAGAAGGCTGCAACACACACAAATCATCATTCAGCATTTGCAATGTCTACAGTCCTGAAGCTTGAGTAGTCCTTTAATGTAAAGTACAATTCTTACCAAAGGCAATAAAGAAGGTGGGGCTCTCAGAAGTGCCTTGCAGGTCACTGTTTCCACTGTGCCCATCCCTAATTGCCAGTAAAGATAGTAAGGAGGACACAATGTTTTAACTCTGTATCTTGGCTCCTTTCTCACTTTGTTCTCAATGTGTAAACAAAAGAACAGGGAAACTGGAGAAGTATCTTCCAGTATGACCCCACTTCTCTTCCTTCTGAACATTTACAGTTCAGACATTGTTTAATAGTATTTTAGAATAGCAGCTGTGATGTTGGAAACTGCACTACCACAAGCATCCCTCATAAACACAACAATTTGCCTCTGTCATGTAGATAATTTTAGCCTAAGCCAGATTTGCTTTGTTATGTGTTACATGGAATTATCATCAGTTGATCATTGCTTTTTTGATCAACTGGCTCCATTTTGCCTTTGGTCAATACAGATATTTGGTCAATCAGTGTTTCCATCTTTAAAGGAACTTCTCTTCCAGACACACCTGGCTGCCTACTCACCTAATCAATCCTGATTAGGCGATTTCTCCCTCTCATAATACATCAGACTTCCCAGCCTGTTGCCCTCCAGATGCAATGTGGAGGGCAACAGGTGGGAGAAGGCAGGCATGTGTTATGAAACTTGCTGCCCTGAGAAGAGGTGATAAAAAAGTGGGTTTAGGAATAGGTATGGTCCATATATATCGGATTATGAGATGCTGGGGACCAAACACAAGGATGGCTGTGTTAACTCTTTGTGCAAAGTCCCTGGAAGCATTTGCTGGGCCGTTATTGCAAAGAAAGTGCTTGACCAGCTGTGTCTTATGTTCATGAACCTGCTACAGAAGCACCCAGAAACCACTGATACATTATACAGACACTTCTCCAAGATTACTGTCGGGTAGAATCATTTTAGGGTTCTAGGGGAAAAAAGAGAATTGGTTGGCCTCTTATGTCAGTCATGATGCATCTTCCTACCACCTTTCTAGGACTAAGGCTCTGCTGAGCATTGATTAGCTTATGCCACTCAAAGCCATAAGCCTTGTGTTGAAACATAGTATAAAAAAGCAAAGGGGGATGTCATTTTAATAAAGTTTCACACAGTTTTAAATTAATAGCCATGCAGGTGCCTGAAACAAAACTCAGCCCAAAGCAGACAGCATGTTTGAGGTACATGGAGAGGAGCGTGACAATTGGCATTTGATCAGCAGCCATGTACATGGCTTAGTGCAAGACCAAAGATGGGAAGGGCCATTAGACAATGAGGAACCCGCCTCAGGCAGCAGGTGTTGGGGAGCAGGGTGAAAAGAATTGACAGGGTGTAGGGAGGACAGAGCTGTGTGTGTGTACCTTGCAACCTGGCCTGTGCCACCTTAAGGTTAGTATTTTGCCTCCCATATTGCTTCCTGTATTGTATCTGTATCCTGTATTTTAGAGGATACGATCATGGGTTTTAGCCTAGACTTCTGAATGCAGAATGGAGAGGGCCCTACCTTGTCCTTTGCATCAGAAAGCAAAAGGTTTGGGCTGGCCCTGGAACTAGCACACAGACGGATTCCTACACATACTCCCACTGCAGTAGCGGGAAAAAAATCTGCTGATGTACATAAAAATAGGATCATCTGTATGAAGCCTTCACAAGCAATGACCAATAGCTGAGGGGTTAGCCTCAATCTGTTAGCCTGGCAGTTGCCTAGAGGCCAAAAATAATGGGAGGAGGTATTTCTTCACAAACTCACTAGTTTTCAAATTCCCTAATATAGTTGTCAGCATCCCCCAGTAAGAGCTTTGTAATTACGCAAGCCTAGCCAGGGTAATGCATACAAAATGTACAAGAGAATGTAACATGAAAACATTTCTTTTCCTTTCTAATGCATCTGTGGGAAAACTTTTTATCACACCTTAATTAACTTCGTTAGACCTATGGGGGGGGGCACAGATAAAATTGCTACAGAGGAATCTGAATCTATGCTGGAAGCTATCGTATTCCAAGCAAACAAGGAAATACTATGAATTAAATTCTTGTCCCCCTGAAGTTTCATCAACAATGTCTCTTTTATAGCTTTTATCCAAGTTTTTTCATTAATGTGTGGTGGCTTTACACCATTCCTTCACACAAATAGTTTCCAGTTTCTTGCATCCAAATTAGTGCCTTATAAAGTGATGCTGTTTTGGTCAGCTTTTCTCTCATTCCCAGAACTTTCAAATGATTAACTTGCAGTGACTGAAAGTTGGACGTCAGTTCTAGGATGAAAATTTCTTTGTAACATTGTTCACCTTGTATATCACCTGAATCAAATCACTGTAATATAAAATCAAAGAGTATCTACATGCCAGGTTACTTTACTGGGAAATAATGACTGCTGAAACAGATTTTTGGCTGAGAGACAAGCTCATCTAGCTCTTTGTAGAGGGAGGTGCTCTCTGACACACTGCAATACAATTGAGTTGGTTTAGTTCACTACCACTTTGAAAACTTTGAGGGTTTCCAGATGAGGAGCCACTGAGGTGTCACCGTAGCTCATTCATCCCAATTTATGATGTTCCTCTTTTATAATCCACTCCAGAATATCCATTAAGGAAGGAAAGAACAGAGCAGCTGCCTATTTTCTGATGTTTGGAAAGTATAATGGGATGTGGAAGCAGGGTGGGAGACGATAGCTCTCCTTTCCTGTTGACGAAGCGTGATGCATTTAACAACGGAACAGAATTTGACTCCTTAATCTGAGTTGTTTTTGTGCTTTTTCCTTTTGTTTTTAAAATGTATCTTAATGGTATTCCAGAAAAACAGACTTGCATAAAGACTATAAATAAAAAATTTAAATTTACATTGTGTAAGGCAGCCTGATGATGATGATAGTGAGGGTGTGCTATCCTTTCCCAAAGAAGCTGGTTTAATCTCCTGTGGGCAAAATGGCATTTACAAGCCATCTTATCTTTCTCTCACCTTCCCTTATATTTTTCCTTTGCTGCAGTACATTCTAGAATGAAGTTAAGCTGGTAATCTCAGGACTACAAAGTAATTTTCTTTAAGAAGTAATTCTATAAATGTTTATATTCTAGAAGGAGAGTCTTGAGGGAAAACAATAAAAGAAATAACTTTTGCCACCTGCTTGTTCACCTGCCTTTCGCTCTGGCTGTACAATGGTGCTGGGAGCTGGAGATGTCCTTGCTTGCTTGTGCACTGGCTCTCTGCTTGTCAAGCCAGTCAGTGGGAGCCGTGATGGGAAGGAAGAGGAGCAAGAGCAGCTGGGGACAATGTTGACAGGAAGGTAAACTCCCTGAGGGAGGGGATCCATGAAAGGTGCCTTTCCCAAGTGTCCTCAGAAACTTCAAGCTGGCCCTACAAGTCTGGGCAAAAAACTCGCACTTCACTGATGAACTCCTGATGGGCCAGGAAACCTTGGGGCCATGGTGGATAGTTCACACAGAACAGGTATTAACCAATTAGAGCTGAGCTTTCACATTCAGAAACGCTATAGCACAGCAGTATCAGTTGGGCAAGAAGAGTTCCTATCATGCCTACTCCTTGCTTGTTCCCTTCCAAAACCATCTGGATCTCCTTTTACAGACAGGATCCTGGGCTAGGTAGGATCTTTGGTCTGATCCACTGGGGCTCTTATGTTTTTGTTTCCTTCTGCAGCACTGTGGTGTGGGTTAGATGAGACCTGTTCATGTTGTGTTTTGCTTCAGTCACTCCAGTAGCGAGTGACTTGTCCTTTTAAGTCTTTGCAACTCAGATATCCCTTCTAGTTCCCCTTCATTTCTTCCTCATTTTTTACCTGTAAGACAAGCCTGATAATCGAAAGGTCATCTACAGAAGTAATCTCACCTTTCCCCCTTCTCTCTTTCCTAGTTTGCATTATTGTTTCCTGAAAATATGTTTGAGATCTTAATCTATATGAGGGTTTTAAAACTTCTCCTCCTTTAGACTTTTTAAAAATGTTGATGAGTAACAAAGGAGGAAGTAGTTTGTTTTTTCTCACCAGAGACTAAACTGGTCAAGGCTGCAAACAGCTGCATTACCATCAGATCTGAATAAAAATCACAGCACAGTATTAACCTGAAGTTTGAGTCCTGCTTTGAAGATTGCATTGTAGGTGAAAGGAGTTTAAAAAAAACACCCTTTGAGAGTCCACTGGCAATGTACAATCAAAAGAGCATTTAGATTTTATTCAGACTTACAGGAAATACATGTGGCATGTTGATAGACCCTGAAGGGATTCCCAAGATGGGGTCTATACAAGATGCTTTTATAGACTATCAGTTTGGGAGAGGGTGGAGGATTATATGGGGGATCAAAACACAGTATGCTAGAGAGAACTTCCAGGACAATTAGCATATCTAAGAGTGTAGCTCCAAAGGACAGGCCTTTCAGGACAGGGTCGTTAGTATTTCTAAGTCCGGGTTCAGTTCAAGGTGCTGGTTATTACCTATAAAGCCCCTAACGGTTTGGGACCTGGATACCTAAAGGAATGCCTTCTTCTGTATTTGCCCTCCCACCCCCTGAGATCGGCAGCAGAGGCCCTCCTCCGGGAACCCTCCGTGAAAGACATTAGGAGGCAAAGTACCCGGAGGAGGGCTTTCTCTGTGGTGGCGCCCCACCTATGGGATGCGCTCCCCAGAGAGGTCTGCCTGGCACCGTCGTTATTTGTTTTTCGGCGCCAGGTTAAGACCTTTTTATTCCAACAATATTTTAATAACTTTTAACATCAGCTATATAGGTTTTAATCTGCAGCCAGGGTGGATCTGGATTTTATTTGCATTATGTTTTATTTTATTTTTCTTATTTATGTAAGCCGTCCTGAGGCTATGCGATGGGACGGCATACAAATACTCTAAAGTTGTACATGGGAAGCAAGACTTATATCAGGAATCCCATTTTGAGTCTAAAACTGTTCTTACAATGTTAGGCTTTTAGCAGCCATACTATGGTAAAGCTTTTGCTCATTTTGTCCTGACCCAGGCATATATTCCAGCAAATCTATAGTTAGGTCTTCCCCGAGTCTTGTTGTCACATAATACATCTTGTTTTAAATGTGCACTTGCTCATTTTCACCTCCATTCTTCATTTTACATATATCCATGCATTTAGCACTTTTAAAAAAGGACACTGCTGCAGAGATTAGCAGGGTGGGTCATTGATGACTTCACAAGTGCCAGACAACAGATAGCAAACCTGAAGCTTGTAGAAATAAATTTTCCAATCTTGCCCTGGGACAGGAATGTTTAAGTTGTGCTAAGCATGGCAAAGACACTTTTAATGTTATTCTTGTGCTCCCACCTGAAAGTTGTACAGTCTTCAGTGTCAATCCCTTGCACCAGTTTTCCAGGTATGAAGTCCTTCTTGGTATACCTAGGAGGAAATCAACTAGAGGGTGTGTCCATGGAGGAAACTCACACCTTGTTTGGAACAAACAATGATAATCATCAATTCTTCTGCAATGAGTTCCAGTGAACCTTTTTCTGTTTCTTGAAAAGGAAACCGGCTGTTCCCTTCATTGTCCCGACCCTCTAGACAATTACTAGAATAGCAGTTTAAATACAAACCACAAACACTTAGACAAATGGTCTCTGTCTTCCGGATTTTGGCATATTAAACCTGCCTTCAGCAAAAGCCTTCTGCTTCATTTATCCAAATGTAAGAAAAGTTTTGGAGAAAAATTGTTCCTGTTAGAATAATTCCAATACTTAAGATGTAATTGGAGCTTTTCTACATGTGACATTTATTCTGTGCTCCTCATTCCTTATTTAGAATTAATGGATCTTTTTGATGTTATGACTCACCAGTTTACTTCTGTTTTTAAATGTTTTTAGAGTGGGGAAAAATGGAGTATTATTTGCAAAAAGGAAAGAAAAGACATTTTTTTCTTGTATAATTGAGTCATTATTGCTAAGGCATAGTGCCCCCTAAAGCTTATGTAGCAGAAAAAAAAGAAAAGGAAAAGCTCTTTTTGTAAAGCTCTGACTGCTTTGTGACAAAACCTACAGTAGAAGCAACAGATTAATAGCCTCATGTGGACGCCCCAGGACAGCTTTTCAACACAAGGCATTTATCATTCACTCATCATTTCCTAACCTCCTTTGCTCCTGGATGATGTTGTGACCTGCTAGATTTTCTGCTTCTGCTCTTCAAAAGCACTTTGAACAAGGGTTGTTTTAGACCAGGGAAAATGTGGTATTCTGCATTAAAGGAAACACTTTTTTCACTTGTGTATTTGTGCTATTCTGTTGTACCATATAGTCACCTAGTGGTTATGTAGTGGGAAAAAAAACACTTTCTGTGGAGCAGTCAGACCTCAGTTCAGCAATACATCTGAAAGTAGGTACAGCGTATTAACAGCCTCTTGTAGAAAACCCCTGAAGTGCACAGTTGCAAGCGATTAAATTAGAGTGCTAAGGCTGCTTTGTATGAGTAGACCCAAAGTTATTTCAGCACTTGATGCCAGAAACTCTAATTTTCTTTATTTTAAGATTTCTACCACTGATACCATGTGAACATACGACATTAAGCACTCCTAGAACAGAAGAACTGCAAGTAGGAAGTATAGCTAGGCCTTCATTAATAATATCTACAGCCAGGTCTTCATTTTAATGTCTGTCCTGGTACTTGCTTTTATTTGTTTTTACCAGAATTCTGTATGTATGTTGTTTGTATTGTATATTGTTTTGTTTAACTTATTGTTTAATTGGAATGTTTTATTGATAACCTGATTTCATGTATTGTGTTTGGATTTTATTGAGTATAAACCATTCAGAGAGCCAACATGGTTGAGTGCACAATACACATTTTTTATATAAATACAGTAAGAAATCTGCACAGCATTTAAAACTGGAACAAGGGAAGGAAAGCACAGCTTGTTGCTCAAAATGAATCCCAAGCACCAAATCTAAAGGAATTTTTGTTCATGGCTGAATGACCATCTAAACAAAGGCTATGTAGGTTGCTTTCACCTGGGAATCTGTCATAGCAGATCTCGTCTTGTGAAACTTGCTTTGTGAATAAGCAGCTTCTATTTTCCTGCCATGCTTTCTGTGACACAGAATCGTCATTCTTTCAACACAGGGTGTCTTATCATACCTTTTAACTGCTTCTGAGAGCAAGCATTGAAGTAGCACCAAGCCATCCCAAACTAGGCATTCGACGCTTGTCCTTGCATATTTGGACAGGGCAGCCCCCCCTCATAGGTGAAGTGAGGAGACTGCTTCAAGTAGGCAGTGGGCAGCAAGCAGACAGAGACAAGGTGTTGGAAGCCAGGGCTGTATGTGCTATCTGGCATGCCCTGGGTCCCTGAAGCTAGTCTGCTGCCTAGCTGGCTGGTTTCTGAGTACGGAGTACTTAGAGGGCATGCTTTACTTTGCCTCAAGCAGAATAATGAATTGGGCCAGCTCTGTAGTCAAATGAACTGAGGTTTGCCTTTTTTGCTGGAGAATCTGTTTGCTACAAGGGATTAATGGCTGGGATGAACAGAGTTGGTGTTTTCCACTGATGGAACAGTTTTGATCCAGTGGAGGCCTCCATGACAGAGGTGATTTTCAGTGTTTGCTGCATGCTCTGTCCCCCAAATCTTCCCTGGAGGATTGGGAACCCATCAGAATGATGAGAGGTGGCATGGGAGGCAAGGAAAGGCTCTCTGTAGCTCATTACCTTGGTTTTTGGATAGCAGGCCAGAAAATGAAATATTTCAAACAGATACTTTTTGCTTATTTATTTATATATCACCTTACCTTAACTGAGTGCAAGGTGATATGCAAAATTGAAATAAAAATTTATAGTGAAAGGGAAAGCCTAACTAATGTTGTAGTCCTAACAGGATGCCTGTAAGCCCTAAACTTGGAGGCTGAGGGTCATCCAGGACTGAGCAAGGGAAACAGCAGGACTGATCTTCATCTCCTTGTCCTCCCACTCTGCACTTTGGCTAAATGGGCTTTTTTGACTTTCTAAATGGAGCATGTCAGAGGGAAAGAGCAGAAGAGCAGAGGCCTTCAGGATACCTGCAGCTACTATAATCTCTTCCTCTCCCCTTAAAACTCTCCTTTTAATATCTCTCTCCCCCACCCTCTCCCTCTCCCTCCCCCCACTGATTTTGGAGACCAGCTGTGTCAGCTTTGGGGAAATGGAGCAGAGCTTGGATTCACAGCTGCAGGATGGAAGTGTTGTCTGTGACCTCACAGCTGATCATCTGAGTCTGGTGGCTACAGGATCTCTCCCCATATCAGGCTTTAAAGCCAGAAAATGTTCAATTAAAAAAACATATATTTTTGACAGGCACTGCATGAGTCCCTGATTCACTCAAGGACATCTGGTGTACAAATAGCATGTTTTTAATGAATTATTTGTCTTGTGCTATAAGCATTATTTTTAAAAATTGTAGGTTACAGTGCCCCCCCCCCACATGCACACACTTTTTCCTGCTTCTCTTAAAGAAACAAAAACACGACGTCCTGCCTGAAAACAAGCTGCCTTCTTGTCCCAGTCACAAGGCTCACTTCACTGCTCAGTACTTCTCCATGCTAGATCCTTGTTACTCAAGCATGATGTGTACTTTAGTGTACAAGAGAAAGATGTGGAGGACGAGAAACTTCCACAGCAATGTAGCACAGCCTGGTGTGGCCCCAGGCCCCAGTTTCACTGCCCACTTCAGGGGGTCTCATGCCATGACTATTCAATATTCAAAAAGCTGCTGAGTAACTGAAACAGACAGTGATGTAAAAGGGGAGTCTCAGGGGCTGCCAAGGCCTTTCAGGAATTGTTCCAAAAAATGTGGAGTTGCGCCAAGTTCACCGTTCGATCAGGCGATATTTCTCTGTGCTGCAGCTGATTAGCATGCCAAGCTGATCTTGCTTATCTCTGTCTCTTGGCTCTATTGCTTTCCGAAGAAGAAAGTAGAATACCAGTGGCTAGGAAAAAAACAGAATTCTATTAGGCTGCAATCCTGTACCTTCATGCAAGTACCATTGAACTCTATAGGTTTTAGGCCTGAGTAGGCATGTATAGGATTACACTTTACGTATCTTTACTTTCCTCTTTCCTTATGCAATTCATTTTTATTAGTCTACCTCCATTAATACAGTACCTCATAGGAAGCAAATATTTCCATCCACCATCCAGCTGGCTTCTTCAGCTGAAAGGAGTCTCCAGGGATATATCTTCATAGACTTAGATTTGTTTAATATGATTTCATGGTTATTCTAATCAGAAAATCTGGGGCTTGTAATTTTGTATGGAGGAAACAGATCTTTAACCTTCAGTTCTTCACGAAACTTCAACTTGATGCACAAATCAATAGGTAGAACTTTCATTGGTTAAATCATTGACACATAACCAAGCTCGAGAAAAACCCTTTTTTCTAGAAAGCAGCATGTATGCATCTTTGAAATGTAGCTGACACTGGCCAAGCACCAGTCCAGAGAAAGCTAGTTGGCACTTGACAGATAACAGGGACTCAAACAAAGGGCAATTCACACCAGTCCAGCCCATCCTCTTCCTCTTCTAACACCCCATCCTCCCCCCTCCTTCCAAGCATCTTATTTGATATGCAAGTAGGAAAGATCACACCTTGTAACTTTTTGCTGCTATAACCCATTAGAAAGTGTTCACTGTATTACAAGCAATCCTCTAATGATCAGTGTATAAAAGGGCCAACTGAGGACTGCTCAGGAGCATCATCTGGAACAATTCGTAGGTAGCTGGTTATTCGCAAGAACAAATTCTTTAAAAGAAAACCTTCTCCTGTTGTGTGTTTCGGGCATACGCTCACCAGGACACAGACCTTTTGGTCAACAAACTCAATGGCACAATCATAAAAGTGTTCACCCTTCACAGCCATAGCAAAGGTATGTTGTGAGAGAAAGTTGCATCAGTAGCAATTCAGCAGGCATTGCTGACAGCTAGTGATCAGCTGGGCGGTATTTGTTGTAGGATTGCCTGAGAAGAGTGCTGAGAGAATGCAGTAACTTCACAAAAGACAACCTGCCTTACGGTAGGATATGTTGCAACACATGGTAATGTCTGTTGCCTCATGAAATGTCCACCTCCGGAGGCCCTTTAGGGCGAATTTGTGCATGCCTGGTGCCCTTCAGATGCTTTGGACTTCAAGTCCCTTAAGTCCTGGCCAGCAGAACCAATTGCCCTGGATTATTGCAGTTGTAGTCAACACATATGAAAGATACCAGATTGCCTATTTCTGGATCTAGAGAATACACTTCTGCTTTTCCCCATGCAATAACAACATTATAAGTAATGGATTCCAGATTATGATGAAGCATTTCCAACAAAGTTCCCACCAAAAGCGACTTCTTCTGATTTGCTTGCCAACATCTATGCATGCTTACACACAAGTATGTTCTGCGGGGTTCAAGAGAACTTACTTCTGTGTCAGTGTGCAGTCCTAAACTTGTTTATTCAGATGTATTTCAGTGGTATTTGTTCCCATGTAGGTGTGCTTGGAATGAGAGGGTTATGGCACAGTCCTAGTCATGTTTATATAGAAATAGGTCTCAGTATATAAGTTGCCCTAATGTGTATAGGAACACTAGGCTGTAGTCTTATGTTCATTTACCAAGAGTAAGTACAACTGAATATACTAAGTTGTATTTGGATTGATCAATTAAACTACTAATTCACAAAATAAACAATCCATTTTCACATGTTTTGAGGTTTATTATAGGACATGATAAAAAGACATGATATGTTTGCTTAATTGATGAATGAAATATTCGATTATTAAGATGTGATTAAACATCTTCCTTTTTCTGATTAGTGGTTAAACACACACAAACACACAACCTGAAATGTCAATTGTAAGGTAACATCATCACATTTCTGAAATGCCAGTTTCCCAAATGTTCTAAAAATGGTAAATGGAGGCAGCCAAAGCAGGGAATATTCATTGCTTCATAAATGCCAGAAAATAGATCTCTCTGTCATTTCTCATTTCTTTCAGGATGTGTCTGTCTTAATAGAAACCAAGTGTTAAGGTGAAAGTGCCATTTTGATAGAGGGCTACCTTACACTGCAGTCACTTCTTTGAATCCAATAGAACCTTTCACAAATCATGCAACGCATCATGCATTTTGGCTTGCTAGCGCGAGTCCTTACTAGGGCCCAAGCAGTGTTCCTAGGATTTTAGTGTTACAGTGCTAATGATACTTTATAGTATCATTAGATTAAATATTTTCTGATATTTGTCATAAAATGCTCTTAACTGTGTTATGCAAAAAAACAACAACCCTCTTCTGTCCTAATTATTCAGATTCTGACATTAGCAAGTAGTAATTGCTCTTCCATGAGTCCATGCTTAGCTGAAATTGTACATAATGGGAGTCTTTTGTATAATGTAGGTTGTAAATACCATATTCTTCTTTTCTTCTTCCTTTCTAGCTCATCTTCTCTATTTTAATTTTAATTGTTTTAGCCTGGAACAAAAACAAAAAGCATTTTGTGAGAACTATTGTGACTGAGGAAAATTAGTCTAGAATTAATCTTTAAAGCTTTCTTTGTTTGTAAATCTCCAGTGACATGTTGAGCTCAACCTGCTTAAGCAAGTTTAATAGATTCATGTTAATAATTAAGAGAGCTGTTGAGGATTGTTTCCAGCCTGTGACATAATATTATTCTCCTACTTTTTACAACGCATTCTCCTTCTGAAGAATCCAAAGCCAATACTATAAAACAGATGTTACTGGCCTGCTGATAACAAGAAGGGAGAGCTGTGGAATTATTTCACTAAAATAAGCTTTTTTTCTAGTCATTCACAGTTTCCCATCATTCTTACAATTATTGTAAAATATCAATCGCTTTCCAATTATACACATTTGATTTAAAGGGGACGTCTTTCTAGATGGCCTCAAAGTTAAAGTTAATTCTGCCACATAAGCCTTCCCAAGCCGGTGTCATCCTGATGCTCGGGATGACACCTCCCAGAATTCCTGAATATTTGCCATGCTGGTCAGGAAGGATGAAAGTTAATGTGCAATACCATCTGGACAGTACCAGGTTTGGAAGGACAGTGAGAAACAACACAGTCAACAGCACAACAAAAAACTTAATCAAAAGGTGTGGGGGAGTAGGAGAAGGCTTGCAACCCAGTCCTATGCATGTCTGCTTCTGAAGGAAGGTCTCACTGTGTTCAGTGGGGTTTACTTCCAAGTACATGTGAATAACTGGGATAGGGAACCATGTTTGGCCTCAGGCTGGGACATCAGGCCCTCATGTTAGGGGTAGGTAAGGTCATCATGCAAACTGAAGATATTATACCAAGACTTCTCCATGTGCCGATCCATTTCTGCACCCTATTCAAAGTGCTGGTTTTAACCTTTAAAACCCTATATGGCTTGGAATTTCTCCTCCCATATTTCCCTACCTGGGCATTAAGCTGTACTTTTAAGTACTTTTTAAAGTCTATGTTTTAGGTAAATAAAATCAAAGTCGCCTTTGCATTGGCTTGTTAGGGCACACACCTGCATGTTATTTATTTCACTTTATGCATGCTCTGGACTTTAATTCCCGCCGTCAGCAGAGTACATGGAAGAATAGCACATTCTGTGTTGTATTCAAAACCAACTTGGGCATGGAGCTATTCCAGGAGAAAAAATACTTGCAGAGCAAACCAGACAGGGTGGTAAATGTGACTTTGCTTTCAACAAGCAGATTTTTAAACATGCAAATATGAACTGGAGGTAAGGAAAAGTTAATAATTAAAAGGGTCAGAGCAGGCACAAATGGGAAATTTAACCTTTCCTACCTTCCACAATCCTAAGGAAGACAGAAATCCCACACTGGTGCCAGAGTGATTTCCTGTTACTATAAAACAAACAAACATGCTAGTTTCAGAAGAAGAATTTCCAGCTGAGTGGAGTAGGGGAGGAAGGACTACATTCCCTCCCCCTCTATCTGATTCCTTTATTTATTTATTTATTTATTTATTTATTAAAACATTTTTATGCCGCCCCATTCGCCGAAGCCTTGGGGCAGCTTACAACAATAAATTAAAAGTAATTATAATATAAATTACAATAAATATAAACATTAAATTAAAAATACAAAAATACAGTATAAAATAAGCCGCCCTGGCCAGATAAAACCAATAATGTTAACAATTAAAATGCCGCTTAAATAAAAAGGTCTTCGCCTGGCGCCGAAAAATGAATAACGACGGTGCCAGGCGGACCTCTCTGGGGAGCGCATTCCATAACTTAGGCGCCACCGCAGAGAAAGCCCTCCTCTGAGTACCCAACTTCTGCAAGTTGAATTTATTTTGACAATCAGCTGCCTGCACATTTAATGCAAAGATGAAAACCACACATTTGTGTTTTTAAAAAGATGCTTCTCCACCCACCTTTCAAATTTTGATGGCATATTGAGTGATGCGGTGATGTGCCCTGCCAGCCCCTGGAAGTTGCCCACCCAGTTTAAACAAATAGAACTTCATCCATGTATTTCCAGTTGTATATCTTACTTTCCATACAGGTATACACACTGATTTTAAATGGGCTTTCCTGTGTTGAATTGTGATCAAAACTAGTGGAGGTAAACACATTCCCCCTTTCTTCTTGCTACAGCTTTTGTCAATCACCAAAAATACAAATGAGGCATAGAACAGGTAAGACTACAACTGTATTTATTTGCATCACTATGTAACTTCCATGACAATCAAGGAAAGCCAAACAAACAGTGTGACGAGAGGCAAGTCATAATGGTGACCTAGTTTGCATAAAAACACAAGCTAGAGTTCAGGCCAAGGGTTATTCCTCAAAACCCCTGCTCTGTGGTTAAGTATGGATTGTTAATCAGAAGCAGCCCAGAGTTCACAACCCAACAACAAGTCACTGGTTCTCTTCCTGGCTGGGGTATGCTAGGAGTTGTAGACCTTTTTTCTGTCTAAGCAGGCTCAGTGCCTTCCTTCATTTCATGACACATTCTCATCTATAATCACCAAGATGCTCTAATTGATTTAGCTACTGGGTGTATTTTCTATTGTGAAGAGAGATTTCATTTTTATAATAAAGACATGTTTAACACAGTTATTTTTGTTTTGTTTTGCGTTTAAATTAGCCTTTGTATGACAGGTTTACAGCCAACATATTCTTCATGCCGATATCGATTTCAGTCTTTATGGTTTTTCAATGTGGGAGCTGGAATTATTTGTGTCCTGTGTGAGGCCATTTATTCACATGGGTTGCCACTTTAGATGCAGCTTCTCTTTATGACAGTTCATTGCTACTGTCATGGCTGAATCAGGCTATTTATGTTCATGGGTGCAGATGGTTTCTTAATCCAGCCAATACTGAAGCTATAAAAATAGTAGCAAGGGGGACACCAGAGAGTTAGTCTTCCTATATTAATTCATGTTTGATTTGTTGTTTACCTTTCTATAGTAGCTGTTACTACATGGTATGACAAGGGACCACCATTTGTACATGTGCAGGAACTAAGGTCCTAAGGGGCCTTAGGAAATTTCAGAAAAATGCCACTGATGGACTTTACAATGGAAGAGACAACAGTGATCCCTACATTTGACTGTCCCTACTCAAAGTACTTCTATGAACCAAATTTGCTTCAGGATTCCAAAGGATTCGTGTATGGAAACTTCTTTGAAAAGCAGTAATCGTCATACAGATTACTAATGCAGGAGTCCAAATATAAACTGCTAAGGTTGTTCTTCTGGTATATGCACATTCTTGCACATTTTAATTATTCACCTGGTATGTAAATAATTGAAAGAGCACTGCACAAGGATATCAGTGTAACAGCTTTGGTAAGAATTTCATTAATTTCGTCAGAACATGACAGGGTCAGAGTCTTTTGCAAGAATAATGATTGCAGTTCTGCCCCTCCTCTGCCACCTGTCCTGAACACAAACTCACACACACACACCTGTCTTGAAGTGTGTGTGCACACACTTTTACTATCAATAGAAAACCAATGACTACAAGTAAGGGCTGCACTATACATAATCACTTAGTGTTCAGGGTGAGCTTTGCGGGAACAAACAAAGGTATTTTATAATGTTTGAAGAATGGAACAGTGGTGTATTGGTAAATCGTAAAATATAGGTGCTCACTGCAGCAGTCCTCCCAAAAATGCAGGCTGCTTTGTTGCCCTCTGTTATATATGACTTTTGGAGATCTTGTGTAAAGTGAATGTGTCTTCTTTGTCTTTGGCTATTTGTGGTATAGAAATTCATAATAAAGTATTAAAGATCAAGCTAACCTACAATGCTTAGCATTAGCACAGGGGTAGCTCATAACAGTTACCTGGTTTGCACCTAAGTATAAGCTAGAGTACAGGTTGAATCATGGGTTGTTGCTGGATCATGGTTTGTCATTACTTACAACCCTTGCACTGTGGTTTGTGATGGGCTGTTAATCACAAACAACCCAGCAACAACAAACCCAACAACAAACATTGGTTCTTATCCTTGGTTGTTTTTGGTTAACAACCCAAGCTTAAACCATTGTGCAGGGTTCACACACAACAATAACCTATAATTCAACAGCAGGCTGTTGTTATATGTGAACTAGGCCAAAATCCATTTTTTCACTAGCTGTTGTGAGTATTGCAGCTAAGCTCAGAGGAAGGAAATTTGTCCAGACTGTAGTGTTCAATAGAAGCATTTCCCCAAGGCGGTATTGTCTTGGTGAGAAAGTTCAACTAAGCTGTGTACTTGCTCATTCAGCAGATAAGAGACTCAAAGCCAGCTGCTTTGTAGATACAAGTTTTTTCTGTGTTAGCTCCTTGTTCACCATAGAATAGCATTAGGTACTGCTAATTGTGTGACTAGAACACCAAACTAGGAACACTGTATTTGGTTTGATGAAGTTGTTCTGTGTTTGGATGAATTGTTTGGATAAATTCTGACAAATGTTTTATGCATTTTTTAAAAAATTATTTATCCTGAACTAAAACTATTTTTAGATACATTTGGGGTTTGAATGTCATTGCCTTGGCCACTACTCTGGGGTCTTTGTACTTGTGCTTCACATGTGAACGGGCAGATCATGGCTTCAAGTTAAGGGTCAACTGCTGTTACATGTAGCTTAGGTCAAATAAAACCAAAGGAGAAAGTTACAAAGACCTAATAACCTTTCACTGGAGACTGGAATTTGTAATGATTGCTGACTGGAGAGACAAACAAGCATATCAAATCCTACCTATAGATTCCATAGAATGTTAAGGGCAACCAACATATTACAAGCAAATTGGTATAAAGGGACCTTCAAATGAAGTTTTTAACACAGCAGTATATGAAGTTTTTAACACAGCAGTATATGAAGTTTTTAACACAGCAGTATATGAAATTTTTAACACATCAGAAATTCTTAATAAAGGAACAGTGGAGAAAGACTTAATACCTTGTGGTTTATTTTCCCATTCAAAATCATCCCAAACTTATTTTCTTTTGCAAGGTGTCCAATACCTGTACCCATATATTGACCTGGTATGTTGATAAGGATGGGTGGTTTATTATTATTATTCTATATTTATGCTAAGGGAAATAGTTTAGAGGCAATTTTGATGGGAGGCATGTAAAGGAAGTTGCTCAAGATTACCATCTCTCAAGGATGCTTTCCATTTAAAAAACACACACACTCCTCTCACACACAGTGACTTCATGACATGTATTTGCATGCAGCTTTTTAATTTTGTCCTCAAGAGTAATCCAATTTAATATTTATTAGCTGTTGTCCTGAGCAAAAAATATTTGAGAAAAGTCATGATAAAAATGCTGAAAACATAGGATCAATAAATGAGAATATATATGAATTAGAACAGCCTTCCCAACCTTGTGCCTTCCAGACACATTTGGACTCCAACACCTAGAATTCCCAGTCAATGGTCCTGATGGATGGGAATCTGGGAAGCTGCGGTCTAAAGGCTACTAGGCTGGGAGAGGCTGGATTAGAATGTATAGTCTTATAGTTTTCCGATTTCACTAATACAATTCATATGTGATGAATTCCAGACAAAAAGGCAGTATTAATGTCAAACATCTGCAAAGGAGGATGTATGTTATATCTTCATAGGAAACCACATTTACTGCATAGCAATATCTCAGGATTACGGCAAAGGTTGATGGAGATGCATAGTTATTTCTGTGCTCTCATTAGACCTGCATGCTTTCCCCAGCGGGGGAAAATATCTGTGGAGCTGGGGGAAGGAGAGCAATTTCTGCAATAAGGTCCTCATCCAGCTCCATTTCAGGGAGCTGCCATTTGCAAAATATTAATGAGAACTGAGGTGCATTTACACATGTCCATAGTTCACATCTAACTTGACCTTGATTAATGGTGCATCTCTGATGCTTTTAGTTCCTATCAGCTTAGGATGGGAAGTAAGCGGCTTGGATTTCACTTAGAACAAACTGCCTGAAAGGGGGACAAGTGCTGCAAGTCAACCCCAGGCTCATTATGCTAATGACCATGGTAGATGACCTTGATGAATGGTCACAATGGAAAGTCATCACTCAGGTTAATGCAACTAAGACAGAAGTGAAGTCCAGCATGTTGCAGTTAATTTATTCTAGTCAGGAAGTTACTTACGTTACAACATGACTGCTCTGTATTTAAAATCATGTCTCTATTGCCTGATATCGATCCATTAATTGAACTAAGTTCACATCTCTTGCTTCGTGAACAAGCAAAATGTCAGGAGGCTAAAAGCTGCTTGGAAGTATGTATGGTGTCGGAGTACCAAACCTTTGCAGAGTGGGGACAGATTCTGCATGGAGATACTGGAAGAGAGGAAGAGACACAGGAAGCAGTCTTATACCAAGTTAGGGTGTTGGTCCATCTAGCCCAGTATGGTTGACACTGACCAGCAGCTGCTCAGGTAGGACTTTTTCCAGCTCTACCCAGAAGTGCTGGAGATGGTACTTGGGACCTTCTGGGCACAATGCGGTGCTCACTGAGCTATGGTGGAATTGCCCCAAGTCAGAGCAAATCCAGCCTCACTTATGTGGAGGGCAAATTAATACTTCTGTGGATGGCAGTACTAGTTCTCCCATATGTTGTGCTATAAATGCATCCTGTGTACACATTTCCAGGTTCATTTGGATTTTGGCTTGAAATGCAAAGCTGCAGTTCAGTTTCCCTAATCTTAGTGGGCATTCCACCTGTTTGGTTGGTAGCAACACTCCTTGCTCTCTTGTGTCTTCGATGCCATTTCTCATCATGTAGGCCTCACATATGCAGAAATGTGGATGGGACTGGTCTCATCCAGAGTATAACTTGCTTCGCATGACATAAGAATCCACCCTGGTTTATAAGCCATGCTGGGGTAACATGCTGTGCAAACCTGTTATGGTTTTGTCAGGGTGGCTTAAGTTTGGATTTTAAGCCACTGACAACTCATGGCTTGGAGTTGGGATGTCTTGATCCATAATGGGTTGCCATGCCATCTGAACACAGATGGCACAACTCCCTGTGGTTCAAGCCAGCTTGTTAGCAAGGTGCTTGGCGAGAGCAGGAAAATGCGTTGCCATTCTTGCCAAGCAGCAGCTGGTGAGCGGCAGCCCAACCATCCCCAGAGTGCCCAGGGAGGTCTTGGGGGCAGCCGGGAGAGGCTTCTCATTCCTGCCAGAGCAATGAGCTGTTTTCCACTCACTTTAATATTGTGTGTGTGTGTGTGTGTGTGTGTGTGTGTGTGTGTGTGTGTGTGTGTGGTGGGGGGTGGTTTAGGATTTCATAAGCCATCTTTCAAGTTACTTTGACAGGCACAAGTGAGCAATCCCTTCAAGGTGCCCCAGAGCACCTTGGAACTGTGTGCATGTGTGTAATCTGTATGCATGGTGCAATTATGGACTACAGCACTTACGTAAAATGGGGAATTTATCAGGGCAGGAAGGCAATTGCTTCCAATGTGATTCTTGATTGGTCACTGGGTGGACTTACCTCCCCCCCCCCACACCTGCCCAACTTCAGTGTTTCCAAAGTTGTAGCACTTCAGAAAGAGAAAATGGAGGGCACCCTCCAAAAAAACCACACGGATTTTGTGGCAGAATGGGAGTTTGAGTCCCCCATTTTGCAATCAATAAGCTCTCTTGGTTTTTGAAGTGATTATTATTATTATTATTATTATTATTATTATTATTATTAGAACATTTCTATGCCGCCCCTTGCCGAAGCCTCGGGGCGGCTTACAAACACAATAAAATACAATAAAATACAAAAATAACAATATAAAATAAATAAAAATATAAAATATAAAAGAAGTCGCCCTGGCCAGATAATCACTAAGGAGGAGGGGGCCTGGATACTCCAAGAGAGGCACCCATGGGCACAGGGGTCGTTTGGGCACGTGGGTGACACAGAAATAAAGCAAAGAACTAGATAATGCCCTCCAAGTGGCACCCCAGCCCCTGGCCTGCGGGCGCAGCCACTCCTTCCGTGCTTTGTCGGCCTTGCCTTCCCCAGAACGGCCTTCCCCGGGAGGCAGCTCCCCGAATCACCCTTTCCCAACACTGGCGCTGCAGGGGACGCCTTCCCTGACAAAACCGGGGCAGCTTTCCGAGGACACGATGCTGGTGCAGAAGAGGGTGCTTCTGGCTGCCTTCACCGCCACAGATTAGCCGGGAAAATGAGCACCCAAATGTGTCTGAGCAGACTGAGCACAGGCTTCCCCCAGCTCCGGATTCTACCGTGGAGCCGGTTGGACTCCGCCTGGCGGGAGAAGGTGCTTAGGTGCGATTGCGTCAGCTGCCTGGGTCACCTCCTGCCATTCCCTCCAGCTCCAAAGCACCTGCCCAGTCCAAAGCACCGGATCAAGAGCGCGTCCTTTTCTGGGGTGGGGCCGGTGCCAGGCTGAGGCAGCCCCACAGTTGTCAGGGCAGCCATGAAGCCTGGAGCAGCCCCACACAGAGTCAGCTCATGGACGCTGCGGTCCCCCAGAACAAGCATCCTGGGAGCCCCCCGTAAAAGGAGAGAGAGCAACTCAGACAGGCAGTCTGTAGTGCAGCAGGGCAGGCAGTGATCCCACAGAGGCTGGCCCCTGTCCCTTGACACGGCCGGGAGCTCAGCCAGGGCCCAGCAGGGGGAGGCCTTAAATTGGGCCCCTGGGACCCCACAGGCCACACTGTCCAGCAACTGGTAGGCGAGATGCAGGCCAGCCCGTGCGGCAGTGCGGACTGCCTCTTGCGCACTGTCTCGCAGCCATGCTTCTTTCCGGCTGCCCTCGTTCCTGTGTCGCTGCTGCTCTGCGTGACCTGGAGATCCTGTGTGGCCGCTTCTTCCAGTGGGAGGCCAGGTCCAACCACCTGAGAAGACGTGGCTCGAGATGCTCCTGGTGGGTCCCTTCTTTGAGTTTGCAGTTCGGGCCGGGACAGTCTCCCTCTAGCTGCCCAGGGGTTCGGGCTCGGCAGCGTGCGGGGGCAGCCGGGGGGCGGACTGCCCCAGGCAGGGAGGGGGGCGTGGAGGTACCCTCTTCCGCCAGAGAAGTCACATGGCTTCCTCCCTTCCAGGCAGGGGTCTTCCGCATCCTGCAGTGGAGTGTGTCGTCTCGCTCACCAGGCCGGCAGCACGAGAGAGAGGAAGCCCCACGGAAAAGGAAGAGGTCCTGCTTGGTGCAGAGCTCGAGCGAGGGCAGCTCCCCCAGGAATAAGCGTTCCAAGCACCGAAGGAGGTACCTGCGCTTCTCCTCCTCCGTCTCCTCCGTCCCCTCCGTCTCCAGCGTGCACACGAACTCCTCCAGCAGCAGCACCTCGGACCTCTCCATTCAGGGCTGCCTTTGTCACGTTTGCCAGCTCAGGGAATCGCCGCTTCCCCCGGTCCCACATTTCCCAGAGCCCAGTGACCTGGCGCGCCTGGAGCTTCACGTGCTGCGAAAGGGTCTCCAGCGTCATTGCTGGGGAATCTCCCGTGCGGTGCAGCAGTCTGTCTCCCAGTTCCAGGCCGCTCTGCCGCCCTCCGCTGCCCCCCAGGCTGCTGCCCGGCACATCCGGCAGCAGAAGGAAGTGCCGGTGGGGGCCCCGGAGGTGCCCTTTGTCCCCCAGGAGACCAGGCAGCGCCTGGAGCAGCACATCAGGTGCCTGGCTCTGCAGAGACAGTGGCGCCTTCCTCAGCGGGTGCTGGAGTCTCTGCAGGCGTTCCCGCAGGCGCCTCCCCCATCAGCCCACAGACCCACAAAGAGGGTTGCATTTCCAGACTCCCTCACACTTGAGGGAGCCGATGAGAATGAGCCTCCCTTGGAGAAACGCCCCCCTGTCGCTCAGAGCTCGGAGTACGCTCTCAGGATACCACTCAAACCAGCTCCCGGCCTCTCTCCCAGGAAGAAGGTGGCCCGAGTGGCTGCCAAGCTGGAGCCCCACCTGAAGGGTGCGAGGAAGTGCTCCTGCCTGAGCAGTGCCGCGCAGGGGTGTGTGGGGGGGTGGGCGACACGAGGGTGCCTCTTGGCATGCCGCTGAAGCCTGGCCAAGGAGTCGCACGGCCTCACCACTCCCGGGGCTTGCTGCCCACCGAGGAGGAGCTGGCCCAGATGGAGATATCCATCAGCCGCTGCCAGCTGTCCTCCCTCATGGGAACGGCCACGCACCCCGAGGAGGCACTCGCTGCTGTGGCGCCCATGCCACATGCCTCCTCCCCGAGGGCCACTCGGGGGCATGTGGAGTTCTCCGGGGGGCTTACCCCATTCCTTCCCGAGCAGGCCTGGCAGGGGCTGGACCTGAGCATCCAGAGGAAGAGGCTGCAGCACGAGTGGGGCCTTCCCATGGTCCTCCAGAGGCCCCTGGATGCCTTCATGCCCAGCTGTCCTCCGCTGCCTGTGCCCCTCGAGGCCAGGGCTCCGGCAGACATTGCGCAGCAGGAGTTCCCTCTCCTGGACAGCAGCACACGCAGCCACCTGGAGATCCACATGAAGAAAAGGAAGCTGCATCGCCACTGGGGCTTGCCCAGCAGAGTCCTGGAGTCTGTGAAGCAGATGTTCCCGGAGCCTGAAGCCTCTCTGCTGGGCAAGGGGCAGACCGGGCTCCATTCCCCAGCCTCTGGGGAGGCCCAGAAGGGTGTGGGCGGAGCACTGGCCCTGGGCAGAGCCAGCAAGGCAGAGCAACAGAGTCAGAGGCAGAGTGCTCCGGGCAAGGGGGCCTGTGCCGGACCGGTTCACCCCTGAGAGGCACAGCGGGAGCATGGAGCAAGAGCCAGTCAAGCAGCACGAGATCGCAATCCAGCAGCCGGAGCTCCAGCAGCAGGCGGCAGGGATCCCGGGCCAGGAAATGTCTCTTCTGTGGCGGAAAAGGGGCGCACCACACAAGCAGGAAGGCACCAGTCAGAGGCAAGGCAGCTTCTGAAGGTGAGGGAAAAGCAAAGCCAGCCCTCAGGTCGCAATCCAGCCACAGCCGTGAAATTGCGGGTCTCAAGCGAAAGGACGAAAGAGCGATTCTGAGCAAAGCGGAGAGACATCCAGATTCGTGTCCAAACTGACTCTCATCCTATTAGGACTGTTTCCTCATAGGTTTTTGCATGTATCCCATCAGTATGTAACCTCTTAGATAGCTAACAAGTACAGTTATTAAAGGTAATTTCCGGAATGGCTACTGCTTGCCTTGCCTGCATCTGTCTGCAGGGGTGGGAAAGTGAGCTTCAGCTGTTGGGCAGTGCCAAACTAAAAACAGTAAGAACTGTCCAAGCAGGATCAGGTGGGACTTCACATAACCAGGAGGGCTTTCATCCTTTTGGATGGGTGAGCACATCTGAACCTGCGGAGCGAAAAAGCCCCCTGAGGCTCCCGTTCAGGAGCCCGTCGCTTGGCGCCCGAGGGCTGCAGAGCCTTTCCTGCCCGAGCGGGCGCGGGGCTGCCACCTCGGTCCGCTTGGCCGGGAACGTCCTTGCGCTCGGGAGAGCTGTGCACGCCGTGGCTGGGCAGCTGCTGGGCTGCTCTGCCTGCGCCCCCGGAGCAGCCGCCGTGGGAACGCATGGCGGGCCGCGGCAGCCCCTCGGCCTGACCTGCCGGCTTCCCATACGCGGCTCTCGCGAGCTGCCAGGCGTCCATTCTAGAGTGGCTGGCAGGGCAGGGCGGCTTCCTCGGCACGCCCTGCGGGGCCCAGCCATCCGGACCCGGCAGCCAACGTGCTGGATGCCCCCGCCCAGCCATACCGCACCCCGGTGACTTCAGCCCGCCCCGCGGGCTCGGCGCGGCCTACCTCACAGGGCTGTTGCTGAGGGCGGAAGGGGAACGGAGGAAGAGCTACGTGAGGCCTGCCGGGCCGCTTGCCGAAGGAGTCCATAGCACTCACGACGGCTTCCATGGCAGCGGCGGCGGCGTCCCCGCGATCCCGGCCAGCCCCCGCTCGGACAGCGGCCCGCGCCCGCCTGACTCGGCGAGCCCTGACAAGCAGCCACGCCGACCAATGATTGACAGGTCAGATTTGACAGCTGTCAAATGCTTCAAAAAGTTAGGCAGGAAATCAGCTTATCTGTAGCCAGGGGACAGTGGGCAGGGTGGGTACTTGCTGGCCCAGTCTCACTGCCCATTATCTCACTGCCCTTTGTTTGTATGGCTTCCTGAGATGGTGATAAGTAGAGTATTCAGGGACTTTCAAAGAAAGTAACTGCATTGATGTCATAGCAGACCAGCTGCGAGATTTCTCATTGCATTCTGAGTTTTATTGAGGACAGGTATTCATGTCTTCCTTTTATTGTAGTTTATAACTACAGTAGCTTTTAGCTATGCTCAGAATATAGCAAAAAGATTGCTCTGGAACTGACAGGATTTTGGAAGAACTATCCATATCCCAGTGATTAAATAGAAAACATTAAATAGAAGATTAATGGGTCTGTTGAGAACCTTCCACGTATATGAGCTGTTGCAGCAATGACACTAGAACAAATGTTTGAAGGGAGAAAAGATGGGCCTTTCATGAGCCAATTCATAGTGCCAGGAAAATAATGCTTTGGGTGGGGGGCGGGGGGTGCTTGCACACTTGTGTGTATGCATGTTGGGGTCTTTTCCCAACTTTTAAACCAGCCTCTGTCATGTGAGCAGTGGGGATGCCCCTGAGGAGAGCTGGCTTGGAGCCTCAGCGACAGTGCAAGCCAGGCTGGGTTGCCCAGTTGGGCGGGCAGATCTGCACCCCTGTTTCAACAGCATCTTGTACTCTTAACAATTAGCATGGGATAAAATTTTCATCCATGTCTTAAAAACTTTAACTTGGTAATTTGTGTAGGTCAAATATTGTTAGAGGCCTAGCTGCAGTCCTCTGGTCAGAAACTGTTCCATAATATTGCTCAGGATAGCCATTTTTGCAGAACCCAGACCCCCTCCCTCTGAGCCAAGTTCCCAGACTGGCCCTCTGGTGTTCTCAGTGTAGTTGGACCCCTGTTCTTCAACCACCAATAATCCTTCCATGCTTTTCCTGTAGAGTGGAAGGTCTGCCACTCCCATTCTAAAATGCTGAAATGCTGCTGTGCAGCTTAGTTTCAGTTGGTGAAAGATTTAGGCTAGACTATGCTAGCATACTTGGTCCCCTTCCCTTTGCCTTCAGGCCCACCTGCCACTGGAATGCAGCCTGAGAGCTTCTCCAAATTGGTATTCGGACATTTGAGATGAAAGAGGTTCAGAATCCTTGGCCTAGGGCGCTTATAGTGGGATTAGGAGGAAACACATGGAAACTCTAGGGCATTTGTTGGCTAGACAGCAGAAAACAACTTCTCTAATATGTATACCATCATGGTGTTATCTTATTTCCAAGTCCTGTTGAGTTCAATGGGGCTCACTTCCTGGTAAGAGGCTACACTATTATTGCCTGGTAAATGGGTATAGTTTATTGTATTTATATTTATTAAAATAGTTATATTCCTTCTATGAGCTTCTTGTGCACCCCACCAAAGCAATTCACAACATTGGATCAAACCATACAGAAGCCAGCAGCCATGGTGGCTGCAAACTGTTTGAGGCTTATGTAACTTACTTAACTTGAGGGTTCCAAATATAAACCATATGCTTTTAAGGTAGGCACTTGAGAAAGTAATGCTGCTTCCTTCTAAATTCTCTTCCAGAATTCAGAATTGTTCCAACAGAATCTGTGCACACCTTTATATCATATGAATACCTTCCACCGTTCACTTTGGTTTGGATGCATTACTTGAGCCCCTGTGCTTGCTGTTAGATTCAGTGCAATCACTGATGGGCAGAACAGAAACCCTTAACATAGTTTGGCTGTAAGCTGTTGTGCTTGTGAGACTTCAGTCATATCGAATTTCCTTTCCCAGCCCTGGAAAAGCTGAAGCAATTTTAAAGTAAACCTTAAAGTGTTCACAGTTTATCCTCAGGTGTCTTTTGTGAACACAAGCAGTTTTTTAAAAAAAATCTTCTTAAAATTGATGTTTCTCCCTCACAAACACTTTTCTTTTAAAATGGCTGCTGTAGTGTCATATGTTGTTTTGACATTCGAGTTAATAATGTGATGCTTTAGTCAACAACTGAGAATTGCATTAAACTTGATGGTCCATGGCTTAATGACTAAAATAAAAAACAAACCATATTAGCAGTAGCCTGGCTGATTTCAGTTTCATTAAGTGGCTTTGTTCTGTAAACAATAAGGACATTTTTCATTTGAATCAAATGTTCTCTGCCATGAAGGACAAGGAACTGGTTATGTTACTTTTCCTTTATCTATGCTGCAGGTGTATTATTAATTTGACCTCTATAAAATTATGAACAATCCAGAAAGATACTTCTTTTTAACTTTGGTTTGCCACCATGGTATATGCAGCCATCAAACGTGATATCTTGTGGATGAGAGGGCCTTATGGTAAAACATTTGTTTTGCCTGTACAAAGCCCCAAGCTGTCTGAGTAGCAAGGTTAAAATTCGGTAGAGAAATATCACCAATTAAAGGAAGAGTGAGGAACCTGTGGCCATTCCAGATATTGTTGGACTTGAACCTCCATTAGCTCTGAAGAATTATGGAGGCTGTAGGCCAAACACCTAGAAGGCCACAAGTTCTCCACTCATGATTTATTATTTCCTACAATATCCAACAGGAATGCCCTGCTTCTGCTGACTGCATGGCATTCATGGGATGCGCCGCTTGCGCAATGAGGCTTTGAAAGGTGACCCCAGAAACAAGTGGAAATTCACCAAAGTCCCACTGTACAGGCAGAGGGTTCCACTACTACATGAGAACAAATGGATGCAACCCACTCTTTGGATTGTGCAAAGCACCCATAAGACAATGGCTCCCCACATCTTGGGGTTGACAGTTCTTCCTGCAGGTTTCAGGTAGTTCTTTTCAGCTGATTGCAGATAATTGTTATGTTCATCTGCCCATGAAGTGGTTTTGGAAAAGTCTCAGTGTTGTTCTTGGCAGGCATTTCCCCCCATTTTAGTTTCACTTGGAGGAGTCTTAAACAATGCTAGCAGTGTTCCTGGCAGGGGCACCACCTCTTGCCTTTTATGGGTACATGCAGCTCAAGTGTGGCAAGGGAAGGAAGGCCAGACCTGCTCGTTCTTCCATGGGGTGAGCTGCAGCAGGAGCAATGCCCTTTAACAAATTGGTTAATAGTCTCTTTTGGAAGGGAAGGCTTTGAATCTGAGATTGTGCTAACGTAGCTTAAGTGTTTTGTCAAGCCACTCTAAAATGCACATATTTTGATACTACTTGGATTCCAACCTTCCTCCAAAAAGCTTCAGGTAGCATATGGCAGACTATTTTCCTCTTTTATTCTCAAAACAAAACTGAGAGGTATATATGGCTAATAAGGATGATCTAATGCGTATCCCAGATGAGCATTGTTGATCCTGAGTCACTTCTATGTCACAATCCTGCAAGAATAGGAGCACAGATAAGGGAGAGTCAATGGAACCCTAAGCAATGCTGTAAACATCCCTAACAGCCAAAATGGCAAAGTTACCTGGCATGTTTTTTTATTAATGAAATTATGGGAAAAAGCTCAAAATGACCAGGAATCTAGCATAAGATGCCTGTTAGGTGAAAGCCATTTTTCCTAAAGATAATACCTTTCTCCCCTGCTTCACTCCACCACTCTCACCCTGGCTCAGGATGCCATTATATAGGTTTGCGTTCCTAAAATGAAGCAGGCAGGCTCAGAGAAAGGAGTTTGCTTTTAACTCTGCAAAGCTCCTTTGGTGGTGGGTAGCGAGATCACCTCTCTCTGCAATTGGACGTGGGGCAGAGTATTTTGCTGTTAGGGTGCTTAAATTCTTTGCCTCTATTTATGCTCCTCCTATGTATTAGCAAACTGAGATTGCAAAATGCCCAGAAGCTTCCAGTGACCTCAAAAGGAAACTTCAGTGGGAGGAAGAGGCTATGCAAAGTTCAGTGGTGCACTTTGTATGCAAGAGGACCCAAGCTTGACCTATCTAGGTAAAGCAGGAGAAACTTGTAGGGCTGCCAATCCATATCTACAATAATTGGCCATAATAATGGCCAGTTATGGAGCAGCATAAGGCTGCTCCCTGTGTTCCAAACCTAGGTAAGCTGTGCAGCCCTGAAATTTCTCACTGCTCAAAGTAGTGGGGCAAGTGTAGAAATATTTTACAAACTAAAATGTGGTGGGATAGTAAAGGCCATGGCACAAATGACATCTCTGCCATGGGCACACCAACAGTGCAAACAAATGTAGATAAAGAACAGATTGTATCGCAAATATCTTTATTTGGATCAATCTATGCAAGCTGTCAAGTTCTGGTATTTTGGTTGATCCCAGTAGAGGTTGCAGAATTGTGGATTTTGGAATATATATTTTTTTGGGTCCCAGTGTAGATATCTAAGCTTTTTAGTCAAACCAACATCTGTCAGACTCATGTTCTCCAACTCTTTCCCCTATATGTGAATACAGGAAATTTTTTTTTTACAGATTTATCACTGCACTGTGGAAAGTGCCAAGTATTATAACTGCTGATTGAGACCAGAGTCCTTACCCGCTTAAAACTAATGAAGCTTATGCATTTTAGATCCAATTTATCAAACTTGAACAGAGCTGCAGATTTGGCTGGCTATCAGTAAAGCAAAACTGTGAACTTGTTCCTGGAAAAATTGCCAATGGTGCTATAGATCCACTCCCTGCAGGGTTGAAGCAAAAGATGTTCCAGCAAAGGACAAAGGCATTGCATTGTGTCCGTTAGCACTGGGGGGGGGGGGGGTGACTAATAATAGCAGAGGCATCTGATTAAAGCAGATCTCAGAAACAGGTTCAACATCCCCTCTTCCATTCTTTTGAAGGAAAAGGTCTGCTCTGGGATCAAAGTATACACAGCTTTCTCTAAGGCAAATGCATCCCTTTTCCTACCTTTTGAAAAGAGCCTTCTGGGCCCCTTGAGGTGGGGGTAGTCATCTCCTTTGCAGGAGAGGAAACAAATCTGCTGCCTGAGACAGAAGAGGGCTGTGCCATATGCTGGGTCAACGCTACATTAGCTCAAGATGTTATCTGGTGTAATTTGTGGAAGAAAAATAAAGGAATGTTAGAAAAGGTTTCAGGGAAAGAAATGCATCTCAGACTCTTAAGCAGAATATTATCTTAAGAGTTCTGGTTTGCTTAGAAATGGTTCGGCTGGAAATGTCCTTTGTTTTATAAATCATAGTGAATAGTTATTTTAACTCTCCGGAGTTTATCGACTGCCTGTCTCCCAGAAAAGTGGAGATGTGTGCCCACTTGTCTCAGCAGATTTGTGGGTAATGGCCTAGTGGTAGATCATGTCCATGCTTTGGAAACCACCTAGACAACATTTATGAGATATGGATGCTCTAGTAATGCAATGGTAGAAAATAATGCACAGTACAGTATCTTCAGACATCTTTTTGAGCAGGCAAGAGTTAGAGAGGCCGGGAATACTGGAGGCCTCCAGTGCACACCTGCAGGTGCCACTGTGCTTGCAAGAAATGGTGCCCACCAGCCTATTTCCCCCTCTGCAAGTGAACAGAGCAACTCCTGCATTCACTTGCACAGGGGCAGAAAAAGTCCTGCTTGCCAAAAATATCTGGAGGGGATCACAGTTCTTCCCCCAAGAGGGGTGTGTGTGTGTGTGTGTGGGGGGGGTTACCACTGCCTCTCTCCAGGTGCTTAGTTTTCAGCAAAGGAACTTAAAATAAACCTCACACAAATGAATGGCAAAATTGTGCCATTCACTTGCGTGGGGATGAGGGGAGAGGAAAGAAGACCAGCCTGGGAAAGAGCAGAGGTTGAAACTGGGTCATGCTATAGTCTGCAGCCATTGGGAATGACAAAGCTGCTGTAGCTTATGCTATATGGACCTGGTGACAGTGGCTTATGTGAGGTTTTAACATCTCTTGCATAACCCTAAAACAGCACAGGAGTGTGAATATTCAGAAAGATCGTGACATGCAGGACAACCCAGCATGGCTTAAATAAGCTATGAACCCAGTGGGCAGGGAGAAGGAAAGGAGCTTCTGTATGGGAGCAGGGGGCAAGAGAGAAAGGGAGGGAGAGAAAACAGAGGAAAAAGTATGGGGAAGAGGGGGAAGAGAAGAGGTAGTGGGGAAGAAAGAGAGAAAAGAGTGCACACACAAGAGGCCAGAGCGAGTAGCACCTATGCAGGGTGTACATTCATGTGACTCAGTGCTGATGGGGGGATCCTCCAAACATTTTTGGGATCGCCTCTCCTCTACTCTACAGCAGCTAACTGGTGGTGGTGCCCAGGGTAGGTTTCCAAAATTTCAAAGGTGCGTAGGTGCCCAAAAAAGTCAGACACTTGTCATGTAAACAGTCAGTTCTTTAATATAACTGAGGCAGGAGGCCTCATGCACCGACTTCTACAAATTTCATGTAAACATACGAACCTCAGTACCATTAAAAATGGGAAAAAGCTTAAGAAGGGAGTTGAAAGCAGAGAAGGAAGACAGGAGAAATAAAAGAGGGTTTTAACCATTTCCTCACTATTTATCCATTTCAGCCTCTCTAAATGCTCCTCACTATGTTTGCTCAAACATGGAGGAAGGGGGGGGGGTTGAGCAAAGAAACAGTGGGGAGAGGAAGGGTTAAATGTTTTTAACCTGCTAGTTTTTCTCCAGCCTAATTTCCCCTGAAGTTGCTTTAATTTAGGAAAGAAATTATATAGTATTGGGACTCAATCATATTTGCTTGTGTGTATTAGAGTTAGCTCTCCGGTGAAAGAAGCACCTGCAGTCAAAATATGGCAAAACACCAGGCCCAAGCACCTCCACCCTTCTTCTAGCATACCAGAAGGCCTGGGATCCCAGACTATAAAAAAGAGCTGCCTGCTCTGCAAAGGGTCTCTGGCAGTTTTTCAAAGGTAATGTGTCTTAGTAAGTACAAGAAGGCACTTCAGCACATTTTTTTTCTGGCTGTCCTCTTAGCCCTCCAACACCAGTCCAGGAAAATCCTTACATAAATGCTTCATTCAAAAAAATGCAAGTAATCACTGAAGAGATGCAGAACAGCCATCACCCAGAAGTTGCACCCAAAATTAAAATAAGGTTGGGAGATATCCAATCCCTGTGAGAAAGTGGAAACAAGACCCCTCTGAGCAGAACCCTTTGTGTTAGAAGCGATTGCTGAGGGCAGGATCTCTGTTTCTAAGTTTTTTATAGTGCGTCATTTATTATCTCCCAAACGCCTTGTTTACACACAGAATTTCCATTGTGGAATAGTATTTTATAAGACAAAAAGGCAAATAGTTGCATATAAAATAAAAAGGACTTCTGGAAACTGTTCCAACTATAAATAATCTTTTCATCCTGACAGTTTAATCTGCCACAGGACCTTCTGATGCACAGTCCAAAGGGATTGCTCTGTGTGTGATGTTTGGGTTGCCCTGCACTTCTGTGTGGGCGTTGCAGGTTGGAGATGGTGCTTCTCTAAATGAGGCATTTAGTTTGGTACTTTACCCAGGTGTCTTCTTTCATTTCTTTCTGAGGAAAATGTTCATTCTCACAGGGGTTTTTTCCCCATTTGCTTTCCTCTCTGCTTTTTTTATATGTTCTTGTATGTTCCCTTACACAATACAATATGGTGTTGTAATATAGAGCAGGATATAGATTTTACACAAGGCTTCCATAGTACTTAATGGTGCCAACCAGGAAACTACTGCATAATCCTCTACACTAAAAGCTGTGAAAATATTTGGAAAGCATGAAAGAGATCCTAGGAAGATGACAGCATTTGTAAGGTCCTGCAGTGTTGTTGGGTCATGAGCATGTAGAAAAACCCATGGACCCAGGAGGTCTGGGATCAAGTCTCCAGTCAGCCATGAAGCTCACTGTGTGCACTCACAATCTCTCAGCCTAACCTGCCTCTCAGAGTTGTTGCAGAGAAACTGGTATCCTGCTGCTGCCAGAAAAATGATTCTTCTTTCCACCCTAGATATAGGATACGGGGTGTGTTTAAGGCTACAATCCTATACTCCCGAGCTGGCTTTCATTTCCCCCATTTTAGAGGCATATGAAGAGAATGGTTCCTGAGGATCCACCATGTGCATGGAAAATTCCCAGTTGCTTTTTGGAGAACCGGCACAGGAAGCAAAGGGCGCAGAAGCTTGTGCAGTGACTGGGAGTGAGTTTGCAAGGTTGCTTTATTCCTTTGGAGGTCAGGCACTACTTTCTGCTCCTATCCTGTGGCCCACAGAATGCCACCAGATGACAGGATTACAGCACAAGAAAAGTACACTAAGGGCACGACCCTATGCAGGTTTGGACAAAAAGGCAATGGCTGTCAGGACTTACTGGGAGTTGTAGGCCTTTTCTTGCCTAAGCCTGCACAGGATTGCAACTTAAATGTTGTGAACTAGTAAAAACTCATAGTCAGTTATGCAAACTGAGAGAAATTATCCCAGATTAATGGGAAGTTCTGTATGGGAGAACTTAGATTGTGTAGATTTCCATGGGATACAGGCATGCCTAGTTTTGCTGTGTTACACAAGTCCTTATCCCGTGTTCTGCTGCTGAATGTAGCAATTATTCTCTTTCTCCTTTGTCTTCTTATTTACATAGCATTCTATTTATTAATTGGCAGAGGCTGTACCATTTGCTTGCTCTTCATAAATTTAAGGAATGTGCAAGCACACAATGAACTATATATACCACACCTGACTAATCAGTGAAGTGCCCATTTGAGTCAGGTTATTTGCTGCTGTGGTTCTCTGAACCATTGTTTTTGTAAGAACTGAAACACTCTGAAATGTTCAGGTTGATAATTTTGAGCAAACAGCTTCTAAAGTCTAAGTAAATGAGATACAGTAGATTTGTGAATGGACCTCCTGACATTCTGTACCAGAAAAAAGGACTCAGGGGTTGGTTGGTTGGTTTGTTAACAATTTGTTTCACTAAACCGGTTGAAGAGAGTTTTTAAGTTGTTTTTTCTTTGTACCATTTCTTCAATGGAAATCATTCCCCACAGCTCTTGTGTTTCCCACTGGGAAAACATGGCATTTAATAAAATTCTGTTGACAGCTGTTTTTAAAATCTTGTTAGAAGTAACCCTTCACTGACCCTCTTTCTCACCAGTTTCTAGTCTTTGAAAAAGTAAGGAAGTAACTGTGAAATTGGAAGCAGAGTGTAAAGGAGTCCCAGCTCTAGAAATGTTACAACATTCCCCTCAAAATGGAATTAATGTGGCAGTAGATTTGCATGTCACTCTGCAGTGAAATGAAGCCACTGTGACTTCCCTGAACTGGATGGGTTTTGCCACACTGGTTTTGCTAAGAATAAAACAGATCAGGGGATTGGAGCTGCAATGTGAAATGGTGGAAAGATGTGGAGTTTTTTAGTTAGAAAATAAGAAATAACTTACTGAGGGACATCATGGAACTTCATTAAAATATGAATTATGAGAAAACAGTGGATCAAGGGAGAGGTTTCGTTTGCATGCACTACTAGAACCAAGGAGGGCCAATGTCAAAAATAAGCATGTCTCGACATCTGGTGAGGCTCCAGTCGAGCAGGGCTCGTGGTCTTTGGACTTGCTCCTTCTTGTCTCCATTTCAAGTTGCTTGTTCAGCAGCTTCTTTCTGGTCCAGAAAATTCTGGCAGCAAGAAGGAAAAGCAGGAGGTGCCCCTGCTTGCTTAATCACGAGGAGGAAGAGCGAGAGCCGCTGGTGAAAATAGTGACCCCCTCTGGCCACTGGTGACCCCCCTCTGGGGGACGCTCACAAAGGGCGTTTTGTTCCAGGGCTTTCAAAACACGTCACTGCCCTGGAATCGAGGAGTGTCCGGTGAAAAGCATTAGCTGGAGCTGCACTTAACTATAGCCCACCCCTTTTGACAAGAGCTGAAATGCAGTGGGTCAACTACTTGGGAAGGAAGGGGAAATGCTCCTGCCTTCCTTCACGTTCTTCAAGAGTGATGCGCATGCAGCCCTAGCTGCTGGATCAGAAAGGCCAGCTGGGCACACGCAGGGCTCTCCTTTCCTCACTCGGCGATGCACAGTAACGCGCTTTACGTGGGGCTTCCCCTGAAGACGGTCCGAACACTTCAATTGGTGCAAAATAGAGCTGCCAGGTTGCTGACGGGGACGGGGC
>NW_025335268.1:58893231-58987537 GCF_004798865.1 Varanus komodoensis
ATACTGTTAATTTTAATTTTATATTATTGTATCTCAGTGTATTTTTTTATTTTTGTATTTAAGTGGTAATTTATTATGTTCTATTGTATTTGAATGTATCTTATTGTGTTGTAAGCCGCCTCGAGGCTTCGGCAAGGGGCGGCATAGAAATGTAATAATAATAATAATAATAATAATTATTATTATTATTATTATTATTATTATTTGCCCTAGCACTCTCCCCATTGCTAGAAGAGACACACACCACTTCCTTGGCTATATTAACACAAATATCTGACCCCTGACTCAGAAACTTTTTTTTAACTGTTATCATGGTTTAAATTATGCCTTTAATCTATTTTAAGATTAAGGTTGTGTTATCTGTCTTGAGCGCCATTTTTGGGGAACAGAGTGGAAAGGCAGGTATAAGTCAAATAAATAAGTCAATACTTTTTGCTGTCTCCTAGACTGCCTTAAAGACACCACAATAGCAACATTACAGAAATATAATGGAATTAAATGAGTTGATTCTCCCTCCACCAGAGAAAGGTCTTATTCCAAAAGGCCTTGGGCCATGACATTGCCTTATATTTAAATGATCTCCCAGTGTCTGTTCCAGCTTCTCTTCTCTTCTCTTCTCTTCTCTTCTCTTCTCTTCTCTTCTCTTCTCTTCTCACTCAGCCTGAATGGCAATTGCAGGAGACAGTGCTAGCTAGATGTGGCAGGTGTTTGGTCTGATCCAACAAGGCATCTGAGATGTGCTTTTAATAGTCCATGCAGTTCCTTTCAGGTACAGGTTGAAGTACGTTCTTGTGATTTGCCTGTCCTATACTTTGTTTATGACAAAATATTATGGTTTTGATTAAGCCAATGCACTAAGCACTAAGTGTTCCTATTCCTCCCCACCCCCACCCCTGCTTAGGACCCTAGTCAATAAGTGATGATCTGTAGATGGAAGTAGATTTACCAAACGTGGAACTACAGAATATCTGTGTTTTGTTATTTGCTTTTTATATCACTAAAACACAGTGAAGTCACTCAAGTTCCGATTATTTACTAAATATTTTATTTGAAGATTTGTATCCTATCTTTCCTGTAAGGAGACCATGGTAGCTTATGTGATCTGCCTTCTCTCCGTTTTATCTTCACAACAACTCTGTGACATAGGCTAGGTTAAGAGTCAGTGAAAACCACCCAGTGACCTTCATGGTTGGTTGGGCTAGAAACTGCATCTTTATCTAGAGCTGGGCTGAAAGGAGGAGGGTTCCTTGGCCTCAGGGCTCAGTGACTCCCCTGCTGGGCAGTTTGGGCCTGTGGCAAAGTTCAGCTGGACCAGTGGGAGCCTGGCATTGTTTCTTTTTGAAAGGAATCCTGAGGAAAAAAGGCAGGGAATGTCACCCCCTCCTCCCAAATACTGTATGTACCAAAAGAACCATGCTGTTTGGTGCTAATGGGGGAAGCAGTAGAGGTACATTTGTGAACATCTAGGCATGGAGTTGGGCATTTGGGTCATGCACAGTGTTTTGAACAGTTTCGGCACTACCACCAATGATAGACATAAACAGATATTCACGTATAAGAGGCCTCAGGAACGGTCTTCCAAATTTTATCTACACATCTAGCAAAGATTACAAATTTGCCATTGTCTTTCAATATTTCTTCATTGTTGCCTAAACATTATGTTGCAGAAAACTTGGCAATCTAACTGAATAAAGCATTCCAGCCAGAGCACCAGAACTAAACAGATGGCCAGAACATTTTGAAAATGAGGCTAACCCTGGCCTGTGCTGGAAGGGCTAACTCTCTTCACCCTCTTTCTTAAAATTAAATTGAGATGTGTCCTGAAACGGCTGCCATGTGACAGTATCTCATTAGCACATTTAATGTGTAAATGCTGGCTGGCATGGAAATGTGACATTTGCTTAATGAGAGTTTGCCTGATGGAACCCACAGGTGACAGTTTAATGAACTGTTGGTGAGAGTGGCAAGAAGGAGGAATTGGTGAACACCTCTTTGAGATAAGCTTGTAGATTACTATGGTTACTGACTTTTAAATCTCTATTCCCTGACAGCAGCATATCCATTAAAAACAGGCAAAGCCATTTTTCTTCCTGTTTCTGAAAGGTTTTAGCAACATTCATGGCCTACTGGTGAATCTAGCCTTTGAAAAACAGGTTTGTTCATTTGGGGCAAGCAGTAAAATGGAAAGACGACAAGAAAAAACATGTTTTATAATAGCAAAATGGAAAGGCACTAGATCAAATATAGCTTCTCTTTATTGATGTCATTTCAAGAAGGCAGTTGTGTTAGCCTGTTGTAGAAAAAAACAATGAAACATCTTGTGACACTTAAAAGATTAACAATTTTATTCCTATATATGTTTTTGTGGACTATCAGCTGAAATGGGCTATACTCCATGAAAATCATGCCAGATAGATGAGTCAGTCTTTGAGGTGCCACAAGACATTCTCTATTGGCCACATAATGTGGTACAGGTATTTATTCACTTATCTTTACAGAATCCAAAATGCAGTTAATTTTTGTTGGGGAACACAGACAGATTACTTTGGGGAGGTGGGGGTTGGGGGAAGGTGCTTGATAGCCTCACAATTTAATAAAAATGGACCACATATTGCAAAGATTTCTCAACTCATGGTTTTCCCAAGCATTTCTACAGAATCTCAGAAGTGTAGAACTAGAAGCAGCACCATGAATCAATTGTTTTACTTCAGCATATTCTGCTCCTGAAGTCTATACTTTGACAGATGCTACCACCACACTGTCTTTGAAAGTGTTCACCAAGGCTTATTGGAAGACTTTTTGTAATCACTAAATGCTGCTACAGCATTCAACTAGCAATACTTTCTTTTTTAAGCTATGTTTGCAGTTTGTTGAGAGCTTTTTTTTTTTTTTTACTAAGAATTCTTTTAGATAGTGAATCAACTTGATGAAAAAACATGAGGATGCTGTTCTGAGATAAGGAAAATGATGCCACAAATGTGTGCAAGACAGATTACACATTTCTAATGTTAACATCATAGAGGGCAAGATGCTCTGCATCACACTTTCAGAGATGGAATCTAGAATATTTGTATTGCAAACCCAACACGCCAATAGGCCTACTGAATTACAAGATGATACACAGCAGCAATGGTCAGAGCCTCCACCTCAAAAAAATCACCTCCCACATCAACTTTTCGAGCTATGCAGAGACTCACCAGTATTGCTACACTCATGCAGATGCATTTATTCTTATTTGTACCTTAACTTTACACAAAAAATATTATTCAAGGAGGCTTCCAATCTGGAAGACGATCATACCTACTGCTTGCATATAATGCTGCTGTAGTTCCAGACCAGGGGGTCGGCAACCTTTAACACTCAAAGAGCCATTTGGACCCGTTTCCCACACAAAAGAAAACACTGGAAGCCACAAAACCCTTTTGACATCTAAAATGAAGATAACACTGCATATATCATTTTTTACCTTAATGCTATGTATATCTTCATTATGATTTAGCTGCAGCTCTTGTTCAGTCACTAAAACTGTTATTTTTAATCTTACATTATAAACTAGTAGGACTCCTTTCATATATTTTGAATAGAACAGCTTCCTGCAGAGTCAAAGTCAGTGCTAAAGGGCTGCATGCATTAAACAGCAAACCCCATAAGTTCATCAGCAGTAAAAGCAAATGAATCTACCCATGTATCATCAAACGTTTGATTTTCTTCAGAAACTTTTCTTCGATTTATCCAAGTAAATCGCCATGGGTCCACAGATCAGCGGCTGTTCCAGAGATGATATAGGTGTGTTTAGTGACTGATTACTCAAGTGTTGTGAATTGTGACAGGTCCCAAGTGCAGCTTTTAACATTCAGATGAAGGAGATTACATTGGGACAAAGAGAATCCTTTCAGTTTCGTGTAACATGAAAGCCTGCAGGAAGTTTGTTTAGCAGAGGAATGTAGTGATTTATTTAACTAGCTGATTTACTAAACTAGCTAGTGTTCCTGAGTGGCGCTTTGAGCAGATCAGCGACTGGACTGTGCCGGCATGTGTTTTGAGTGACGGAGCCACAGCAGAGGGGTTCAAGAGCCATGTGCAGCTCTGGAGCCGTGGGTTGCCAACCTCTGTTCTAGACTATTAAAAAGTTCTTCCATGGAACCAACTTTGCTTCTCTTTTAAGAGTTTATCTGGCTTACAGAGCAAGGTGTAACTGTCTTTGTCAAAACTGCATACATATCATAAATTAAGTCAGGTAGAGGAAGCAGAGCTGGTTCCATGAACAACAAATAGGAGTTCTTTAGCAAGCAAGCATCAGTTAGTAATAGGTGTCAGTAAGCAAGTTATTTTCCCATTCGCAAGAATATACACTTTGATACATGCTCTACTAAAATCAATGAGTTATGCATTCACAAATTAGTTTGAGGACTGTTGTGTTTACTTTGTACCTCCACTTCTGTAACTTCTACTGAGTTGTAACTGGATTACTGTCGTCTTAATATGATATTATGAAAACTTAAATCTTTTCTTAATGATGATCGTGCTTTGTATAAATAGCTCTAGTATATTGAAATTAGTATTCAGAGTGACTATTTTTTAGAAAGGAAAAAAACATAATTTCATCACACTGTGATTACTCATTCTCTGTATGTGGTACAAGAAGCTTATCGGATGAAGAAATATATTTTGCAAGACTAAGGTAATAAAGATCACATATTATTCTTGGCCAGCACTGGCCTAGAGATGACTCAAAATACAATTACAGGCAAACTATTGTTATTTCTTGTATTTTAATTTTATGTTGTGAGCCGCCCCGAGGCTTCGGCGAATGGGGCGGCATAGAAATGTTTTAATAAATAAATAAATAAATAAATAATAAACTATCAACAGTTTCTTTGGTAAAAGGAAGGTAAGTTGGTCTAGATAATAAGTTGGCCTGGGGCTGGAATATCTGAAGGAATGCCTGGCCCATATTAAGATTTTCAGTGGAGGCCCTTCTGCATAAGCCGCCGACAAAGTGAAGGGGAAAACGACTAGAAGGGCCTTCTCCATCATGGCCCTTCACTTGTGCAACACTCTCCCTAAACAAACGTGCTTGGTGCCCTCACTACTTAGTTTTTGCCACCAGGTTAAGATGTTTTTATTTAACACTTGTTTGTAGAAGCTACTCTGCTTTTATCCTGTTGTTATTGCTGCTTGCTTCTTATGTTGTCTTGCTGTGTATATTATATAATCTTGAATTTTATTCTACACATTTGCTTTCATTGTTTTAATTTTGATTTTACTGTTTCATTCTTGTTTTATGTTGGTTGTCCATGGTTTTTATTGTAAGCTGTCCAGAACCTCTGGGCTATAGGGCAGCGAATGAATGAATGCTACTAACTGTTTACCTGGAATCTCCACTTAAAAATGGGAAGAGAATACAGGCAAAGTTACAGCAATATATCCATAGGATATGGATATATTATCCATAGGCTATATTGCTGCTGTCTAAATGTACATGGGTTTGCTTAGATCCCCAGCATACTTCTTTGGAAGCAGATATAAGTTGAATTCAGTGAAACATACTATAATTAAATAGATTGAATAGAATGCTGAATTTGACCAGAGGCTGGGCATCAGTACAGAAACTGGAAGACATCACAGGTGCTTGCTTTTCAGCAAGATGGATAGAATGTAGGAAAGAAACCAGGTGTGATCTATTTGTTGATCAGATCATGGGATATATGTCTTTCCTGTGAAGACTTCCTTGTATTACTAGCCTTTTAAAATGAAGACTGTGTACAGAACTGTAGCTTTGAATATTTCTGATGCCTGTCTGATTTGAACCTCAAATAGTGACTGTTTATAATCAATCTTTGTAAGCCACTTTGCTAGCTATTGGTGCAAGTGCATTCAGACTGAAATTTCATTACTGCAAGAACCTATTTGCCTTTTGTTATTTAACAATAAGAAACTATGGTACAGTTCCAAATCGCATAACAATTTAATTGCATAGTAAAAATACCACAGATGATTTCAGTACCCATTCCATTTCGATTCCATCCCTGCATTCTGAAACAACGTTAATCATGAAGAAATTATGTTCAGAACTTCAAAACACCGAACTCTGGGCTTTTTCCATAATCAGTTTCATGGTACAGTCAATAAACCTTCCAGTCCCACTTCATGAAAAAAATGCTGACTTCTCTGGGTGAGAGACAGGATCAAGGTGATCCATTATTCCTTCTAGTTGAATGACAGGGAACTGTACTTGCTTTTCAAACCATTTGGCTACTGTGAGAAGCTGAGCCTCATGGAAAGCACGGCCAATAAACTGCAGCCCAATTGGTAAGCCTTTGTCTGAGAGTGCTGAAGGAACATTTATAGCTGGCAGGCCTGAAATATAAAATGCATAATTATTTGCATCATCTGGTACGAACACATGATCCAACAGAACAGGAATATATGCACATGACAAATCTTTAGCTTTATAGATTTTCCAAACTGAAATGAACTACTGACATTTCTTTATCTTATTTCTTCTTAAAACAAACCTTTATTACCATTTTGCTTTTACGGCCATTGAGCTGAGTGGTTTCCAAAGTCACCCAACAAGACAAGATCAAATCAATGATTTACAGAAGATCTCTAGCTTCTGAAGGTTGATTTAATATGATCCATCAGATTGGCCTTTATTCTGCACTTGACTAAATGGTCATATTCCAGTTTATATGGTCATCTTGACTACCTCCAATTTTTTGTTTAGTATATTTATATCTCATCTTTTAGGTGACTTACATCATTCTTCTCATCCTCCCATACTTATCCTCAGAACAGCAAACCTGTGAGATAGGTTGGTCTGAGAGCCTGTGACTGGTCCAAAGGGACCCAGTGAACTTCATGGGTGAGTGGAGACTAGAACCCAGACTGCCTGAGCCCCAGTCCTGCACTCTTAACTGCTACACCACACTGACTTTCAACATTTGATAAATGTTTTAAATATATTACATCATGATTTGACAACAGCTGTCAATTTAGTGCTGTATGCATAACTAACATGAAGATGTGTTTTGAAAATATCCCACCTTCCATTCAAGTCCAATGATAAAAAAGCAGAACTCATTTCACTTTTATGGGACTAGGATACACTTATTTTTTCAGAGGCTAACAATCACAGAAAGTGGCTTAAGCATACACAAAAGTATAGCACCACATGCTCTTTATTCAGGAATCAAGAAGAAGGAACAGAAACAGCTCTACTCCAAGTCCCTCCCTCATCTCAATCATGATGGGCTAATCAATATCTACATGTTGAATTGTCTCAACAAGTAGCAGGCCTTGTCAAAAGCTAATTAGAACAGGTCAAAGTATAAATAACATCATACAATAAAGCTAGAGTAGCTCTTTCCTGCCTGGTAGCAAAATAGTTGCCTTTCGTCCAGAAATTCCAAGAAGTATAGAATTTCTACTTGATCCAGTCATTGCATTGGTGACATATAAAGAGATAACTATTTAGCTAGGACTGAACGCTAGTTTGTGATATCCTAAGCATTTATCATATATTTAAAATATTTTAACTTGCCTTTCAGGATGCACTGCCATCACAAGGAGGCTTACAGTATTATTAAAAAATGTGAAGGTACAAATCACAATTAAACAGGCTCAAATGCCAATAATAGGAAGCTAATGCTTTTACAGCACCTGATACAGGCAGGAATAAATGTGTCTTCAGGTGTTACATAGAAACAGAGCTAGTCAGAAGGGGTGTTCTGACTATCTAGACTAGACAGGGGTCAGACTATCTCCCGGGCTATCTAGTCTGACCCCTGGCTCCAGTTGGCTCTGCTCATGACATGCCTACCATGTGTATGACTAGCCTATTTTTGAACACCCGCACTGATGGGGCTTCAACCAGCTTCTGCAGAAGCCCATTCCATACCCCAGGGGTCCTAACTGTCAGGAAGTACTTTCTGGCATCCACCTTGAATCTTGGATCCCTGAGCTTTGCCCCATTGGAACACGTCCTGCCCTCTACTGCACGGGAAGAAGAGTCATGACCCACCTCTGTCTGACACCCCCTCACATACCTGTATGTTGCTAACAGGTCCCCTCTGAGTATCCCCTTCTCAAGGCTAATCCATCAGACAGTGCATTGGTCTATCCCAAAACTCCTCAATTTCTTAACCAGGATATCATGTGGTACTTTGTCAAACGCCTTGCTGAAATCCAGGTAAACCACATCGACTGTGTCCCCTCCATCTAGCCACCTTGAAAACTTGTCATAGAATTCCACAAAGTTCATCTGGAAGAACCTGTTTTTGCAGAAGCCGTGTTGTGTGGCCACCAATCTCCCTTCCCTATTTAGGGACTCTAGAGCAGTCTTTCCATTGTCTTTCCCAGAATGGACATAAGGCTAATGAGCCTGTAATTCCCCATGTCCCCTCCACTACCCTTTCTGACAAATGGGACCATTAATGCCACCCTCCAGTCCTCTGGAACCTCACCCGTTCTCCATGAGGTCTCGAAAAAGGAGCCAGCAGTCATGAGAGTACCCCTGCCAACTCCCTAAGTACCCTTGAGTGTAATCTATCAGGGCCTGGCACCTTTGTAACATCCAGTGCCCTGAGGAGCTCCTCGACTTCTAGGGGAGTGACCCTAATCTGTGCCCCTAAATCCCTGGCCTCATCTGATTGCCCCATGCAGATCTCCCCCATCCCGCTTTGGGGAGAACGCATAGGTAAAATGGTCACTTAGCATCTGTGCCTGTTCCCTTACATCAGTCACCATGTTGTCACTTTTTTTAACTGTCGTTATGAGGCCATGCATATTTTCCTGGGGGTGGGGAGAGTTGCAAAGGTGTGGAGCCACCACTGAGAAAGCCCTGTCCTCAGTATCTGCCAGCCAGATGGCTCTATGAAGACCTCGACAGTAGGTCCTCTGATGCTGATCTTAAAGCTTGGGTAGACTCATATAGGTGGTCCTTCATGTAATGTGATCCCCAAATGTTCAGAGCTTTAAAGCTATGACTTTGAATCGAGATCAGAAACTAACAGGAAACCAATGTAAACAATGCAGAACAGAATGAATATGTGGACTGTGGACCTGAGAGATCCAGGTTCTAGTCTCCATGTAGCCGTGAAGCTCACTGGGTGACTCACTGGGCTAGTCAGAAACTGTCAGCCCAACATACCTTACAAGTGGTTTTTGTGAAGATAAAAATGGACTGGAGAACTTTGAAAGCTGCCTTTGGTTCCCCACAAAAGGAAAAGGGTGGGATATAAATGCAGTGTAGTCGTCATCATCATCACCCAACAAGTGTACAGTTGGACTGTCTTCAAGGGCAACCCCATGTAAAGCATGTTACAGTAATATAGTTTGGATGTAACCAAGGCATCTGTCAGTGTAGCTGCCCAACCTTCTAGATGGGTTGCAGCTGCCAAATCAGCCTAAGCTGGTAAAAGGCACTAAAGTGGAGCTTGAGCTTTTTCAAACAGAAGCAAGTAATGTCAAGCTGGCCAGAGCTCATCAGATGTATCCATAGTACCATCACATTTAATATGTTTGGAGTTTTCCAGGAAGTTGGGTAATTAGACTCATTTAATTGTTAACCTAGCAGAACCAAATCCTGAAGCTGCTCATATGTTTCTGAGATGAAGTCTTAATATATATCCTGTGAATCTGCCATATATATTGCAACCATGGAGGATATGGGGTGGATGCAGAATAAAATGGTCCTAGACCACTTTGATATGTTTTATTTTAGGGCAATATTTCAAGAACCTTATTTTCCTGTTGTTTGGAAGTCTCCCATAATGCTGCACAAAGATGATGGATTGCTTTAAACAACTGATTCAAGAAATGAAAATTATCGTTAACAAAAGTGTTAGACTCATGCACACTTCCTTACCAGCCATGTTTACAGCCTGAGTGAAAATGTCATCCTGCACGCTGCGGGTTCTGTTGTCTTCTTTGATGAACTCTGCGTATGGCACAGAATGGCTCAGAGTAGTTGGAGTGAGCAGAATATCAACACCGGAACTAAATAGCTTTGTAAAATCAGTGGCGATGAGTCTTCGGACCTTCTGGGCTTTGACAAAATAATTCTCATAGTTCCTAGAGGGGGAAAAGGGTTTTGTGAGAACTGGAAACAGTGAAGTGAGTCATTGTAGTCTTGTAGCACAGATGGGTGGGTAACAATTGCAATAAAACATTCAGTTTCTTGAGCCTACTGCTAAAACTAAATGCATGCGTCAAAGTACTGTGGCAGCAGCCTTGACTTTTCAACCAAGCATACAAGCGATCTCCATTCTCAGAAGTGAAGTTTATTCCTAAAAAGTTAGTCATGAAACTTTCAGATGACCAGTTTACTCGATGCTAATCTTTTTCCCAGTGTTAGTTTAGTATTATCATTCTGCCAAGGGGTAAGGAATTAATAAAGCACAGTTGCAGATATATAGTACTGTTCACTGAGCATGGGTCATGTAGCATTGGACCTAAAATCTTGTTGTAGGTGTTTTCTCATGCTGTGCCATGTTATTCATGTACTATACTTCTACTATTAGCGATCTTTTTCACCTTCACCATGTACTATTAGAAGGATGAACAAAAAAGCCACCCACCTTTCCCTGCCCATCTTTAATTGTCAAGTGCTACTGATCCTAGTATATCACTGAAGACCTTTTTGAAAGTGTTTCTGTACCATCATATTTTAATGAGGTTAGGTCTGAAATGATTGCCATAATCCATTAAGAAAGAACATGCTGGATTTCCTTTAGATTTCCCTGTCACAGATCACAGGCTAAACGGTAGCGTGACCTGAATGAAGGCACCCATGTTTACTCAGAAATTAAGCCTCATTGAGTTTAACAGCACTTATTTCCAAGTGAACAGTCAAAGAATTATGAAATAGCCATTTCAATCAGTAGTTCATGCAATCCTAAATATTTATGTCTTGTGTATAATAACCACAACACAGATGTCAGAAACAGCTGTGGATATGTTGTGGCAATGCACTGTAACAGCAGGTGGTACACTCCACCCTAATGTCAAGAAATAACACTCCGGGAAAACTGAGCTAAGTTTAAGTATTTGGTAAGCGTCCCCTTCTTAGCATAGAGCAGAAGGGTGATTCAAAACAGTGGTCTTTTCTTTTCCTGTATATTTTCCTGGCAAGGCTGAGGTGGCTTAACCCTAACCCTAACCCTCACACAGGCCAGAGGAATTTCTGGCAGGAGTTCTTCCAGCCCCACCTGGAGATACTGGGGATCGAGATGGGATCCTCTGCAGGCTAGGCATGTCCTGGTAATAGAGTGGCTTTCTTGGGGCAAGGGATGTAAAACAACGATCTGGGTCCTTTCTGTTCAGTCATCTAAATGGGGCTGATAGGATGAAGTCAAAACCTGACCTGCTAAATCAGGAATATACAGCCAGGTTCCGCCAAATGTTCTGAAATATTATTCCCATAATCCCTCACCGTTGGCCACAGCTGCTGGTCGCATGTGAGCTGTAGTCCAAGGCAGCTGAAGGGCAGCAACGTGCCTGTCCCTGAGGTAAACCACTCTTACCTATTTGGATGCCAAGATCTGAATTAGAAAAATTAAAATATATGTTCCTGACTAGGAGGGGACACAGCAGAGAAAGAAGAAAAAAGTCACCTATTAGGTTATGCACTATTTTAGAAAACAGTCTTTTGCTGCCTGTTACAACTACAGCAGTATCAGCGATAATAATATTGCCTTAACTAGGTGGAAAAATCTGTCTGGCATGAGTAATTTCACCCTTAACTGAACAACAAATAAAATGCTGGCTTTGTAAGTTTGGACTTTAAAATGTGCTGAACTTACTGTTTTAGCAAGAAGTAGTTTCCTGATAGAATTCTTCCCCTTACAACATCATTAAAACCTTCCCGGCGTGTTGCTGCAATCAAGGCTTCAGTGGACTCGTCAGCAGTGCTGCGGTGTCCTAGCATGAAAAGTTCCCAGCAATTTGGAAACACATTTAAAAAACTATTCCAAGTTACTTCATGAATAAACAACAGGGATGAACATACTGTACAGAATAAAAGTATTTCAGAGGTTCTGATACTGTTGATATATACAGCCATGTGTCAGATATTCTGTTCATTCATGGACAAGAAAGTAAACTCTTCCAAACAGGTTTCAACAGCAGATATCTGGGATAGCTATTCAGACTACAGCTGGGCTGAATTTTCCTTGCTGAACTTTCTTTGCTTTCTGGCTTGAAAACAAACATCTGAGGAGCCTGAAATCCTCAGCTAAAGAATCTTGGAAGTGTACCTTTTAAATGCTTTTCCACACATTGTGGTCTTGGAGCAATTATATTTCTCAAATAATTCAAATTTTTTAACATTGACATATATACAGTAGAGTTGTGTAGGCACTGTATTTTGCCTCATGATAGTCACAAATGTTCTGAAGACGGGCTGTTCCACTACATAAACATTTAGGATGAAGTGTGCTGAAAGTTAACACTCTGCATTGCAAAGCACCACTGGTCTAGCAGCATCAGTTACAGAGGCAGAATGTTTTACATTCCAACACAAATGTTTTGAATTAGGGCCAAGACTTGTTCAGCTTTGTTGTTCCTCCATCCCCCACCCCCAGAGCAAAATCCTGGGAACAGGAATTTGGGAGTTAAGGTGTCAAACTACAATATTTCAATTGACTTGGCAGTAAAAAACACACTGAGAGAGTGAAACCAACCAGGACTCATTGTCTTTGATCAGGAAGTAGAGATATTTCAGTAACACTGTATTCCCTCATCAGTTGACCTTGAGTACAGACTAACAATTGAGCTGAACAATGTATGTACTCTGTGCTGCAGTCAGAGCACGCTCTTCAAAGGACACAGCTGAGACAACATTTCTCTCATAACAAAAACATGCTCCCAGGAATAACAATAATATAGACACTTCATCCACCAACAGACCTCACTGAAGTCCATAAGAGACTTTCCATAGCACAAAAAAAGCTTTGGCAAAGATCTAATCTTTCTCTAATTACAGGGCACATCAGATATGTTGGCCCAGAGTTAGCTCTGTGGCAGGTTGTGCATTTCTCTTGACACCATTAATAGAGCTACGTTTACTCAATTAGCCTCATGCTGTGTGCTGTAACTCACAGACAGGAGAAGATAAAAGCCCCTTCCAGGTATTTCTTCCTTTGGTTCTGAATACAGGATGCCCAACACCACTGCATACTACACAGCTTGTTTGCTGTTGGGTAACAGGTCTTAACCAACTTTCATTATTCTTTAAAATATTGACGAGTGATAAACAAACAATCCCTATGTTTATGCCTGACTGTGGCAGTTGATCCAAACCAGGCAGCTGCCGGGCATTATGTTCTTTTTTTTTTTGACTCTGCTGTGTGTAGAAACTGCTTTGTCCAACAACTTCAGACACCAGCCATTTCCATATAAAATGCCACTGTACAACCCAAACAAGTAGCAAACTAGGCCTAGCCTAGGTAAGAAGAGCCCTATAATGGGTCTTTGTGGGAAAGGGAATTGCCCTTCTCCCAGAAATGGGGCATCATTCCATGATCCTTAGTCAATTTTTTTTGCTGGTATCTCAGAAGGGTGAGGAAGTATACCAAAGCTAGGCTTGATCCCAGTGGAACCTTTAACCTTTCTGGGCCATAGATAGCTGCCTGACCTTATTGAGTGCTGGCCCTTACATTGAGTCAACCAACCCATACACCTGTATCCACAAATTCCATTTTCATCTTTTATGCCTTGAGAAAGGATGGGCAAGGCAGGAGAAGTAGCACTGAGTTTTGTGCCTTTGCAAGGAAACATTCTTCTCTTTCTAGATGTGTAATCTGAACAATGCAAACATCCTTGTAATTGTACCCTGGGCCAGTTCTACACATAATTTTGGTACAGACATAGCAAAGAATGCTTGTCAGCTTTGGACTATGGTAAACACTGCCTATTACTGTTCTTATAAATCTGGCCAGTTACAGAAGCCTACACAGATCTTATGCAGCTCATGGAATGCCAATTTAGATAAATACTCATATGTGATACCATACCCCAGCTATCCTCGTTAATAAAGTTTTTATTACATTGGCAGGAAATGAATGTGCTTATCTTACATATGTCTTTGAACGAGAGAAGCCTTACCATACCGCAGACCATCAAATCTGGCCATGTTTGAGGCTACTTCTGCTGCACACAGCACATGGTAGCAGACAATGGAGTAACAGGTATGAGGCAGGCTCACATCCATCACTTTGGCACCTGCTTTCTCAAAGAGGTCAGCTGCCTTCGACCACACTGTCAGAGTTTCGTTTGACAATCCTGGGATATTGTATTCCTTGAGAATGGAGGAGAGGGGAGGAAGCATAATTCCACAAATGTACATGCATTTTCTCATCAGAGCTGGAATTCTCAAAAAATACTCAATGGTATGGTGAAGGAAACTCCTAAGTGCAAATAAGCATTTATCTTTCTCTTTTTCTCTCTTGCTGCCTCTCTCTTTGAATATTTTCCTTCTTTTCTTTCTAACTTTTCCTTTTAAAAATTACTATGGAATGTTTCCCTTGGCAGAAACTTAGGGCAACATTTAGTGGCAGACTCAATATCAGCTGGCAGGTTGCTTCAGAAGTCAGCCTGTCTTTGTGACTTGACCTGCGAGTGACTGGGATGAATTCTAGCCCAGGGGAAGAAAAGCTGGGAGCTAACTGACAACAGCAGAGTGAAGCACTCCTGCGACAGTTTTTCACCAGCCTTCAGGCAGACCGAGGGGTTTTAGGGTAGTAAAAACGGTAATAGGGGTAACTGACAAACCAATATTGAGTCTTTATCATCTGTGGTGAATCATTATCACATGTAAGGCTCAATTCCACATTCAGGGATGAGCCAAACACCATAATGATGCTTCTGCCTCCCCTCCCACCCCTGCATAAATCTTTCATTAAAATATTCCCTCAAAGCAGAACAAACCCCCACTTAGAAGTTGGGCTTCCACATCACTGTGGCCCAATGGCCTGGTGCCTTGCTCATGCCAAAGCCAGAATGGGTGACACTTGCCTAAGCAGCCAGTCTGGTGTAGTTTGTCATGTAAGCTGAACCATCATGACTTATTGGAGGGGAAACAACCCTCTAATAACTCATGGGCTGTTGTTACATTATTTCAGGGTTGTTTCTCTTAACAACAAGTCAGGTTGCCCAGATTCAGATGTCCAAACACTGCAGCTTAAGTAAGCTATTGCAGATATTTTTAGATAACCATGAAAAAACATGATGTGCACATGGTGGGCATGTCGTGAGTGGAGCCGGCTGGTGCCGGAGGTCAGACTAGATGGCCCAGGAGACCCCTTCTGACTCACTCTGTTTCTATGTTTCTAAAACATAGAAACATTAAAACAATAATAGAACAATAAGGATAACAATAGATTTACATAATACTCAGACCTTACCATTTCACCTATCTCCTTTGGTTTACCTAAGCGCTGTCGAACAGAAGGAGTTATATGTTTCCACTATTTACTGATAATGAGGTTTTAATTGCAGCCAATAATACATTTAATAACTTAAAATTTCCTTGTGTTTGTAATTGCATATTGCATGCTTTACAGTTTCTATCCCATTTTCAGTCTTCTGGTGTAGAAAAAGATAGCATGATAAACTGTAAGTGTTTGAGTTATATGCTTGTCAACAAATTGTGTTCGCTTTGTATTAAATAAAGATAATACTGCTTTCAATTATTCAAAGAATTCAAAGTATTCCTCAACATATTTGGGTGACAGGCATTCAGTGAGTGCTTCTTATTCCCAAAATGTATGGTTGGTAATGGAAGTCCCAAAAGAAGAAACGCTCTCCAAGGTATATATTCATTCCATCTAAAAGTGTTGAAGTGGTGCAGACGCAACATGAAATGTTACATATTTACAGAGCTGAATGGTAATGAATGATATATAGTATTATTCCTTAAACCAGGAGCAGGGAACTTGTGGCCTTCCAAATTTTGTTGGACTGAAATGCCCTCGTCCCTGACCATTGGCCATCACCTGAGTGTGTTCGTCAGACAGCAACCGGCTTCCTTAGACCTGTCTTAAGCAGCAGTTCAACAGATTAAACATATCACTGTCAAGCCAGAAGTGATAGGATACCATGACTATTTTGTAATTTAGGTTCAAGGTTATTTTTTCCTGCCACTCACCAATTGCATGCCACATACCTTGGGTATGCCTATGCAAAGATTCTTCATATCTAGCAAATTGGGGAGCTGAAATGGGTGAAAAGGGTCTTGTACTGTGGTTGAATCTTTTGGATCATGCCCTGCAAGAACACCTGAAAGACATAAAAAGGCTAATTAGCTAGAGGAAAGAGAGAGGGTTACTGAATTAAACTATCTTTGGGATAACTGCTTAGGGATATCTATAAGTGTGTGTGTGTGTGTGTGTGTGTGTGTGTGTGTGTGTGTACAGTACCTAATACAGTGGCTGCATCATCCACACATCTGGTTAAAATGCCAGGAACATCCATAGAGTTAACAAGTGGAATGAGACCGTGCCGGGACACCAAGCCATAGGTTGGTTTCAAACCAACAAGTCCACAGTGAGCGGCTGGATTTCTAGTGGATCCTCCTGTATCAGATCCCAGGGCCCTGTGGTGAGGAACAAATAACGGCAATCAGAAGCAACCTCTGTATCGCACCCCATCATCTTATCATGTTCCCAACAGATGATCAGGCTCACTGGGGCATGCCTGCTCCTTCCTTCCCTCTCAGTCCTCAAGCAAGGATCCCAGTGCCCTCATGGCACAACCTGTCTTTTCTCCCTCATCCCCTAACAGGGAATGTGACAGGTATACTTGTACCCAAGCCAGTTGCTGCAGCAGAGATAAGACAAAAGTACAGGGCAAAAATCACACATTCTGAAATGAATATATCACTCCATAATCTAAAAAGAGACTTTGCTGTACCAGCAAATGGTATCACTGAAGCACCAAAGAATTGTGGCCACTCAGTTTTTTCTGTACAGGAACCCTCCTACTTGACTGAAAGAAATTGCTGAAGGATGTTGCCGACTATTTTATTTATTTATTTAGCAAGCTTCTATGCCGCCCCGTTCACCGAAGCCTTGGGGCGGCTCACAAAGTTACATAGTAGTTACATGAATGACATTAGCTGGCCTCTAGTGGCATCTGTGCCATTCTTGGCCAGAAAGCATTACAACACCTATGAGTGGCATATCTTCTTCAGGCCCCTCTCACCAACCACATGCATCCACCAATCTGTTTCTTGTTTTTACTAAATACAGTGAAACAAGATGGTACTTACCTAACAGTAACTTGTAATCTCTTTCCACTGAATATGTGGTTACCTATAAAGTGCTTGTTCTAAGACAAAAAACACTAAGTAGCATTGATTTAACCTGTCTGTGAAATGCCTAGCAGAAGGGCCTTCTTGCATCAGTGATACATGCTTGTTATGAAGAAATTCAGCAAGAGTACGGTTCATATCATACACAGCTCCTTTTTCTGGAGTTACAGGAAGCATCTTTCTGCCACTCTTCCTCAGTTAAAGCACAGGAGGCCCTAACAGATCAGCAACAACAGAGAATGGTTGGAAGGCACATGATACGGTTCCGTCATTAAGAGGTTGGACTACTATGCCAACATTAGAGACCATCTGCAGGCCATCTACAACATAGTGTGAGCTTCTTGGGAGATCTGAGAGCAATGAATGTAACAAAAATGCCTAGAAAGACTTAAAATTATATTGTTGCAATGGGTTACGGCTAATATTAGCCCTGCTCAGAGCAGATCCATCAAAGTGAGTGGAACTCAAGTTATTCATGTCCCATTCACTTCAGTGGGTCTACTCTAATTAGGCTTACACTGGATCCAACCTACCTTTCATTAATAGATTAGATTTTTGTTCTGATAGTCAAACATTTGGAATAAAACACAGTGGACCCAATCCAGTCAAAATTAAGCAATCTGAAGCCCCAGTGCTCTAAATGGGTCAGTCAACTATGTGCTTAGATCTCTCAGATAAAAACAAATAGGATGTCAAAGCTGAATTGTGACATAATGTTTGGTTTAAAAAAAAAACAAACTAGCAAATCCTTCTAAGTTTTTTAAAGATCAATTACTGGTGTCAGCACAGCTAGGTAATTTAGAAGAAATCCAAGGCATGAAGAGTGTTGGTCTGACAGTCCTGCACTGCCTGAATTATTAGCTCATGCTGATGCCAGCTCAAAGCCTGGGATAAAGGGGTATTTTGTTGTAAGGGATGAGATGCAGTAGATAGCACTTAATCAAAGTACCTTCTGTTTTCCATGGGGATGAGTGCCTGTACATAGTGTTGATCTCACAGCACTTTTCAAGGAGGCAAGCTAAGAGAATATCAGTAGTATCCCTTACTCTGGACTGCCATAATACATTCTTTCCAAGCAGCACAACATGCTCAGGCATGATTTAAGGCAATTTTTTGAAGATTTAGATCTATGTATCTATATATCTGTGGACTTTATGCCATCTCTGCTCCTCTTTTATATAGAACAGATCTTAATGAAAGACAACGCTGTACATGGATTCAAAACTGCATTTAGGGCTTAATCAAATGCTGTTCTAATGTGGCCTCAATCCTTATACTGCTCTTAATTAAAACTGTTTGAAAAAGTCTCTTACGCAAAGCTTGTGAAAGATGATACTGCTGCAGCGCTGCCACCGGAGCTCCCTCCAGTTATCAGCCAGCTGGTGTCTTCATTTATAGCACTGGAGTTCTGTGCACACTTTTCTCTGTACTGCCGTGAGTAACTCCAGGGGTTTCTAACTGGTCCAAATGCCCCATCTGTACTTCCAGAGCTAAAATGAGAAAATTGTGGAGGAATGAGACAGAAGCTCTTTAGTTCAGCTATAAATTTTGCTATCCTCCCTCTTTCTCTGTTTCAGGCATATTTTCCCATAACAGAGTCCTCACAGCCAACCCCCTTTTCCAAAACAGAACCCTAATTATCAGTCAGACGTAAGTCTTCATTTTAGACAAAGGAAGAGTTCGCCCAGGATTGGGCAGGCTGGAGCCCTTCAAAGTACTTTCCTGTAGCCTTCAAAATGTCCTCTGCCTTTGGAGACTTTAGCACTCTGGATGTAAACTACAAGATTTCAGTTTATTTAGCCATTACAACCTCTATGACAGCATTGCTAATATCTGGTGCCCTCCAGATATTTTGAAGTGCAACTCTGATTATCCCCAAATGCTCCCCATGCTGGCTGAAGCGCATAGCACTGAGGTCCAGCTATCCAAAGGGTGCCAGGCTCAGAAGGTCATTCTTGGGTTGATGGATGGGAGGGACAACCTGCTCTCATATAATCTATCCTCTTTCAAAAGCCTGAATAAGGAGAGCCATCCACCCCAGAGTGACCTTCCTGTTGCTGTCATTATAGATATCCTTTTTAATTAACATGTATGGTTGCAAAGCCAGGCTCCAAATTGTGTGGCCAATATCTGCTAAAATTTCCAAGGAAGACAGGAGTTGTGTGGTCTGAGCTTCAACATCCCACAAAGCTTCTGGCCCATCCTTATGTTACTACAGGAGAGTAGAAATGATGCAACATAAAAGGTATATGGCATGCTTAGCTTAACTTACCCCATAGCAAATTCATCTAGGTTTGTTTTTCCAAGAAGCACAGCTCCTTGATCCAACAATTTCTGAATTACTGTTGCATTGTAAGGGGGGATATAACCTAAAAAAATGCAAAGACTGGATTGGCTTAAGGTAACCTTAAGACATTTTACTGTAGCTGTTGAACTTTATAATTTGGTTTATTTGTATACCATCCATCATCCTAAGAGCTTCCAGGCACTTTACAACATAGTATTTACAAAGATAACATTCAAAGAGTAATATTAATACTTTGGACTATATCTAAGATCGCATGAGTGGGCTTCCACTGGCACAATTGACTTTCCTCATCTTCTGCTCCCTCTGCAGCTACACCCTCCCATCCAATCTCCTGTAAAATCTGCTCGGGAGCAGATGCCATTGGGTTTGCCGGCAGCACAGCTGGATTTCACCCACTACAGCCAAGCAGGCCAGCAATAATATACAAAGATGCATACGCTGAAAAGGTCTGGGAGAACAAAAAGATAGTTGCAAGGAACCATAATAATATCCAAGAAAGCCTCTCCAAGAGGGAATTGCATAAGTAGGCTTAGCACCAAAGAGGCCCTCTCCCTGGTCACCACCTGCTTCAGCTCAGATGGTGGCAGCAGGACCTGGAGAAGTGTCTCAGTGAACGGCCTCAGCATGTGGGAGATGGGAAGAGGCATTCCTTCAGATCCCAAGCCAAGTGGGGCCTCAATACCTAAATTCAGTCCTCTGAATTGCGCAGGAAAGAGAGCAGAGGCCACAACTGTTCTTTAAGACCTGGTGAAATATGGTCTCAAGGCCTGGTCCAAGTCAGTAGCCCAGCAGCAAGACTACCAAGTGCACAAGGGGTGCTTCCAGAGTAGACTTTACCCTGCCACCTGGCCTCAAACACAGAATTTTACAGGGGCTCCAGGAATTGGCATCTTCATCTTATGAGAGGATAGCAATGTTTTCCCACAGCTTCTCTTGCATTTTTTTCTTTCCACAAAAACATCTGCTTAGGAGAAAAAGTGTCATAATGCTACTTGGTGTTTTGTTTGGTCGCGCTAGGAAAACTCCATTTGGAAACCCCCAAAGATTCTAGTATCATGCTCAATATTGTTCCTAAAGTTATGTTTAAAGTCTTATAAAGTGCTAATTCGGCAAAGAATTAGGCCCCAGATAGACATGATCAGTGTGCTTTTAAGTCCTAAATATGTCCCTGTCAAAAGTTTCTTGGATGCATTTAAGATAGCTTCAGATAAAATAATCCAGTGTATCTACTCTTTAATAGGGTTTTCTGTAAGTGGGACTTGGGATTCCAATTCAAGGGCATTGGCTCATCTTACAAACTCTACCTTTTAGCATATTGGATGCGCATGTCGTCTCAATACCAGCCGAGCTGAAGTTGTCTTTAACAGCAATTGGAACTCCATCTAATTTGCCCAGTGCCTGACCTATATTATGAATAATACAAAGACATTAAATTAGTGCACAAAGCAGGGGTGTTGAACCTAAGGTCCTTTGAACTGACTCCCATTTCCCAAGGTTGTGCCCTCTTTCTCCTAACCATTTCATGATTTTCTGGCTTTCACCATTTTCCCGCCACTCTTCAAAAGCTAAAATGCCTTCCCAAAAAGTTATTTACTGGCAATAAGGAGCAGAACCAAAATACAAAAAAAAATCAGTATATTTCAGTTTAAAGCTCCCAAGAGCTTCTCCAAAACTGAATGCAGCCATCAGCTGAAGAATGTCAACATCCCTCGTACAAAGAATTGTACAAACAATTTTATTTAATACTGTGATTCTTTTTCCACATTGCCTGAACAGGTGCCACGACTGAAGCTGCTGGGCAAGCTGATCTGGAAAAGGTATGGAAGGGACATGCCCAGATGCCTCTCATCATCACTCTAAGCACATCCTTCCTCCTGCCTATTTGTTAGCCACAGCTATGCTAGGGGACTGCAGGTGGCACAGTGGTTTAAACTGCTGTACTGGTTGATCGAAAGGTCGCCGGTTCAAATCTGCACAACGGGGTGACTTCCTGTTGCTCCGCCCCAGCTCCTGCCAACCTTGCAGTTCGACAAATGCAAAGGTACCACTTTGCTGGGCAGGTAAGAGCGTTCCGTGCACTTCGGTGTTTAGTCATGCCGGCCACATGACCACGGAGACTGTCTGCAAACAAACGCTGACTCCCTCGGCTAGGAAACGGAGATGAGCACCGCCCCCTAGAGTCAGGCATGACTGGACTTAATGTCAAGGGGAAACCTTTACCTTTACCTTTATGCTAGGTGGGCAGTGCTGCTGTAGCCATGGCATCCCTTAAGACACTGTGCCTGGGAATGTGACAGGTGGCCTGTCCAAAAGCAACTCTTTAATTGGGGGCAGGTGGCTTTAGGCACAGGGATCCACTTGGTTATTAGAGCCCCAAGTCCGCCAAACAGAGTTCAGGGACAAAACAGTGGTCCATGCAGCTGGACATGTACTAGCAACATGCTCAGGCTAGGAATTTGCAATCAGTACCTTACAGAGGTCTGCTTATAAGACGGTAACCTATCTGCTTTGTGGGCGACATTGATATCAAACTGTAAAGAGTACACATTTTCTATCCATAGTTACTGATGTTAGGGAAACATTATAATTTCTCTTCCTTATAAGAGAAAGCCATGTTTTCTCTGAGAGATTCTAAGTGTTCTCTGTGGAGAAAATGATAAAATGTGACTTAGTGAATATAATGATATAACTGATCAATTTGAATCCAAAAAAGCTCAATAGAAACTGTTCTGATTTTGTATACAGTGGTACCTCAGCTCACAAACACCTCAGTTCACAACCAAATCAGGTTGTGAACAGAAATTTCAGAAAAATTTTGCCTTAGATCATGCACTCAGGTCACGAACATCACATCAGGTGATGATTGCAATCACATCCCTTTTCCCTGCACAGGCACGACTGCGGTCGTGCTCGGGTGGGGGTGGGGGTGGCCATGATCACGGTCACGCTCGTGCAGGGAAGACGGGTGTGATCGCGGTCATGCTGGGGGTGGGGGAGATGGCCATGGTCTTTGTTGTTCTTTGTCAATTCGTTTCAAATTTTTGTGATTAAAAAATGGCTACAGAACAGATTAACCTTATTTACATTGAACCATATGGGGAAATTTGACTTGGGTCATGACCAATTTGGGTCGTGACCAGAGTCGTGGAATGGATTATGTTCTGTGTGTTCTGTATGACTGTTTTCAGTAATTCTATAATTTTGGAAACATATGAAATGTTACGAATCTATAAACAAAATTTTTATTAATGCTAAAATTTCACCAATGTTCTGCTTTCATTGAGTAGCTATGGAAAACAATTAGATTTTATTTATCACTAGGTTCTCAAGGTAGGGTTAGGGATAGAAAAAGGAGGTGGCCTGGCATGGTTCTGATGGTTGGAATGTGTTTAGAATGGGCGGGATTCTTGAGCTGGGTAGAAAGAGCTATTCTAGGAAGGTTTTTTTAAAAACTACACTCCTTTCAATGGAACTTTACCCCTGTGTTAGGGTTAGGGGCGTGCACCAGGGTAGGGTGACGGTTAGAAAAATGAGGTGTCCTGGTACAAATATGATGGTTGAAATGCATTTAGAATGGGCAGAAATGATGAGCTGTACAGAAAAAACTACTCAAGGAAGGCTTTTTCAAAATCGCCCTCTTTTCAATGGAACTTTACCCCTATATAAGGGTTAGGAGTGTGCACCAAGCTAGGGTTTGTGCTAGAAAAACAAGGTTTCCTGGTATGGTTCTGATGGTTGGAATTTGTTAACAATGGGCAGAAATGATGAGCTGGGCAGAAAAAGCTTCTCTGGGAAGGCTTTTTCAAAATCGCCCTTTTCAATGGAACTTTGCCCATATAATAGGGTTAGGAGTGTGCACCAAGGTAGGGTTAGGGTTAGAAAAACAAGGTTTCCTGGCATGGTTCTGATGGTTGGAATGTGTTCAGAAGGGGCAGAAAGGATGAGCTGTGCAGAAAAGGCTACTCTAATAAGGCTTTTTAAAAACTGCACTCCATTCAATGGAACTTTACCCCTTATTTTATTTAAGCGTCATTTTAATTGTTAATAGTATTTGCTTATTTCATCTGGCAGGGCGACTTATCTTATATTGTTACTTATTTTATATTGTTACTTAATTTATATTGTTATTTTTTGTATTTTAACTTTATGTTGTGAGACGCCCCGAGGCTTCGGCGAATGGGGCGGCATAGAAATGTTTTAATAAAAATAATAAATAAAAAATATTAGGTGTGCACCAGGGTATGGCATGGTTGTGATGGCTGGAATGTGTTCTGAAGGGGCAGAAAGAATGAGCTGTGCAGAACAACCTACTTAAGGAAGGCTTGTTCAAAATCGCCCTCTTTTCACTGGAAATTTAGTCCTATATTAGGGTTGGGGGTGTGCACCAAGGTAGGGTTAGGGAAAGAAAAAAGAGGTATCCTGGCACTTATTTGATGGTTGGAATACATTTAGAAGGGACAGCAATGATGAGCTGTGCAGAAAAAGCTACTCAAGGAAGGCTTTTGCAAAATCGCGCACTTTTCAGTGAAAATTTACCCCTATATTAGGGTTAGGAGTGTGCACGAGAGTAGGGATACAGTTCGGAAAACGAAGTGTCCTGGCATGATTCCGATGGTTGGAATGCTATTACAAAGGGCAGAAAGGATGAGCTATGCAGAAAAAGCTACTCAAGTAAGGGCTTTTCAAAATCGCACTCTTTTCAGTGAAAATATACCCCTATATAAGGGTTAGGGGTGTGCACCGGGGTAGGGTTAGGGTTAGAAAAACGAAGGTGTCCTGGCATGATTCTGATGGTTGGAATGTGTTTAGAAGGGGGGAAAATGATGAGCTGGGAAGAAAAGCTAGTCTAGGAAGGATTTTTCAGAATTGTACCTCTTTCAATGGAATTTTACCCCTATGTTAGGGTGAGGGGTGTGCACCAGGATAGGGTTGGGGTTAGATAAGCGAGGTGTCCTGGAATGATTCTGATGCTTGGAATGTGTTCAGAAGGGGCCGTAAAGATGAGCTGGGAAGAAAAACCTACTGTAGGAAGGCTTCTTCAAAATCACACTCTTTTTAGTGGAATTTTACCCCTATTTTAGGGTTAGGAGTGTGCACGAGAGTAGGGATACAGTTAGGAAAACGAGGCATCCTGGTATGATTCTGATGGTTGGAATGTGTTTAGAAGGGGGAAAAATGATGAGCTGGGAAGAAAAATTAGTCCAGGAAGGTTTTTTCAAAATTGTACCCCTTTCAATAGAATTTTTACTGTATATTAGGGTTACGAGTGTTCACCAGGGTAGGGTTACGGTTAGGAAAATGAGGTTTCCTGGAATGATTCTGATGGTTGGAATGTGTTTAGAAGGGGAAACAATGATGAGCTGGGAAGAAAAAGCTAGTCTAGAAAGGATTTTTCAGAATTGTACTCCTTTCAATAAAATTTTACCCCTATATTTGGGTTAGAATTGTGCACCAAGGTAGGGTTAGGGTTAGAAAAATTATGTGTCCTGGCATGATTCTGATGGTTGGAATGGTATTACAAAGGGCAGAAAGGATGAGCTGGGAAGAAAAATCTAGTCTAGGAAGGGTTTTTCAAAATCGCTGTCTTTTCAAAAGAACTTTACCCCTATGTTAGGGTTAGGAGTGTGCACCAAATTAGGGTTACAGTTACAAAAACGAGGTGTCCTGCAATAATTCTGATGGTTGGAATGTGTTTAGAAGGAGAAAAAAAGATGATCTGGGAAGATAAAACTAGTCTAGGAAGGATTTTTCAGAATTGTACTCCTTTCAATAGAATGTTACCCCTATATTTGGGTTAGGGTCGTGCACCAGGGTAGTGTTAGGGTTAGAAAAACTAGGTGTCCTGGCATGATTCTGATGGTTGGAATGCTATTACAAAGGGCAGAAAGGATGAGCTGGGAAGAAAAAGCTAGTCTAGGAAGGCTTTTTCTAAATTGCCCTCTTTCAGTGGAAGTTTACTCCTATATTAGGGTTAGCTGTGTGCACCAGGGTAGGGTTAGGCATAGAAAAACGATGTGTCCTGGTACGAATTTGATGACCGGAATGCCTTTAGAATGGGCAGAAATGATGAGCAGTGCAGAAAAAGCTACTCAAGGACGGCTTTTTCAAAATCACAATCTTTTCAGTGGAACTTTACCCCTTTATTAGGGCTAGGGTTGTGCACCAAGGTAGGGTTAGGGTTAGAAAAACGAGGTTTCCTGGAATGATTCTGAAGGTTGGAATGTGTTTAGAAGGGGAAATAATGATGTGCTGGGAAGAAAAGGCTAGTCTAGGAAGGATTTTTCAGAATTGTACTATCAATAGAATTTTACCCCTGTGTTTTCCCCATTCTAAAGGCATTCCAGCAATCAAATTCGTACCGGGACACCTCGTTTTTCTAACCCTAACCCTACCCTGGTGCACACCCCCAAACCTAATACAGGGGTATATTTCCATCGAAAGGAGTGCAATTTTTTAAAAGCCTTCCTTGAGTAGCTTTTTCTGCCCAGCTCATTATTTATGGCCACTGTAAACAAATTCCAACCATCAGAATCATACCATGACATCTCGTTTTCTAACCCTAACCCTACCCTGGTGCCCACCCCTAACCCTAATATTGGAGTAAACTTCCATTGAAAGAGGGTAATTTTGAAAAAGCCTTCCAAGAGTAGCTTTTTCTTCCCAGGTAATCATTTCTACCCATTGTAAACACATTCCAACCATCAGAACCATGGCAGGAATCCTTGTTTTTCAAACCCTAACCCTACCCTGGTACACACCCCTAACCCTAACAGGGGTAAAATTCCATTGGGAAGAGTGCAATTTTGAAAAAGCGGTCCTTGAATAGCTTTTTCTGCAGAGCTCATCATTTTTGCACATTCTAAAGGCATTCCAGCCATCGGAATCATGCCAGAACACCTCATTTTTCTAACCCTAACCCTAACCTGGTGCACACCCCTAACCCTAACTTAGGTGTAACGTTCCATTGAAAAAAGGGCGATCATGAAAAGCCTTTCTTGTGTAGCTTTTTCTGCCCATCTCATCATTTCTGCCCCTTCTAAACACATTCCAACCTTCAAATTGTGCCAGGACACCTCATTTTACGAACCCTAACCCTACCCTGGTGCACACCCCTAATCCTAACATAGGGGTAAAATTCCACTGAAAAGAGTGCAATTTTGAAAAAGCCTTCCTAGAGTAGCTTTTTCTTCCCAGCTCATTATTTCTGCTCCTTCTGAACACATTCCAACCATCAGAATCATGCCAGAAAAACTAGTTTTTCAAACCCTAACCCTACCCTGGTGCACACCCCTAACCCTAATATTGGAGTAAATGTCCATTGAAAGAGGGCGATTCTGAAAAAAGCCTTCCTAGAGTAGCTTTTTCTTCCCAGGTAATCATTTCTGCCCCTTCTGAACACATTCCAGCCATCAGAACTATGCCAGGACACCTCGTTTTTCTAACCCTAATCCTACCCTGGTGCACACCCCTAACCCTAATACAGCGGTAAAGTTCCATCGAAGGGAGTGCAATTTTTAAAAAGCCTTCCTTGAGTAGCTTTTTCTGCACAGCTCATCCTTTCTGCCCCTTCTGAACACATTCCAGCCATGAGAAGCATGCCAGAAAACCTTGTTTCTCAAACTCTAACCCTACCATGGTGCACAGCCCTAACCCTAATGTTGGTGTAAAGTTCCATTGAAAACAGGGCGATCATGAAAAGCCTTGAGTAGATTTTTCTGCCCATCTCATCATTCCTGCCCCTAATAAACACATTCCAACCCTCAGAATCATTCCTGGACACCTCATTTTTCTAACCCTAACCCTACCCTGGTGCACACCCCTAACCCTACTAAAGGGCTAAATTTTCACTGAATAGAGGTCTATTTTGAAAAAGCCTTCCTAGAGTAGCTTTTTCTGCACAGCTCATCATTTCTGCCTCTTCCCAACACATTCCATCCATCAGAACCATGCCAGGACACCTCATTTTTCTAACCCTAACCCTACCTTGGTGCACTCCCCTAACTCTAATATAGGAGTAAACTTCTATTGAAAGAGGGCCATTTCGAAAAAGCCTTCCTAGAGCAGCTTTTTCTTCCCAGTTCATCATTTCTGCCCATTGTAAACACATTCCAACCCTCAGAATCATTACAGGAATCCTTGTTTCCTAACCCTAACCCTACACTGGTGCACACCCCTAACCCTGATGTAGGTGTAAAGTTCCACTAAAAGATTGCAATTTTGAAAAAGCCTTGAGTAGCTTTTGCTGCACAGCTCATCATTTCTGCCCATTGTAGAGGTATTCCACCCACAAATTCGTACCAGGACACCTCCTTTTTCTATCCATAAATCTACCCTGGTGCACACCCCTAACCCTAATATAAGGGTAAAATTCCATTGAAACGAGTACAATTTTGAACAACCCTTCCTAGACTAGTTTTTTCTTCCCAGCTCATCATTTCTGCTTCTTCTGAACACTTTCCAACCATCAGAACCATACCAGGACACCTTGTTTTTCTAACCCTAACCCTACCCTGGTGCACACCCCTAACCCTGATATAGGTGTAAAGTTCCATTTAAAAGAGGGCAATTATGAAAAACCTTCCTAGAGTAGGGTTGGGGTTAGTAAAACGAGGTGTCCTGGTATGGTTTTGGTGGTTGGAATGTGCTTGGAAGGGGCAGAAAGGACGAGCTGGGCAGAAAAAGCTACTCAAGGAAGGCTCTTTCAAAATCACCCTCCTTTCAATGGAAGTTTACCCCTATATTAGGGCTAGGGGTATGCACCAAGGTAGGGTTAGGCCAGTCGTGGAAAACTTATGGCATGTTTCCTTCGGTTGGAACGCAGAGCCCTCTTTTTCGGCATTCAAGCCAAGTCACCCCAGCATCGACCCAGCATCCCAGCATTGGATAACAGTGTACATAATGGCCATGAACACCCTCTGAATGGAGTAGTGGTGCCAGGCGATGTCGTCATGGACTGCAACTCATTAGCCACAACTTGTCCGAGCTTTCACATGGCCAGTCAGTGCTCTGCTAAGGATGTATTTTTTTGCTTGGACTGGCTGTGTGTTGTATTTTCTAAATTAAAGTCTCTGTTTTCAAGTTTTCTTGTAATGTTGGCACTTTGCGATAAATAAATTGGTTTTGGGTTGCAGTTTGGGCACACTGTCTCTAAAAGGTTCACCATCACTGCCCTAGAACAGTGTGCAAAATTGCATCCCTTTTGTACATGTTTCTTATAACTGCATTTTTGTGCATTTTTCTCCTAATGTGTGCACTGTTGCATTCTCAGGTTCACTATAGGTGAAATACATAGAAAATGCTGCATGTACTTCCATGAGGACTTTGCAAAAAAAAAAAAAAAAAAAAGCAATCTTTTATGGAAAAACAATAGCAGGAACTGCTTAGAAAAGTTTCCTGACAGTTAGGACCCCGAGGGTGTGGAATGGGCTTTCATGGGTGGTGGGTGAGGCCCCATCAGTGAGGGTGTTCAAAGAAAGGCTGGACGTGCACATGGTGGGCGTGTTGTGAGCGGAGTCGGCTGGTACCAGAGGTCAGACTAGATGGTCCGGGAGGCCCCTTTTGACTCGCTCTGTTTCTATGTTTCTTTGTCTCCTAGACCAGGGCCTCCAGTTGCAGAGCTCTTAATTCAACATGTCCTTAAGCAGTAAAGAGGTTGATCTCAAGACTTTCTATTTTACGATGAAGTGCTTTAAACCATCCAGATGGCTGATGGGGGAAGAGTGATTGGATCTGGAGTCCAATGCATCTGGACAGCACTCGATTAGAAAAGGCTGGTTTAAATGGAGCATAAGAGCATCCCAAACATACATGATATTATGTGGCTCTCAGACATTGTGGCAACTCTAGGCAGATTAGACTGCTACAAACAAATGGAATGAAGACCATAAACTGCTGAATCAAAGGCAGAGAGTGAATTTAGCAGTCCATTTTACAATATTAGCAAATAAATGTCTTTTGCAGAAAATGCTAGGACAACAGACAAAAGATCTCAGGACAGAGCAACTGTCCAGCAGGAATACTTTACCTTGTCTGTATCTCTTCTCTGAAGCTGAAGCCTGCTCCAGTGCTGTGTCTTCTGCTACTGTGATATAAGCATTGAGAAATCTGGTGGCTTTTGTTAAGGCGATACACTTTTGACAAAGCTCTGTTGGACTTACTTGGCCTTCCTTTAGTGCTGCAGAAACCTGAAATGACCATGATTTCCAATGTTAGAGGAATTTATAACCTTTACGGAAGCATATGTCTACCTGGTTTTCAAAACAAATGCACTCCTCAGCATAAAATCTATTTGAATGAAAGACTGTGCTTATATACCTCCATATGTCAAGACGTGATTGCTCTGACTGGGCAAGCAACATCACCAGAAATTATATGAAACATAACAATAGACTTTGCAATTGTAAAAAAAAAAAAGGCCTTCAGACTCAAGGTATGGAGACAAAATACAGAATAATATCAGAGTTAATTTAGCAAACAAGCAGATAAGGTCATTACTTGTCAATGGGGTTATCCACAGTTATTTTTTTAGCTAATCCAGAATAATAAAAGGCATATGGGCCCGTCTGTCCATGCATCAGCACCACAGTACCAAACTAGTGAAACCTGGACACCTGAAACATGGCATAGATACTAAAGGAAGCCTAGAGGTGTGGACCTTGGGGGTATTTTTAAAGCATAAATTTTAATTAATTGAAATGGGCCCATGTATAGCCAAATATTCAGCCTGTACAGGCAGTCTTCCCTAACCAGCATATAGCATTCCAGTTTGAAACCAGAGATCATTAGATTTATACTCCTCACACTCCTCCCATTAGAGGCATGGAACAGAAATATCCTTAGCTAGGAGACTATAAGAGTGCACCATAGCAGGGGTTGTACCTGGGAATGCAAGTGGGAAATGGCCTCACTTACATGGGGCAGACACAGTTGTCCCACTCTGACAGCTATGTCTACTTGCTTGAAGGCTTGCTGTATCAAACTAAGGACTATTCGAACTCGTGTGAAGCTGGTTTGCTAATTTCTTCAAAAAGAAACCTGATAGTGTAATCCTAAACATGTCTACAATTCAGTACAAAATAGTGGCTCAAAAGATTAGGCAAGCTTATGAAGAATAAATCTAACAATGGCAATTAGTCATCATGAACAAGAAGCCACCTTACTGAACACCAGCTGCTGTGGAGCAGGATGATAGATGGCCCTTTCTTCATATGTTTACAAGTACATCTTATAAAATAAGTGTGGTTTCCAAAAGACCAGCATATTTTGGAGTGTAACACTAGGCTTTGGGTCAGTGACCACCACTTCTACCTTTTTACCATACACTTTGTATATGACTCCCTGCACAGACAGACTATCCTACTAGTTTTAACCTAGGTCTGGTTTGTTAACTACTAATTCAGGCAAAGAAAGAATACATAAGCTTTCTAGAAAAACACATATGCTTTTTTGAATTCTAAAACAAATGACATCCTTCAAAACAGATCATGTTCTTTAACATACGGGGTATCTTGCAACTCCACAATGTTGTAACTCTATCCCTCTACATTTGCAAACACAAAAGACAGATCAGTGCATTGGGAGGTTACTTGTCACATCACAGGGACAGGAATAATGACACTCCTGTGCACATTTACAGTAAGAAGTATCCCACTCTGTTCAGCAGGGTGTACTTTTCTGTGAGTATGAATTGAATTGTATTCTTTAAGTGTAAGCAGATGGGTGTTTTGTTTTGTATGCATTTGAGAAAAAGAGCTGTGCCATTTCACAGCTTCCCTCTCCATGCACTTACAGAGAAAAATCAGGGCTGTTACCTTATCTTTTGAAACATGCATTCATTGCATCTGAGGTGGACAACTTGTAGGCAAAAACAGCTGGAGAGCTGTTTCTCTAATCAGTCCTAGCCAGCATAGACAAGTGATAAAACATGGAGCTGTAGGCTAAAATCACTGAAGATAACAGGTTGCCACCTCTGGATTACACAGCTGCCTATCTGAAAGAACATTTTGAAAAAAAATACACATGTATAATGAAACAGAAAAATGAGAATCAAAAGGGAAACAATGCTTACATGTTGCCATTAAAGAAAGATCTTTGTACTTTCAAATTTTAGGAAGACTAAAATGTAAGTTTTGATTAACAGAGAACTCATGCATTCTGTGTGTAATGCAAACTTCTGAGAAAACTTTGTTAGAGTACTCCTGCCCATAAATACAGAGGAAAGAGTTAATTTAAGGCAGCCTTCAGAGGCATTTGGATCACAACTCCCAGTATTCCCATCCGACAGGGCCATTGACTGGTACAAGATCGGGAAGGCTGATAATAGGGTAATCTTTCCTAACCGAAAGATCTCCAGATGTGTTGGTCAACCACCCCCATCCAGTACATCTCCTGGGGCTGATAAAGTTATAACCCAGCACACCTGGAGGGTATGTACTTACAGATGCAGGAACATTCTAACTACTATTCTTTCTGATAGCAACTTGATTTTCTTGGAACTGTATAGCCTATTGTACACAGCCTTAAACGTTTCATGCAAGCAATGTAGAAATCCGAGTAAGTAAAAACTGGTAATTTGGAAGGGCAGTCTCCCTCACCAGATCGTAAGAATAGGGTCAAAAGCAGCAGCCACGGATCCAGCCCACTGGTCTAAAACTATCATTATTTTTGCTGTGTGTACTGAGGCATCTTTAGTAATTGCATGACAAACAAAAATAAAGAGAGTGAAGGTCCCCCGCCCCAACATAACAATGCAATAACTGGAAAGTGCTCTGCATGTGGATTTTCTATCCTCCAAGCAACTGTAACTGCAATGCCGGAACAAAAATACGCCTGCCAGGAGCTCAGTCTGCCTAAATTCAGAGCCAACCTGGGAGCAAAACAGAAGATACGGCCCGGGAAAATGAGGGGTGCATAGCGTGCTTCGCCCATCGCGGGGACCAAGACCAGGCCCAGCGCTGCCTGCCCTGCCTCACCTCTTGGAGAGACGCACGGAGCATCTTCGCTCCCGAGCCCGTAGGAAAAATTCGCAAAGCCGCGGGACTTTCTTCATCAAATTAGCACCAATTACTGGAATTGTACGTACAAACTCATGGGCGCAGCCATATTGAAAAGCACGTCCCAACACCAGGGGCGCTGATTGGCTCCTAACTCCGCGGGTCCGGAGTTGCTGCGTTTCTATTGGTCTGGGTGGGAGCGGGGCAGTGCTTGCATCCGCACTAGGGGACGGGGGAGTTTACATGAAGGAGACTCGGAGGCAGGGCAGGGGCAAGTTAATCTCACGGAAAACGTGGTCATGGGGAGGGAGTGAAACAAGGCTTTCTTGGTAGTTAAGGCAGTGGGGGAAGGGGCTAGCCTCGCTGTCCCATGTGAGCTTCAAGGGTTAGTGCGTTTGGTAGTTCGGTCAGAAAAGGAAGCAGAGCATAAACCCCCACTGAGCTTTGGTGTTCGCAAGCCTCACAACCTTTCCTAAAACTTAGTGAGCAATGTAAGCCTAAGGGGAAAAGTTCGTTTTTTGCTTTCTTTTCCTATGTTAAGAGAAAATAAACGTGATGCGGAGTTTATTTTTTTAACAATGCTAAAGATATGTTAAAACTTGACTGTAGGAACCTGTAAATAAGCTTCTTTTGATTTATAGGAAAGTGCATGAGAAGCATCTTCATAATTTGAAGAGCTAGGTATTAAGCATTCTTAACGATTCCTTCTCCTTAATTCGCAATCATGTTGCTAAAAGGAAACATAATTAAAAGCAAAGTGCTTAGTTTTTTGGGCAGGTGGCCTAGCGCTGGAGTGACTTCCTCTGAAAGAGGGAAAAGTTTGCATTGGGCGCTTCCAAGTAGAAACATCCACCTTTCCTGCCAAAGATGTACAACAATGATATCTTGGGTGATTGACCGTTATGGGAAAAATGATGTTCTACGATTCACAACAAACATGATGCTTCCTATCATCCATTTCCCGAATGAAGTTGTTATCAAAGTTCATGCTGCAAGTTTAAATCCTATAGATGTTAACATGCGAAGTAAGTAGTTATGTCTTTCATGTCAATTAATTGAGGCCTACCTGATAGGGTTGGTTGTGAGCATTAATAATCTAACTCTAAAGTGCTTTGAACTCATTAAATGTGCTGTGGTTATGCTTTCCTCTGATTAATACTCTTGTTTAAGCAGGAAGTGATACTGCAGACATTTGAAATTAAGTATTGAGTGAGCTAACTTATTTGTTACTGTTGTTTGCTCTGCTGTGAGCTTCCATTAAGACCTTTCTGGTGAAGTTACAAATTGAATAATATACAATCATCTGCATGTGAGAGAAATAGAAAACAGTCCTATGACTGCAAGCATGCCCCAGTTCTAAATGTCATAGGAGTCTTTTTCTGTCTGAACATACAAAGGAGTGCACCCTAAAACTAGGCATATTTAAAAGTAAATGAAATCTCTCATTTCAATCCCTTGCCAGATCTTTAAGTTGTTGCTGCCTCAGTCTTTGTGTAAAAAAATGGGAATAACAGGAAAGTACTTCATCATGGCATTGAGGGAATAAATAAATTATTGCTGCAAATGAGCCATGAAGACAAGATGGAATATGAATTTTACTGAAACCCCAACAAAACTTTGTTGTATTTTTGGTCTGTATTTTGGTAGGTGGATATGGAGCTGCTGCTTTAAGGCTGAAGCGAGATCCACTGCGCATTGCAATGAAAGGCAACGAATTTCCTTTGACACTTGGTCGGGATGTTTCTGGTGTTGTGATGGAATGTGGATTGGATGTGTCCTATTTCAGACCTGGAGATGAGGTAATGTCAGGATCAGAGTAGAAGGAATAAAAGTTATTTGGAGCTGATTTGTAAATTCTCAGTCTCCATAGAAACAAATAACTTTGCGCGCGCACGCGCTCTCTCTCTCTCTGGTTTTTTTCCCCCTTTAGCTGGGCCCAGGGCTGTTAAACTAAAGACTGTAAAGACACACAAATCTTTCTTTTATGTCCTTGTTTTGTCTCTTCCTTGTTATTTACTGGGATTAAGAGAGCTAACCTCAAAAGGAAATCATTCAGGGTTTCTTTCAATGTGGGAAGAGTTGTACATGGCACAAGGCCATGCAGCGAAACTCATGAACTATGAATAGCTTCTTCCCTTAGATAATCCTCTGAAGGCTGAAAAATTGCACTACTCTGTAAAAAACTACCTATTGCAGCTACACAGTTAAGGCAAAATATGTGAGCTTTGACCGTCTTTGTTTTTCAGGTCTGGGCAGCAGTTCCACCATGGAAACAAGGCACTTTCTCAGAGTTCGTTGTGGTTAGTGGAAATGAGGTAATGGGACTAATATTTGTTTTGATATGAAAAACGTATTTAGGAAAAATAAGGAACATTGTTGTGTAACTTTTTAATTTGTGATTCCATTTCTGTATTTCATAGGACAGCCTTTTATATTCTGGTGTGTTCCACATGTGCTTAACTACAGCCTTCAGCATCCAGAATGCTGTGAGTTATAGTGTAACACACCTGGAAGGCACCAGATTGAGAGAGGCTGTCATGGGATCTCTCAAAATACTTTTTGTACTATGGCAAGTATGTAGCCTACATTATTTCCACTATGTTCATAACCATGGTTTGTACTGCATGGTGGCAGACTTCTTTCTTGCTGTTTCTGCTGTATTTAACATTGGGAGAAAGAGAGGGGAAAGAGGATGCAAGACAGGTGAGCAGTAGTTATAAGAGTGTGCTGTTTCATTTTCCCTGCTGGCAAAACAAAGTTCTGCATTATGACACTGGAAGGGAGCGAGTCAGTGAGCTTGAACAGGCAGCCACTGCAGGGCAGCAGTGTGTTTGTAGGGTTGGATTTCTATGCATACTGTGCCACATTTTGACAAATGCAGAGGAAAAGGGCCAGTTACTTATTGGTAATCTTACTTAGCAGAGAGGCAAACAGGTGATTTCTTATTTAAAAGTTGGAAATCACTTTATCTCAGCCTTCCCTAACCTGAGATCTTCCCAAAGTTTGGAACAGAAGTGCCTATTGCTTACAGCCTGCATGGCCAATGGTCAGGAATGCTGGGAATTACAGTCTAAAGCATCTGGAGGGCATCAGGTTGGGGAAGGCGCCATATTGGAATAGCATTCCAGTTTTTAATGCATTTTGACAATCCAAACAAGCATTTCATGTAGGACATTGTTCTTACAAATGTACATATTACAGGAAAAACGTACAAAGTGTAATAAGTGAAAATTTTGCAATTGCTTGCTCAGCGTGAGGATTCCAACAATGTACAAATAGCGTAAAAAAAGTTATATGATTTTTGACACGGAGCAGTGTACATGTGGGGGTTTTCGTCTTAACCTGGCAGGTGTCAAAGTAGGAAAAATGTGATTGTGTCAGTTCTAGTGAATTGTGAAGCAATCAAACCTCAGCTGCTAAGGCTTGATGAGCCTTCATTATTCACCCATCTTTCTTGTTCTTGGATACATGCCTGCTTTCTTTCATTTATACAGGTAGCTAGAAAGCCCAGGCGCCTCAGTCATGTAGAAGCTGCTTCCTTGCCTTATGTTGCTCTAACAGGATGGTCTGCACTGAGCCAGGTTGGGGGGTTAAATCAGGATAATTGTAACAATAAAAGGTAAGTAGCCGATTGTGCTGTAAAGAGGTCAGTGTAGGGCTTTCTTGAAAGAGTAAGAGACTGTGACTTCCTTTGGAATTTGTGAGATTGAGAAAATTATCTCACATAAGCCTCTGTGGGCAGTTGCTTTGTTTTGGTGTATCTCTCTTGAAGAATATTGAACATTATGAATTGTAGGTTTAGTAAAAATTCTCATTTTGAAATTGGCCAAATTAAGTACCGGCAGTTACTTAATCTAGTTATGAACATCTGAGTTATGAACTGCCATAAAGCCTATTAATTTAAAAAAATCACTGTAGAAAATTATCATCATAGAGAGAAAGGAAGTGAAAGGGGAGAGAGAAGGCCTCCAAAGCATCACCATAGAGAGACAAGAAGCGAAGGGAAGAGAGAGAAGGCCTTCAAAGTGGACCTTCCTGCCCCACCCATGGGAGGGAAGTCTCTCCAGCATGTCCTTGCTGCAAAGAGGAGGCACTGGTGAAATTGGAGATATTTGCAGTTTTTTCACTTTCATGGGGGTCCTGTGCCCTCAATGTGGAGGCCCAACTATCCAACTTGCATACAAATTCGAATTTCCATTTTATCAGGAATTCATAACCCAGGGACTGCCTGTATCCTGTTTCAGGCACAAGGACATAGTGTTCTTAAACCCATTTTTCAACATCATTGTAATTTTCACAGGACAATTGCACTGTCCCCTTCAGTTGTCTCAAGTATTCTTCTTGCCATTTTACAGATGGGAACCTATCTGCCCTTATCTGTTCTATTACGTTTGATAAGCTCTTGTGTTGCTGTGAACTTGATAGGCACAGGCTGCAAGATGTTAACACAGCTATTCACAGTATGCATGTACGGTCTCTATTCCTGACTGCCACATATTTCTCCCAGCAAGAGAAATATGTCATTCAAAGATGAGTATTTTGCATGAGTTCAGACACAAGTGGTGTTAATCTGCTCTTTTTCTGGTTGATGTTCTGTACAATTTGCTTTTCCCTGGGAGTTTCTCCTGCTTTTGGTTTAAGATACAACCTAATTTTGTACAAGTGATACACTTTTGTACAAGTGATACACAATAGATATGAAACAGAGTAAAAGTAGGATTTCACACTCAGGTTCTTAATTTCCTCTAGCTCTTTTCATTTCCTCTAATAATTTGGCTTGGCTACTCTTTGATATGTACGTGTTTTTGGATATTTTAACTCGATATCCAGGGGCAGCTGAAAAAAGGAAGGAAGAAAAGAAGGAAGATTCTGTTGTTGTCACAACTTCCTTCAATCAGATTCTAAGAGATTAAATATTTGCTTGAGAACGAGAATGCATTTGTGTGTGTGTCGTCCATGCTGTACTTCACTGTGCCCCAGTAAAATTTGACTACTTTAAGATTCCTTACCATCAGCTAATATCTTGTGCTAGCAACTAGACCTAGGTCAGGTCCACTTTCAGTTCATTTTTCCTTTGTTTTAGCTTTGTGTTGTATGAATAAAACAATTTAGAAATAAAATTGCGTAGGAGGGGGTTAACTGCTGATCATTACAGTGTAGAAATATGAAATTTAATCTGTTTCTTACCTGTATTTGCTTTTGCTTCACAGAATATTGATCTTTGGTGCATCAGGTGGAGTGGGTACCTTTGCTATTCAGGTAAATGTGTTAACATTGATGATCTTGGCTGATATTTTTTCAAGCTAATGAGATAGAAATCTGTACTGAAATTTCATGTACAAGCTAATTTAGGCTACAGTTATATAGGTATTTACTGGGGAGTAAGTTCCAATGAACTCAATGGAACTTGCTTCTGATTAGGTGTATATAGGGTTGTGCACAAGTATTATTCCATTCTTTTATTTTCACCTTCATGATCTTGGAAGAAAAATATTATAGTGTTCATTTTGCTATGTAGCTTTGCAGGTTTTCTAATTTGGGGCTGTGACTAAACTCAGAGTGTAGGCTCCAGAGGGGCATTGGAAATGTTTTACTAGAACAATACCTGTCCAAGCTATAAAATATCAGACAAAAGTACATTCTATTCTAACTTATTGCAAATTGTGCATATATCATATCTGTCATTATAGAATGAGCTGTGAATTTGGGAGTTTCTGGTCTCATGTGAGCTGTAAGGCTCCTTGATGGTTGAGGTCACTTTAATAACACTGACCTACCTTACTGGGTTGTTGTAGCGCAGTGGTAGGCACCTTGTATAGGCCTGAGGGTCTCATATGGAGTTGACTGGGCAGTTGCGGGCATGTTGCTCTGGGGGGCAAGAGGCATTCCCCTGCCCCCCATCCCAGTGATATAATAGAGTAGCCACACACACATCCATTGCAGCTCTGCAGCTGAAGGACCTGGGATAGGCAGGAGGAAGCTGCTTTCCTCCCATCCCAGGGATCTCACTGTGAAACAGGACTCCTGAGTGTGATGCTTTTCACACACCATTTTCCCAGGTCTCCTGGGAAAGAGAATCTTTCTTTCCCATTCTGTTGCCTAGAAGAATAGATACCCCACCCACCATTAAAATTCCTGTTGCACCTTACAAAGTTGAAAAAACCCACCATCAGGAGAAGCATTGATGAGCAAATGCAAACTCTGCCAAGACAAAACAAATTGAATTTAATGAAAAGCCCTGAGAAAATAAAGACCTTTAGCTGGCACCAGGATAACATAAGCAGGACAGGTGTCTCTGGGGGAAACATTCTACAAGTTAGGGTTCCTCACGGATTAGGTCCTCTTGCTGGTGGCGTTGTTGTTGTGTGGTGTGCCATCCAGTCGTCTCCAACTTTCAGCAGCCCTGTGAATGAAAGCACTCCAGAATGTCCTCTCCATGGCCTCCCTGCTTAGCTATTTGAAAATCCTCTTCCTGATGTTTGTCCACTGTACCTCAAATAGTTGGGCAACCCACAGAAGAGCCTCAGATGAGAGCGTGTAGCATGCAGACACAGATCGAGAACCAATCTTTCAGGACCCTGCTTGCCAGTCAGGAAGGGCTTTAAGCTGAGCCCAGACACAGTGTGTTAGTGGGTGTGACAAAGAGCCAGTGGGATAACTTGGTGTCTGTCTTTTGATGTGTAGTTTGTTTACTCAGTAATGGATTTACTTAGCTCAGTCAATTGCAATGTATCTTATCCCCTTGAAGACAAACATTTTTCCTTTTTAGCAACTGAAGCTCCCTTCTCTATTGCCCCATATACCCATTGATGACAGCCAAGTTAACAGTGACTTCTTGGGTTTTAGTCCACCCTGGAAAATGCAGTATAATAATAGTCTATATGCATTATAAAATGAAATGTAATTGAAAAGAACATAGAAGCTTTTAAGAGTTGACATTTTTCAAATGTGCCTTCCAAAGAATATTTGTGTAAAATATGTGTAGCATCTGCTTGTTTGCTTTTAATTCTTGCATACCACTTGATATAACAACATCTAGTGCCAAAGTACTAGAAATTGCTTAAAATACTCAAGTATAGTGACAGCAAAGAAAGTCAAGGAGAAACAATAAAAATAGCACTGGGGAAGACATTCAAATGGATAGTTTTATCATGAAACAAAATTTTGAAAGGGAAACATTGTTGGACTTAAGCAGGACAGAAAGAGACACCACTTTGCCATTCATTTTTACTGTCTTAACAATAATTACATTTGAGGGTGAGACAAGCAGGGAAGAAAAGGGAGACTGGAGAATGTCTTGTTTGAAGAAAAGCAAAGCAAAGCTTCATTAAATGTTTATAAACAAGGGAAAAGTCTTATGCAGAAAAAATGTGTGCAGATAATTTTTTGTTCTTTGTCATAATAAAGCAACTTGAAACCAATGACACTGTTTGGCAATTAAGAGTAAGTTTCATAAAATGCCTGATTACCTTAGATATTTTTGCTGTCTCAAGATCTGGTGGTACCATTGGCTCAGATGGTTTTAAACATGTATTAGACAGTTGTAGAGGGACAGGATAGGGCTATCCATATCTATTAATGATAAGAGTCAAATGGAGCACCTATGTGGCAAGGCAGGTGCCCTCTGGGTACAAGTCGCTGGAGAGCAAATGGAGGGAGTGTGCATGCCTGCCTTGCTTGTGATATTCTTGGAAGCACCCCCAAGCCCCTGTTCACACAGCACCAGGTGTCTGTCTGGTCCATCGAGCTCAGTGGTAGGCAACCTGGTATCCTCCAGGTGTGTCAGGGAACAGCTCTCACCATCCTCCAGCCAGAATGGCGAATGGTCTGGGAATCATAGTCCAAACCATGTGGACAGCACCAGGTTGCCTACCCCTGGGATGGGTGGTTCATTCTAAATATGCTCTTTAGATTCTTAATGTCAAAATGCTAAAAAGTACAACATGAACCTTTTATAATGTTTTTTTAAACATTAACACAAATTTGAGTTGGAGAGGAGGTAGGTGTAGAATTTGTAGAATGGACGTATGAGCAGCTACTCTTTGCTTGACAGTTTTCGTCCTGTGCCTTTTCTTGCAGTTACTGAAAGCCTGGGGTGCTCACGTGACAGCAGTTTGTTCTCAGGATGCCAGTGAACTGGTGAAACGTCTTGGAGCCGATGATACAATTGATTACAAATCTGGAAATATGGAAAAGGAGCTGAAAGCATTACCACTGTATGTACCAGTATGATTAGCTTGTGAGTGCATTTGGCCTTAGGTTCTGAACTGAAATCTAAGCTTCAGTGAGTTAACATGTTGTCTGAGCCTAGCCCTGTTCCCATGGGGTGGCTTAGAACCCATCCCACTCAACCGTGGCTCAGTTCTGGGTTTAATTCACTCACTGTGGTTTAACATGGCACCCAGGGCAAGGTCCAGCTGAAGATTAAAGGAGCCCCTTGGCTAGAAAGCATTGCTGATGAGTGCTGGCAGAGTGCCCAAGTAGCACTTCAAAGGTTGCCATCGTTACCCTCACGCTTCGGGCGTCGCTGGAAGGTGAGCAGGATTGCATGCGAATGATCCTGTTTCCCCTCTAGCATTGGCTGGAGCATGGGGGAAGTCACTGCATTCCGCAACATGCTGCCTGTCCAGCCCCTGTTTGGGGCCTGGGGAGGTGATGCTCATCAGAGGACCTGGCCAGTCCTCTTCTCTAGCTGGGAAGTAACCCGTGCCTTTCTCCCTGCTCTTTATGTGGCCTGAAGCTGATGCAGGGATGGTGGTTTGTGTCTCTGTTTCTTTGAAAGGAGGCAGCAGGGTTTTCCGAGGACTCAGAACTTATGCCTGGTGCTGTTTCAGACACTCCCCCGCTGCTGCCTCTGCCTAATCACAGCAGGAGCCCAGAGCAGGCTGCTTTGGCAGGGCCCTGTTCTGATGTCTGTAGCCTCCCGCAGTGGTGACCCTTGGCGAGTGAAGAGACCCCTTTTCAGCCACTCATCACAGGTGGGACTGGCAAGTTCCGTGTGCACCCACCCTCCATGATACCACTGCAATTGCCGCCGTTTGGCTGCAACCGGGGAAACACAGCCGTGAGCTCTGCGCAAAACATCAGGCCCTCGGTACTGCATCAGACGAGCTCATCTCCACACTTTTGCGATCCTCAGCAGGATGCTCTTGCTCTTCCCATTACCTGACACCAGGCAGGTGTCCAGCAGAGCAGTGTTACCATTTTCCTTGCATGGTTGCTTAATTTGCACAATTTACACTGGTAGGGCTACATTGTCCAACCATAAAACTAGGGGTTTCCAATATTGGCATCAAGCTGTCACCAGAAATTGACCTGGGTGAACATGACAACTGTGGCACTGTCTTGGATACAGTCACCCTGCTACTTTATGAACATTATTTTCTAAAAGGTAATGTTGAAAGTAGCACTCTCCCCTTCTCATTTTTGTGTTAGAGCATGCTATTTATTCCCTTTTCTTTGCAATTGAACAGTATGGCTATTTTCCCCAAGCTGGAAGAATACTTTGAAGTGGTGCTCTTCTAAAATGATTCCTTCCTTTGACCCTTTTGATTATAGTGGAAAAACAGAATGGAACTTTCATATTTTTCCTCTTAGTCCTGCTGTTTCAGTACTGAATGAGTATAACTGCTTCTGTTTAGTGAGGCGTTGCAAAAGGAAATTGTTCCAATTATTTTCTTGCACTTTTCTCTTGATAGGTTTGATTTCATCCTTGATAATATTGGTGGATCCACTGAAAAATGGGCATGTGAGCTCCTCAAAAAGTGGTCAGGGGCTACATATGTCTCTTTGGTAACACCCTTCTTGGTGAATGTGGACAGGCTCGGTGTAGCTGATGGCATGTTACAGACTGGGGTGACAATTGGGACAAAGGCCGTAAAGGTACGTTAGGAAAACCAGGTGGTTTAGCTTCTTCCCATTGCCTCTGTAGGCAACCACGTTCTAGTTTGGTTTGCCTGCTTTGCAGTGGTAACTATGCTGTATTAATGTCTACTTTCTGTTGCAGCACCTTTGTAAAGGGATCCACTACCGATGGGCATTTTTCACACCAAGCGGTCCTTACTTGGATGAAATAGCGACTCTTGTTGATGAGGGCAAGGTATGACCAGATTGATAATTTCATATCCCCTGTCTGCTGAAATACATGCTGCTTTGTTCTGACAAGAGAAAACAGATTGATGAGGACCAAAACGCACGGAGAGTCTGCTGGGGGTGTATAATCAAAAGAACTTTTACAGCTTATTCAGATATTCAGGAAATAACCTGCAGCATGTAGGTAGCTCCCAAAGGGACTACCTAGATGGAGTCTGTACCAAGACCTTTTTACAACCTATCAGATACATACATAGTTTGGAGGAGGGGTGGGGGATCAGGAGGGGGATCATGTAGACAGTTTGCTATAGGCACAATAGGGTAAAACAATAGGATTAAATCCAAGAAGAAAAACCTTTTGGGACGAGCACATTAGCATCTCTAAGGCATGCATGGGGAGCAAGACTTGTAACATGGCTTCCTGATCAGATCAGGAATCCCATCTTAAGTCTAAAACTATTCTTGGAGTGTCAGGCTTTTAGCAGCCATATTATGGAAAAGCTTTTGCTCATTTTGTCCTGGCAGTTCAAACACTTCTGTTATAGTTAAGAAACAGACCATTATCTCATTTGAGGGTCCAAGGAATTGCTGCTCAGCTGCAATCCTGGGATTTCCTAGTCTCCTAGGTTTCTCTCTCTAGCCCATCCGCTTACAGGAAAATGTGCAACTGGAAACCATTTTATTTTTAAATATGTGAAGATGGGTGACTGAAAAGAAAGCAGTTGCAGCACTGTGGAAGCTGCATTTGTCACCTAATGGCTCTGCCATGTTGTTTGCAGAAGAAGAAGACCCTATTCTTTCTTGATCCTGTTCAGATTCCCTGGGTCATGAATAAAATTAAGAATAATTCTTTATAATTTGTTTATTTGATTTAAACCCTGTCATCTTACCACAAAATGGCACTCGGGTCACTCAGATTTTTAAAAGGTAGAATGCTTTAAAGTGCTTCTCATGCATTAGGTGGTTGTGATCCTTGCCACAGCCCCGCAAGGTAAGCCGGTATCATATCCCACCTTGCAGATGCAGCTGAGGCAAAGAAAGAATAGCTTGCCTTGGGCTGCCTCCTGTGATCATGGCAGAGACTAGATCCGAACCAGGACATCTTGATAGATAGATTAGCTACCAAGCCCACTCTAGCATGGCATATTGCGTATATGTGTCTATTTAGTGTAAAACTAAATTTCTAGTCCTGCCCCTTACAATTGGATAGTCGAAATGTTGGCTGGTGGCAAAGATGAAAAACAGCACAGGGATCTTCCTCTTTAGATGAAGAGCAAGCAGCCTCTTGTAGCCGACAGAGCACAATTTCCACGGCCTCCAGTGAAGCCAGAAGCACCCCTGCGTGGCCTTTGACTGGGTGGGCCTGCCTCATTCTCCCACTTGCCATTTGTGTAGTACTTGGAAAACTCTTGAGGCTGCAATAGGAGGAGGTTATGGCTTTAATCCATTTGCATGATACTCTGAGCAGGTGAATGCAAATGCTGTTGAAAGTGTTTGTGGATGGCTGGGAGTACTTTTATCATTAGATTAGTGAAGAGGGTAGAAATGTTTGTGTATTCTTCTGTTCACTCTTTTCACAGATGGCAAGCATTTATGCTTTCCTCATTTGCTTAGATCCCTGTAGAATGATCTCTGTGCACAGTCTTGAGCTGATCCTTTCTTATTTGCATAAAACTACTTTTTTTTTCCTTTTTTCCTGTGCACATTGATAGACATACTGAAGATAATTTCTTCAGCTTCTAGCATACAAGTTTACTACAATTTCTTCAGAATTTTTGGGACCCTGTTTGCCCCATTACAAAAAGAGATTTTGTTGGTGGGGGATTCTGTGGCAGCACCTGGCTTATGAAATTTCTTCGCAAAGGAAGAAAGACTGGTTCCATCCTTGATGGAGTTTAGGTGGACTGTGAAAACATTCTTTATTCACCTTGATTTCAGTGGTCTTTAATATGAAGATTTTGACTGTCAAGGTGTTTGTTTCAATTTGATCATAATCTGTTACATAAAATGCTTGTAGGGGCTAAGGAGGTGTGTAAAATTCTTTAATATGTTACATTAAATGTGCTGCTTAAAAACTGACAAAAGGCAGCATGCCTAAACTTGCAAATTATCACAGCAGATGTATGTATTTATATATTTCATTTCTAAACTGACTCACAGCCAAGTTCTCTGGGCAGTTTACACAGTACATAAAACAGATGATAAAAGTAAAATCAAACATCAGAATATCAGAAAAATATTAAAAGTTTAAAATAGCTAAAAACAGGCAATGGCAAGAATAACAAGAGGTTGGGTGAAAGCTGCCACTCAGTGGGTTCTGTGCATTGTGTTTCCTCGGCTGGTGAAGGAGGTGTGATTTTATTCTCTGATGTTTTCAAACATCAGTGAATAAACTCTTCAGACTGTAGCTGGTCTTCAGAATGTGTAGTGTGGTAATGTTTGACTGTAGGGTCAGAGGTGAGGTAGCTGCTCTTTGCTTTTCCCTCCTGATGTATACTGGCTTCCTGTGGGAATGTCTCCTTTCTGGAAGTGAGGCATTTTGTGATAGATTTTCTTATAAATGTGTGCTTTCATAAGCTACACTTTCAATTCAGGGTGCAAACAGATGCATGGTTAGTATGCTTTCTGCAGTAGTCAGCTTGTTTCAATATTTGGTGCTGACTTTAGGGTTCTGGGAGGGGCAGTCACTGCAGTTCAACTCTCAGAGGAATAATAAAAATGAAGTAGATAGATTGAGTCAGGGAGCAACGTCCATTAAGGCAGAATAAAATGAAATGTCCTGGTGCATAAAAAAGCAAGGTTCTTCTCACATAGCAGAGATGTGAAAATGAGGCTAAACTGTGCAATTGGAACTTGGTCATCTAAGGTTTCATAGCACTGGTCAAGTACAACAAAGGAAGGCAACTATGAACAATTAGGAACGTCTCAGTGGATGGTCTTCTGTAAAACCTTTCTCATTGAAAGAGACCTCTCATCTCCTAGCATTGGGCCAGAGGCTGAAATAACATGCAAGCGAGGATAAATCCTGATTCTGAGTGAAACTTGGGTTAGTCACGTGTCACAAATCCATGTGTTTATTTCTTAATGAGGTAAATTGCTGCGCATGTGTGGTGGGGGAGATGTAGACCATTTTTAACACTAGGCTGTAAGGGAGCTCACTGCTTTTCTATGCTGCTGAGACTACAGTTGTTGCTGTGTTATTCACATGGACATCCTGCCAGGTTCTCACAGCTTGCTTGCTGATGGTGGATGGCATACAGCCGCAGCTTTCCTTTTGTCAGCTCCGCAACCAGCCCTGCTTTTCAGCCATTGGTCATCATGACCAATTTGGAAACTGTTTCCTTGCTTACTGGAGAGCAGCGGAACTTTAAGAATATCCGTCTCCTTGCACAGTTCGCTTGAGTGGGATTCTCCCTTCAGGGTACACAAATTTAGAAGCAGTAGTTTGGATATTTGTCTTGTGGGTCCAAGCCTCTTCTGCAACTGAGAGCATTGCATTAGATCGAACCCATTAGTTTAATTGTTGCTGTACCGTCATAGTCAGTCAAGTGCTGCAGTATTTCAAAGTTCTCTGCAGAATAGTCTTAAAACCATACATTGTCTTGTACTTTCCTGTGCCCTAGTTTTCCCCACTCCCCCAGTAAAGGCCATACTAAAAATCAAACAAGTGCAACAAAATGTTGTATGGAAAGCTGGGGGTGCCAGCTACCCATCTGTGGCTTCTTTCCGGATACTCCTTTCCGTTACTCCTGCTTCCTTCTCTTTTCCCCCTCAGCCATGACTTCACATGCGGTGGCCACTGGGCACATTTTTCCCCAAAAGAATTATTTCTGCAAATCTTGGAGTTCCCCAGGCATGTTTTTTGGGGAAACCCTTGCTTTGGATACCTAGTCGTCATAATTCAGCACTTAACCTGCAACAAAATATAGAAGTGGAACTTTTAAAAACCAATCATAGTATGCAGTGCTCCTGTGTGGGTTTCCAGCTAGTCATGCTGTCTTCTGGAAAACACCATTTCATTGCTGCTCTGCTGCAGATTTCCATTTTCTCCACATGCCAATCAGTCAGCATTACATGACCACCAAGCATGCTGGCTAGAGGTTTTCTCCCAAAACATTTCAGTGAGAAGGGCTAGTTTGTTTTATCTTCTGGAAATTTGACTTCCCCCAAGCCTGCTAATGCCTCCCTGCTCTGCATGGGCAGTGCCATGTTGGCTTCCAAAGGTTCTACCAAGGGAGAAGTGTGTTCACTGCCCGTATGAGACAGTGGCTCAGAGGTCACTGTTGCCAATGGAAGGGTGCATGTAACTGGAACCTGGGCTCAGTATTTTGAAGGTCTTTTCTCTCTCTCTCTTTCAGCCCAGCAGTTCTGTGTGGGTGCATGTAATCCTCTCACTCCCCGTCTTTATCTTTTTAATCTCTCTTCCCTGAACAAGCAACTGGTCTGTGGCTAGGGGGGCTAATGTGCGGTTGTAAACACTTACTGTTTGCATTGTTGAGTTAATCTCCACATACTCCCACGTCACCCTTTGCTGACTTGCTCGGCTGTGTGCACAGGAAGAAATATTTGTCTTAGTCAGGTTGTTTGCAGTAAACAGGGAGCTACATATTGTGCTGGGTACACAGTCAGCCCTTTCAGGTTTATTGAAACAATGGACATGGATCAGCCAGCCAGATAAAGTGTTTAATGGGCCATATTGCTGCAATCATCAATTCCCCCGTTCACGTCGCTGCCTTTCATTGCTGAGGGCCAACAATCCATCAGACCAGAGGTCTGCAGCAGTGCAGCCGAGCAGGCTCGAGTGCGTTGCAGCAACTTCTTAACATTATTTCTAGGCTCCTCTGCAGAAGCGCTCCTTCACCTGCCCTATTTTCAAGATAGTGAGAAGCTGCCCTCTAGAGATTTATCCTGGGAACTACACAACTTTGCACACACAGAAATGCACACGATATATTGCAATGGCATATTGTCTTGTGTGCAGCCATGTCAGTGTGGCCTTCTCAGTCAATGTTCATGTTTAATCACTATTTCTTAATGGGCTGCTTTTATGGGAAAATTCAAAAGCTTGAACTCTTACAGATGACTTTTGGAGAAAGGGCAAAATAAATGTTGTCAGATTATTTCTCAGCAATGTTATGGCCCTCTATTTCCATTCTACACAATCGGTGTAAGCCCAAAATAACAAGGCTAATAAAAAGTGCATCTAAACAAAATTGACTTTGCCAGGAGATAGAAGCTTTAAAAAAAGGCAGTGACCTCATTTAGAAAAAAATGCCACATCTAAGGTTAAGTTATCAAAAAAGCTTTTTTTTTTTTTCAGACTAATGTCCATATGTATTATGACTTGGTACTGAGGGATCCTTTAGAAAGCATTCACAGATAATGCATGTATAGAAACATACGGACATTCTGTAGATGTTGGGCATGTCTCACCAAGAAGTATACTCTTCTTTATAAATGGAAGGAAATAGTCAGAGGACTGCTTATATGCTGCTTATTTTGTGCTGTTTGAGGGCTTCAGAAGCATGTATACAAAGTCAGCTTTGCAAAATCTTTGGCTTCAACATTTGGAGGAGGAAAAAAAGCAAGCAGTAATTTTTCTAAGTGATTGTTTTCAGTGTGTAATGACATGTACTTTTCTGACAGTTCTCACCAGATCCTAGGGATATAATTATTAAAATTCTCATCACTAAAACAGCAAGTTGAAGAGCCATCTAATTTTTTTCCTGTCTGTGTTGACAGATGATTAAAATACATAGTGAGAAAGAAATAATTACAGCCTATGTGATCCAGGGAAAAGTTCAGCCTGGGCCTGTTGGTTTCAGTGCTGGTCTGGGACCCAGGAGGTTCAGCTTGTCCCTGCCCAGCCATGAAGCTCACTTTGGATCCAGCACAGACTTTCAGCCTAAGCTGCCTGACATGGTGATTGTTAGGATAAAATGGAATCCAAGTATAATGTAATAACAGTAACTTCTGCAAGCATTTCTGGCTGGTGGTCTTACTGAGAATACCTGTTCACTCTCAATCTACATGCTTTGTTTGAGCCTTCTGCTCCAGACTGATTGAACAGGATCAATTTTGGACTGCACAACCACTGTAGCAGCAAAACAGTAATGTAAAACTGCAGAAGGTTTTGTTTTGTTTGAGATGCTCAGTTGTTTGGCACTGTTGTGAAATTTGGAAGAGGAGCTTGTGCATGCCTAGACCTTGCTCTCTGTTGGGACCATGTAGTTTTTCTAGTGGCATACTGTTTCTATACTGTTATTCTGGTTTTGGCAGAAACTAGTTCTGTCAAAATACTTGGTTTTGAGATTGTAGTGCTTAAAAAACTAATACAACATCCAGAAATACCTGCAGGATAACCACTGGCAATGAAAGTGATGGAATAATTATGAGGCAACATAGACATTTTCATCTTCAGCTATTTTCTGATATTCTGGTTCAGAATAGAGCTGCCAGGCTGTTGATGGGGACTGGGCGTTATGCTCACATGACTCCAGTCCTCCGTCAGCCCTTCTGGGCCCAATTCAAGGTGTTGGTGATCACTTATAAAGCCCTAAACAGCTTGGGTCCTGGCTACCTGAAGGAGCGCTTACGTCCATATATGCCCGCCCACCCCCTGAGATCAGCGGGAGAGGCCCTTCTCCGGGAACCTTCCGTGAAGGAAATTAGGAGGATAGGTACTCGGAGGAGGGCTTTCTCTGCGGTGGCGCCCAATCTATGGAATGCACTCCCCAGAGAGGTCCGCCTGGCGCCGTCGTTATTTGTTTTTCGGCACCAGACGAAGACCTTTTTATTCAAGCGTCATTTTAATTGTTAATGTTATTTTTATTTTAAAGTTTTTGGCCAGGGTGACTTATTTTATACAGTTATATGTATTTTATATTGTTATTTATGGATTTTAATTTATTTATTTGTAACCCGCCCCGAGGCTTCGGCGAATGGGGCGGCCTAGAAATTTTCTAAATAAATAAATAAATTCTGGGTGAGAGTGCTGTTATGTAGCTGAAGTGGCTCCATCCATCTTCAAGAGGGAGATATTGATATGCTTCTGGGAAAGACCAAGATCTGCAGTACAAGAAAAATATTTAGGAGTTTGTAAAACAAACATTGGGAAGAGAGTCCCACTGACTCTGGGAGGAAAATTAAGGTGGGACAGGAAATGGAAGTGTGTTTTGGAGGAGAGCGCTGCTGAATGACTGGATCCATTAATGGGAGGTTATGTTGCAGACAGGGATGTGGCGTTCAGGCTGGAATCCAGTTCTCTTGCTGGACTTCTTACTTTCAGTCCCAACCAGGAGGTGAGCTGAGTCCACAAATGTTCAGAAACACTAGCAGCTTCCTTGCACAAAGTAGTCAATGCTCACAAGTCACAGGTGTGGAAGCAGAGGTGTGTGCAAGCCAGCCTTGTGGATGCGCTTCCTCCTGGACCCCCACGTTTGGCAAGACACAGACTTAGGGCAGAGAAAAAGCAGACTGAAGTCCAGGGAGCTGAGCCAAAAAATTACAACAGATTCCCTTCTCCAAACCAGGTTCCGCTCATGTTGCGTTGCATATTCCATTTAATTTAGTTAATAGTCATTGTACTTTCCTAAACTATTTTAAGGATATAGGTATTTTGTGAACTGCCCAGAGAGCTTTGGCTGTTGGGAAGTATAGAAATTAACCAGCTAGTGTTTTTCTAAGTCTAGCAGACCTAGACATTAAGTCTGGCAGGTCAGTTGTGCAGTTGTGGGGAGGGCTGGAGTGGATGCTGATTCTTAGAATGCAAAATGGCACCCATCTGCTTTCTGTGTACCTTCCCAGTTTTTTTACTTTTAGTATCTGTGGCAAATATACAATGGCACAAATACTTAAAGTTCTATCCCTGTAGCCCCAAGGAATCTCACCAGATCAAAAAAATATTAATTGCCCCTAAGTATTTATTCAAGGAACAAGTGTTTGAGAGATTGTATCCGTTCTGCCCTTGATGAGCTCCTCCACTCAAAATGTTTGAGTCACCAGGGATTCTTTGTAGATTTTTCAATTTACTTAAATATACCTAATTATATTTCTGGTCCTTTTCCAGTCCTTCGCAATGTTTGCCTGCATGATTGTGGAACACATGAAGGGAAATCGTGTGCTCTGTTGCTTGCAATGTGATGTTATTGCTCTGGATGTGCTCTATTTTTCCTGGAAGTGCATAGCTACTATAGGACAGCTTGTAAGGCTGCTAGAGTATCTACACCTTCCTAGGCTAAAGACCAATTTTATGCTCCCTGAAAAGGCTTATCTTTTATCAGCTGTGTAGGTTTGTGCTACTATAGATAAAAGCCTTGCAGATAATAGTATGTATTTTTTTCCTTTGTAGATACATCCAGTTATTGATCAAGTTTTCTCCTTTTCTGATATTCCCAAGGCCTTCCAGAAAATGGAAGAAGGGCATGCTCGTGGAAAGACTGTCATCGATGTAATTAATAAAAAATAATATCTGCACTTATTTGAATGACATTTAACTCCTAGTTGATACTTGAAGTAACTTAGTGCTTACCCTGGAAACTTGGTATAAATATTGATAGTCATTCCATTCAAACTACTTATTTTGAAATGCTTTTTAAGTCTGGATGGTAATGAGAGATGGAAAAAGCCATCTGGTGCTAAGTACAGTATTTGATTCCTTGCCTCACCCCTTTTAACATTTCAAAGGCAACTTCCAGGATAGTTTTGCCACAACCTCTTTCAATGTTGCTCTGGGGACAGCAGAGTAGAAACGCCATATACTTCACACACATGGCCAGCACTTTCTTACCACATATTAATGTATGTACAGGAGTGGGGTGAGAAGGATGGAAAAATCCTTAACATATTTACAAGGTGCTTTAAAGTTGGAGGCTTTTTGGAATATTTAAGAAGTTATGTGTAAGTACTTTTTAAAAAATGCTATCCTGTTTCTGTAGTTTCAGTGGCATCAACAGTATATACATTGTTAGGTACTCTACATCCACAGCAATATAAGAAATAGTTGATAGGTATCTCCCCTTCCTCTCCCTGATGGCAATTCTATTCCGGAAGTTTACATAACGTAGCCAAGTTAAAATGCACTTATGTTTCCAGCTTTATGGCATATGAAAGGCTGCTACAGTGTGCTTCATTCTCTGTGCACCATTTTCATCATGCTTTGCATAGCACCCTTACATTGCCTCTGGAGAAACTGGCTCCTGCTCTGCATGTAATAGCAGCAGCTTGCTGTTCTTGCTGCGTTGCTTCTTCCTGGACCTTTTGCTAGAACCCTGAGCCCAGATTTGGGGGGGGGGGGGACAAACCACACACACACAGCATAGATCATCTAAGTAATATTTATTTGTAAAATACACCTTTACTCAATGGGCACAGAAACATTTTCTGTAAGTACTACACCTTAAAACCAAAAGCGTTTCTATTTCAAAGAAATAAGCATGTTTCTAAACAATCTGAAAACATTGTAGGTAAATGTTAACTACTGCAATAATTTGTAAAGCAAAGGAGTAAGAAATGGGGATATCTTAAAATGTAGATTGTTGACAGCAATTTCTAATTAGCAATGGAAACTATTATTGCCCATGTGAGTCAGTGGAGAATTATTAAAACAACAGGACATTTACCTGTAATACGTAGTTTACATCAGATTGTTAAAAAAGCATGGTAGCAGGAATAACAGATTTTCACACTGCAAAAAGATAACAAAAGGTAGTGCTGCAAAAGTCACCTTGTTTTTTCCTGGAAACTGTAGTTTAGCCAGAGAGTCTTCAATAGCAGGTAGTATTGGCATTTTTTCTAGTTAGAAATGATTGTTTCATGTTCTCCACTTCTGATACTGAGTGTTTGTGTTTCCTAGAGTATGATACTCAAGGTGGCCCATGTTTAGTTGGACTGAGATTCTTTAGGGTTTGTAGTACAGGACAGTAACAAAATTTTCTTCAGCATGAATAGAGAGAGGATGGAAATTAGGGAAAAAGTGAAATCACAACAGAACTGTGTGTACAGATGCTGCACAAAATGTTGCAACAAAATGTATGTGCAAAATGCAGAAAATGAGTTCCTACAGGAGAAATTGTAGAGCAAATAAGTTGGGAAGCAAACAGTTGGTGTTTGGAAATAGGGAGTCTAACAGTTTTTAAATTCATATTATTTGTTAATATAAACATCAACATGTTTAAAAACAAGTTTAAAAAGTGAAAAATAACATTTGTCATTAACAAAGACAATACTTCTAAGTTGTGTGTAAAGGCAGCCATGCAGATATGAACTATTTCTGAAAAGCTCAACTGGTATCAAATGTGTATGCATCACATATTTGTCTATGATATAAAACTACATTACAGGCGTTCAAACATATATTTACCTTACTAAAATATTTGCAGTGCAGTAATTTAATTTTTTAAAATCACCTAACAGGATCTGAATCATTTTATGCTTACACAGTTCATTATTTTGGGTACAGTTGGAGTACTTACAGGTGAGTTTTTAGTAAAAATGTTTCCAGTGCAAAAAAGGTAGATTCTGCTTCAGCATGGAGCCTAGAGCACTAGAACATTAAAAAGGGTTTCTGGAAATAATTTAAAATTGCACATTAAATATAATGAATAACTTGTAACAAATGCATTTTAACCTTTGATGACTAAAGAACACAACCAGCTACCTTAATGACCATCAGGTTTTAATCCAGAACATATATACATAACACACATCAAAGCACTCTGTGAATCTTCATGCAGTTCCATGCTGGTCCTGGCCCCTGTGTGCCACCCGTTGTCCTCCATGTGCCAAAAAGGAAAGTCTGAAGCAAGAAGCCTATTCTTTCTATATAGGGTTCACATCCCATTAAAGAGCCCAGAACTATATGGGGAGCCTACTCCTATAGCACAAGCTCCCAACTTCAATTTTTCCCTGCCTACAGAGGGCTGCGTGAAAGGAACCAGTAAGCACAAAGCTCCCTCTCACGTGAGTGTAATTGTGGGAGGGTGCATGCCTGCATAGGCCTATACTCTGATGGGCAAGGGGTTCTAAATTCGCTTTGGTATGTCTTGAAATTACTGTAAAGATAGAACATGCATTTGCCACTGTCCATGTAGTCTTCTGGATGGGTCTTGTTCTCAGTCTGTCTCCTGCAGCAGAATCACTTTAAATGACCAGCGGCTCCCAGTACTGCGTCAGCTTGTCTTCATTGACTGAATTGACAATGAGATGGTTTTGATCATAGTGTTTCCCCCCTAAAATAAAATGTTCATTATGTGAGAATAGCACGTGGGATCCAAAGACAGCCTGTCATCCCTAGGACTTGTTCCATTTTTAGGTTCTGCCTTTCCTCTTTCTAACTTGATGCCTTCCTGTACAATTATACTATTGCTTGTATCCATTTTGGTCTCTGCTTTAATCAGGGCCGGCATGATAGCCATACAGCTTTTTTAAAAAAGAGTGTTTAACTTGGGTTGAACTGGGACATACGTTTGCCAAATTTTATCCTGTCTTATCTTCCATCATGGAACGCAAAGTGACATATAAGGCGTTCTCAAGTGGATCTCCCATCCACACTTTAACTAGACTCATGTCAGCTTAATTCCACCAAGGATGCTTCACCATATACCTTCAAACCAAGCTATGACACAATTGATGAGAATATTACATTTCAGGCTTTAAGTGCGCGCGTGCACACGCGCTCGCTCGCGCTCTCTCTCTCTCTCTCTCTCTGTGTCTGTGTCTAGACATCCTCATAATCTGTATTCTTGAATCTATTACAAGCATTTACTCAACATGAGCATCATTAGAAAGGAGGAATTTCATATTAAATGTTTACTGGTCAAGATGGTTACTACAGTGGTTCTGCTGAATGCAAACCTCACAATGCAACAATAAGAAACCCATATACCTTGTGGCCAAAAGGTGGCTATAAATATGTTAATAAGATAAAAATGCAACTGCAATATTGTTAGTTACATATTAATATCTATTATCTATTAAGCCTATGGCAACATTTAGAAGTGTGTGGGAGTGGGTTAGGGGAAGCATTAGAAATTTAAGAAAGTCTTATTGATGCCAAAATTAGTTAACAAAATATTGAACAATTTATCTAAATGTTCAATTTTATATTTCTGTTACTTAAAAATAAAGAATAGTGGACAGTGCACAATATTTAAGGTTGTACTTGGAGGTTCCAGGTGATGCCAAGTTACTGGTTAACAGTTTTTCATGGTGTCTATGAAATACCACTATGTGGCCACTTAACCTGGAGGTACGTCTCACTGAACTCATGAGGACATGTGTCTAAGTAGACACAGAATTGTGCTGCTACTGTATTACCAAAATAATTCACTGCATCCTCAAGAGGGCATCATTACACAGTTCATGAACTACTACAATCTCCTATACTAGAATAGGAGTGAATGATCTGACAAATGCTTTTCTTGTAGCCTTTACAGCGCTACTAGACATCCTGCTGGTTTTATAATATTCGTATTCTAAAAATTCTGGCATGTCTGGAAGATATTCAGTAACTATTAGCTCTGTTATTTGCAGAATACTACACTACACTACTTGAATACAGTGGATGACTAGATCTTGCTAGAATGATGGAATTTTTTTCAATATATGTCCACAGAAATTTGCTATTGATGTTGAAGTAAATCATGTTCCTGAGTGTTTTCACTGATTGTCCTGCTATATAGTCAAAAACAAACTCTTATCTGCCAATTCACATTAGATATAAAGACTCAAAAAGTATATCCTAATGGCCCAGTTTGGAACAAATGCTCTGAAAATGGGCCTAGCTCTGCACTAACTAAATAAGAAGTTGGCAGCAATTAGAATGTGTTCAGCTATTACTGAATGGCACAAGTGGAATTTGTGCACTATATTTTGCACAATCCTGATGGACAGACTTCTGGTGTGTGAGATCTATTTTGCTTTTTATTAAAACTCAAAGGTTCATCAAACCAAAGCTAGGTGCAAAGTACTGCCTTATAGGAGGAACTACTCTTAGAACTGAGGAACAAGGTGCCCTCTTGTGTAAACGTTGAACACAAGAATTTGCTTTTACTACCAGAATTGAGCTCAGTCCTGTCATGCTAAAATCCATTCTTGGTTGTCTTCCAAAGCTTTCTTCCACCTCAGCAGCCTAATTACTTAGAGGAGGGAGACTTGTTCCTTTTGTTAAATGACCTGGAGTCAGAAAGCTTTAATAACCTACTGCAAAATTACCGAGATGTCTACCAGTGAATCAAAAAACTATCTTCTGTCCACTACTGAACTAAATGGGGTAATGTATTTCTTCCTACTTATCTCACATAAGTTTATACCATCTTAGAGCTTTTCATACTGCCACCAATATATACTTACCTTTAATATCTAATATCAAGTGTGGTTTCATCTTGCTGAAGATTCTGCCATCTGGTTTAATACTCCAGATTTGTTTTTCCTCATTCTGCTGAAGTGCCAGGCCCAGTTTTGCACCAGGAGTAATCAGGTTTCCAACTATTGTTAAACAGAAATCTTCCACAAGCTGTGCAGTTAAAAACAGGATCAGTCAGAGCCTTGCTCTTACAATCACTGTTGTAATGATGCATATATCTGGATAGTACTATAGATATTTTCAGGTTTCTCTTCATTGCAAGCTAAGTCATTTCCAGTTATTAGAGATTCTAGCAATCTTTCCAAACCTGGACATTATGATCTGTTAACTCAGGTTTATAGTATCTTGACAAATGCTGTTAAAGTTTTGTCATGGCTCATCACACACAGAAGAGATGTTCATACTGGAGTACTACAAAACGTTAGAATTGAAAAATAAACATATACGAATCAGCTGATGTTAAGCTATATTGAATTACAAATACAAACTATCTCATTATCTGTTCACCAAGGCAGCACCTAAGCACATGTAACTGGCAAGTAAATAAAATCAAAAGAACTTGGCTTCTAAGTAAACATGTTTAAACATATGAATATTTGAAGCTGCCAAATTGAGAAAGAGGGCTCATCCATCTAGTCTGACATCTGTTTAAACAGGAGTTTCCAGGAATTAAACCTGAACCTTTCTCATGACAATTGCTGAGCAATTGTCTCTTCCCAATTCTGTCAGGACTAGATTGTAAGAATTTCGCTGAATGTGCTCTAATAAATTAAAACCATGGTGTAACACCACTTGAATATTACCAAACATTACTACTGAAAATACTATTTGTCTTGTTTTAGGTGGGGCATTAAAATCAACACCTCCACTCAACAGAGTGTTGAAAGCCTATAGTTTCTGATTTGACCATGTTTAAACATGCTCTAGACTTTATTGAAAAGGAAACTATTCCTCTAATGGAAAGTAACTGATGCAGTTGAGAAATCTCCCTTTGGCGGAAGCCTTTGAAAGATGTTACACAACTCCGAAAGCAAAACAGATGCAAAGACAGATGGCTTGTCACTCAAGCTTTGCTCATTGCATTTCAAAGAGAAATACTTCAGTCACAGCAATATGTAACTCAATGGGATTTTCTTCCAAGTGATACATTATGTTATATTTGAATTTGTCTGCTAGGCTAGTGCCAGTAGGTATTGTGGTGGCAAGCCTTTGAGGCAGGAGATCAGTTTGTAATTTGATTCAAAAATAGCAATGTCTGTTCCCAAAGAGCAGGAAGAATCAGGTGGCAAGGTTCCTTGCTATTATTAATATTAATTATAATAATAATTATTAATTCCAGTAATAATTCATTAATGCCCTGCAAGACTGTTTTTACAATTCAGCATTTCCTCTCATTGTTCATTGTGAATGGTTCCAGATTTGTAATAGCAAATGTATAAAATCCGAAGAGCTTTGATTCCTCAAGTCAGCAAAGGAAAGGAAGACCAAAAAGGGATTAATAGACTCCAGTAACTTATTCTCCATTGATTCTTACTTCCTCTGCCTTCCCCTAAACACTTTTCAGTGCCGTAAAGCTTGCCTAAATTCAGTTCTTCCATGTTATTTAGACATTTTCTTTTTGTACATACTCAAGAGATTTTTAAAAATTTAGTCTTTCTTGAAAATAAGGTTCAGCTACTGAGCTTGTGTTGCAAGTTAACTAATCAAGGTAAGAAATATATTCTATAGCATAAGTCCTTTCTGCTTTCTTAAAGAACTACTAAGGAGTTGAAAGCTTAGAAAATTCCTCTTTGATAGATGATTAACAGGCAGGCCTTACACTAGGCAGGCATCTTTGAGCAGCTACTGGGGCATGATGCATCCTACTTGGTTCCTGTGGGGCTAGTATCTATTCATCACTCTTTGGCCCTCATCCAGCAGTGATACCAATCCTGGTCTCATTAAGACCCTCGCCCCGAACATACTTCTAGTACAGCTGTTCTCTGTTGTTTCCCACCCCTTGCTTGGCTAACAAGCAACACTATTAACTACAGGCTGAGTCGCTCAGCAGTGGGTAGCTGCCATCCATGATTCCCCAAAGGGAAGAGAAGGAGCAATAGGTAGCAGAAGCAATCAGAGGAAGGTGTCAGTTTGATGCCAGGGAGGGGTCCACTTGGGGCATATAGAATTTACTTTGTTTATCCTAAAAACCCAAGGTCCATCAACTGGACTCAAGTGTATACTCTTAGAATTACGAATCAAGGAATCCTGAAGGATACACCTCAGCCCAGGAATTTGTTTTCAGTATCAGAACTGAAATCTATCATCCAGAAAACTACTCTTGGTTTTCAGCCCTAGCTCTCTTCCATCTCGGTTGCCCAGGGTGAAACATTTTTTGTTCCTGCTTTTGTTAAAAACTGAGAATTGCAAATCACCCTGAAATCTGCCAGTCATCCCAAAACTATCACCTATCCCAGTCTTGTTAACAAAAAGAAGAAAACAAATGTTATGAAACAGGTTATCACCATGTTCTGAAACAAAACAAAAATAGTTGAAGGGCTCCTCTCCACAATAAGGAACATATAGAGAATGGATCAATTTCTCTTAGAACTTTCTTTTTCTCTAGCATGTATTTTTTATGGAAAATAGCTGAAGGATACTGAACATCCATTACCAAGGGTTGTTTCATATCAAGCCTTACCCTACTTTTGATGAATCCATCTTGATAAACCCAGACTTGCTCATCAGATTTAGTATCATCTGCAACTTTTATCCTCAAAAGATTCAGATCATCAACATTTCCATCAGTTGACATGAACTGTCCTGTTTCTTTGTTTCTAAGTCTAAAATACACTTGTTTCTGTAAAAAGACAACATCTCTTGAATGTCTACAAGCATTCTGTCCTCTATGTAAGCTAACCTCAACCTAACAACAATACAATATCCTCAAGCATTAGCACATTATATTATAATTTGGGTTACAGAAACATATCTATGCGTACATGCACGCGCGCGCACACACACACACACACACTAGAAAGGAGGACACAAAGAGAGCTACTTCAGGCATATTTTACTTTACAGAGACTATTTCCATATAGGTAACAGCATGCATGTAATTACGTGTTTGTTCATTATATGTGACAGCATACACAAAAGATAGATTTTTCCTATCTAGAAATGATATTTGTGTAAGACAGTCTTTCCTAACTTGGTGCCTTCCAGGTTTTTTGGACTTCAGCTCAATGAACTGAGCTACTGTAGCCAATTGTCAAGAACAACGGGAAGGAACCAGGTTGGGCAAGACTGATGTACAAAGAATGGTATCTGAAAAGCGACATTCCCTACCCTGCTTTTAGATCTTTAGAAGAAAGTTAAAGATCTATTAATTAGTGTTGAGGTAGACACATAAACAGTTGACACCTTTCCTGTATTTCACTGGCAAGACCATATGGACTGTGTAAAGGAGAAGGCACACCTGAGATATGTTAAAATGTCATGTTATCCTCCTGGAGAAGCCACCTGGGCTGCTTCTAGGAGGTGCTGTGCTGCTCTGTGACGATTCTGCCTCAGGGTGCCACAGGGCTCAACTGTATCCCTCGTGCTCTTTAACTTCTCTGTGCAGCTTCTGGGGGAAGCTATCCAGAGATGCGGTCTGAGGCACCCATGACACCAGCTCTACCCATCTTTGTCATCAAACACAGGTAAGGCAGTGGCTGTCCCGAATCTGTGCCTGAGCAAAGTAAGGGACTGGGTGAGAGTCAACCAAGTGACACTCAGTCTAGGCAAAATCAAAGAACTGTTCATAAGTGGTTGTTTCCAGCCAGATGAGTGATATTCATCCTGCCCTGGAAAAGGTTGCACTTTCCCTGAAAGAACAGGCACACATCTTGGAGGATCTGCACTGTCGCTTGTAGCCTTGCTGGCCAGAGCGCCTTTTATCGGTTTAGGTTGATATACTATTTATTTCATTTATCTATTAATAATATTAGTACCCGTCCTTAACAAGACTTCCCAGGACGGTTTACAACAATACTAGCTCATGATCCTGTCTGGACAGAGAGAGTATGATGACAATTGCCCATGCTCTGATAACCCCCCCAGTTAGGTATCTTCGATGTGTTGCATGTATGGCTACCTTTAAGGATGGTTTGGAAACTTTAGTTTAAAACAGAGATGAGAGGTTACTAACTGGGACTGGCCAATATGATCATATGATTCTAGTGCTTAGAAGCATAGAGAGTCAGAAGGGGTCTCCCAGGTCATCTAGTCTGACCCCTGGCTCCAGCCGGCTCCAGTCATGACATGCCTACCATGTGCATGTCCAGCCTATCCTCAATCACCCTCACCGTTGGCGCTTCAACCACCTCCCCCAGAAGTCCATTCCATACCCTAGGTGTCCCAACTGTCAGGAAGTACTTCCTGCATCCACCCTAAATCTTGGTTCCCTGAGCTTTGCTCCATTGGAACATGTCCTGCCCTCCACTGCAGGGGAAAAAAGGTCATGACCTACTTCTGGATGGCACCCTCTCACATACCTGTATGTTGCTAACAGGTCCCCTCTGCTTTCTCAGCTGCACTGGATTCCAGGCCATTTATGAGACAAATCCAAAGTATGGGTGTTGACATTTAAAGCTCTAATGAGTTTGGAACCTGAGTATCTAAAGGAAAATTTCTTCATACATGTACCTGCTAGGATCCTTAGGTCACCTTTGTCCCTGCCAAAGAACCTAGATAAGGACTACTTAGTTGTGGCACCACATTTATGGAATGAACTCTGTCTGGCACCTGAATTGTCACTTTTTCCACGTTAGGTAAAGACCTAAGCATTTTCAAGATCCAGATATTTAAGCCTATTCTACTGATTCTTATGCTGGGTTTTGTTTTCTATATATTGTCTATTATTAAATATTTGTACTGTGTTTTATATTGGAGTTTTGTCTTTTAACTGTTAGTAATCTGCCAAGAGAGTGCTGATTATTGAGCAGATTTGAAATGCATGAAATAAATGAATAAATATTAATTTTACTTGGAGAATTATATGAATGCCTTGAATAAGCAAGCATATTTTCAAACTGCTTACTTATGAATAGTCTAGCTGAGCAGGCCTAATTACCAACAAGATGTATGAGTTCACATCTAAATATTAAAAGATATTACTAACACCTGCAATAATATTAATGAGCATTAACTTCTAGGTATTCTACCAATGATCTTATATAATGTTCAAATGTCAAGAGCATTAATACTATGCTTGAAGTTCAGATTATCCTGCCTGTTTTTCTTCCATTCAACTATAATTGGATATCTGTTCTTTTGAGAAGACACTGTATGTGTTGGAAATGAATTAGGCTGCTTCTAAAATGATATGCAATTTAGTGGTGCCAATTTTCAGGAAGCAATTTAGTCAATTTTAAACTACTCAAAAATAATTATACTTTTTGTCCTAAAGAGACAGAATTGTTAATTGGAATTAGACTGTGTGTTGCAAGTCAAGTTATCATTTCAAAGCCTTATATCACAGATCTAGACATCCTTGCCAGGGTCATCACGTTTGCACGCACTGTGTGATACGATAAATGGTCCTTTTATACATTACTAAGAAAAGGAGACTCAAGAAGAGAAGAGCCAATTAGTGCAACAGCAGAAGTAGAATGACAGAAGATTCAGACATGCTTGACATCTCAGAGTGGACTGTAGTCACTTACCTGTAATAAAGGTCGTAGAGAACCTATTTTGTGATAACCACTTAAGTCATACCAGTTCGGAATTTTTTTAGGTGTCAATAAAATTTGACGGCCTTTATAATTATTGTGTTCATAAATGATCCATCTGAAAGAAACTGTATTTTATTAACTGAATCCATAAAATAATGTACCTGGAACAAAGTTCCTTTAAAATACTTATAGCAATAGTACATAGCATTGGGTTTTCAGATTTTATTGTCATAACAATCTTAAGCATATTATTACCGCGACCAATGAAAACCTGCAAGACTTGCTTCAAAATAAATATACTTGGGTTGAAAGCTTTATGGTCATATTGCATCAGACACTGGTGCACAATTTGGGTACAATAAAGCCATCAAAATACATGATACCTAAAAAGGACTCATAAAAAACAGGAAACAACACTAAGAAAGGGGAAAGGGGATCAAGTCTGTGTTTTGTTCCAGCTTTTACTGTAATAGACTGAAGTACTAAAACATCGGATCAATTTCCAGAGGATTTTTAGATGCCATCTTAAAACCTGACTCTTATGTCTGAATACCTAAACCATAGTCAACAATTAGATGCAAACTGTGATAAGAAGCCAGGTTTTGAATTGAGTTGGAAAACCACAAGTTGCCGTAAGCATTATGCAGTGACACACAAGCAAACTTTTTTCTATTTGTACCCCACCTTTCCACCAAGAAAAAGGACACTCAAGGAGGGTCAATCTTCCTTCCCTACTTCCTAAAGCACTCCCAAAGTCTGCCCAACTATTTGTTGCAGCCTTGATGGAGGGGTATGTTCATGTGCACATGCCCTGGAGAATGGCAAAGAAGGGGTAGAACTGCCCTCTCCCTATTCCACTGATTTGTCAGATGGGTTATTGGAATACACCCCATTAAGGAGTGAACCACAGTGTCTCCCATCTTTCCAGCCTCTGCTTGCAAGTAAAAAAAAAAAAAAAATTAAATATCCACACATCCATCCTCTCTGGGGAACAAGCCTAGTTTTGCAAGGTAAACCATGGTTTGGCATCTTTACCAGGCTAAAGAAACAAACTTGGGTTAGCTTCAACTGTGGATAGATACTAGGCCTATACAATACTAGGCCTTAGGTCTATAGTAGGTCTGAAACATTCAGCACGTTTTTGTTTTCTTTTAAAGGTAGAAAGCATGAAGGTAAGCAAACTTTTAGGAGAACTACACTGGTCAGTGAAAAATTATAGACATGCCAGCAAGTTATGCTTAAGCATTAAAGGAAAATTACATGTACAGTCGAGGGGCAGGCTTGGCCTTCAGCAAGCAATAGGTGTATGTGAAACCTATTCACATTCATGTCAAATTTCAGATCAAGTTTTGGGGAACTTAGAATCAGTTTTGTGGTCATTATGGTTTTGCTTTTTTAAACACACAATTATATCATGCCATGCTACATAAGCTGTTCCTTTCAACCTAGAAAACCTTAGCACATCATAGCTGCAGTTTTAAGGCAACCTAAAATACCCTTAAATCTTCAGAGTCACTGGGTAACTGGAGCTAAATCTGTTTCTCAGTTCCTAATATTTAAATGGAGTTATCTACAACCAAAATGTCTGCTATAAATTTTCACAGAGACAGGAGAAGAAATACATTTTTATATCATAAAACATTTCATATCATGAATGCCATTTAATCAATGCTTAAATTCTACAAATTATAAACTCCCAAGTTCAAGGTAACTTACATGCCACCACATATTTCTACTGAAGCTACATGAGGATTGTAGCCAAGGAACTGGAGATTTAAAATTTCTGTAGTAAATTCCATTTTCTTTCCCTCGAAGTTTCTCTTTTCATAAAGGACTATGAGTGGCTCAGAAAGCTCCTGTTTTAAAAGAGAAATTCTCATTTACTGGAGATTGGAGTTGAGTTTTTTAAATGTTCTGGGTGACTCTAAGATGTTCATGAAACAGAACAGTAGATATGGGCAACATGTCTAAATCCCTCAGCAGAGGCTGCAATAGCCAGGGCAAACAGGTGTTGCAGGACAAAATGTCTGGAGAACCACAAGTTACCCTCCCATTCACTACAGACTACCTGTATTTATGCTTTCGTGTACTGCTCTGAGAAAAATATTTTTTTCATTACATAAATTGTCACTCCCTTTGTAAAATGTAGCTTACCAGCCACTTGATTTTCCCCAGAAGAAGCATTTATAGAGGTTGGCTCAATCCTTGTGGGTAAGCCACAGTATCTGGAAAGCCCTTACAAACTAAATATATTTTAAGTATACATTCCCACTTTTAGATAAATGTGAAACAAGCTGCATAGTGCAGGACTAGCTGGATGGCAAGCTCACAATAAAAGCTATTATTCATGAAAAAGTTATTCTGAACGTGGGATGAAAACTGGAAGAAGCAAGGTGATGACTTATGGCCACACCTTCTGTGCTTGCCTGGCATTTTCATGAGTCAGCAACAGGTATAATTGCAGAACTTCCCCTGCAGCTATATGGGCAACCAGGTGTGCAAACCTGTAAATCTTTAAACACAGGGAACGCTAAAATGTTGATACTCAAGAATTAATATATAATGCTTTATATATTTATTCTCTGTATTAGAACTTCTAATAAAAAATTGATGTTTCATAGCTCTCCAAAAAGTCTAGACACCTTGCAACAGAGACATAGCCTGCATAGCCAGTTTTAGAAATGAGGCGGGCACAGCCATGGGATTATTTATGAGCTTCATTCTTGTATCACAGGTTTCAAAAAGGCTCAAGTCTTTTCTTCTACATTCACCAAAGGTTCACAAGCATCATACTATCCATAGAGAAGGATTTGGAGCTAGGTACATAAATCCTGAATGGGCATAAAAGTTACCTAATAGGCATTGTGACTGAAATTACGAGATAGAGGTATTAAAAACTGTGATAAATTGTCTAATAGTCTTTTCAAGAGTATGTATAGGCAACCCTTTTCTGGCATGTGGGTGTGAGCATGGCTGAAGTCAGTAGCGGACAGGATCAAAACCTGGTCACCTTTTTCTCACTTTTGGCCATAATCTTTTCTCTTTCTTTCTTCCTTCCATGCCAGTGCCACTTTGAGTTACAAAATGGACTCAATCCAGCCAAAAGGAAACACTTTTGAGCGGATAGCAGCAGAAAGCTTGGCTTTATACTGCCAAAATCAATGGGCGTTAAAGTGATCAATGCGAGTTGTATCCTCAAGATTTGGATACAAATAGAAAAAAGCCCATCTTCCAGTTTCTTTTTCATCAAATTTGGGATAGGACTGAGTGAACGTATCCTTCTGTCTCAAAGACAAACTAGATGTAAAGGGGTAAATATATCTATTCATCAGTCTGCTCTGTTCGACACTTTACACAAAACAGGTGGTTAGGTTTCTGAATTTGTATTTATTTATTTAGCTACAAGGCTCTCTGGGCAGGTTAATGATGCATGTGATTGAGGGAAATGAAACCATTTCAGTGACTCTGTGGGAGCACTTGCCCTGAAAGGCAGCCTAGAAATATATTAAATATATATTAAATAAAGAAGGAAATTTCAATCCCTTGCTTTCTTCATTGCAGGTCATTGCTTACACTTTCCTTGTTCTTATACTGACTGAGCTATAGAGAAAATGGATTTGATTGGCAGAACACATTAAGCCATGGTGGTTTACCAACCACACCAATTTATAGCATGTTGTCTGAACTCTTCCCAGATGGTGATTTATCAGCTATTCAGAGCCACTTGTAAACCACTCCAAATAGCCATGGCTCATAAAACCATCACGGCTTATTGTGTTGTTCAAAACCAGACAACAAAATAAGAGGCTTGCTGCTCTAGCTAAGGTAGGCAACAGCCTTTCCCAGGCACCCCGAAGGAGCAGTGGGGACTGAAGGGAAAGACCTTCCTGCTAAAAGTGGAGAGGGGCACTTCAATACTTGGGGAAGCCCCCAAGAAAAAGCAAACTTGTTCTCTTACACCAAAAACTTAAGGAATTGTCACTTCCTGGGGTGCTATGTACTCAGGTCAACATGCAAAACCCAGGGGCCACTGGGGCTTTCTAGCACTCCCCAAACCCAGGAGACCCTGCCTGGAAGGGGAGAAAATGGAAGGGTTTTCCACTAAAACATGCTTTTAACTAAGTTTTTGGAAGGTTTTTTTTTAGGGGGGCCTTTGGCTTCTGTGTTATTTTATTTATTTATTTAAAAATTTCTATGCTGCCTCATTCGCCGAAGCCTTGGGGCGGCTTATCCACACTTGGAAACGTGAGGGCAGCCCAGAGGTACATGAGTGCCCTCAAAAAACCCTGAACATTATGCTGTACAGGTGCTTTCCACTCACACACTAGCTTAAATAGTTTGCAATGTGCTACAAAGTTGCAATTTGGCATGGATTCTGTGTCAATGCAGACAAGAGTCCATGACATATTACAATTTTATAGCCCATAGCTATTTTTACAGATTTTTTTTTAAGTAGGGGTGTGTGAAAAGCATGCTTTGTGGCAAAATCCTTAGGGGTTTGGGGGAAGAGGGTAGTGTTCATGTGGACTTAGATGCCCTCGCATGTGGATGACACAGAGGCACCTTTTTTTAAAAAAAAAAGTAAAGCCAGAGCCAAATGGCTTGCCATGGATTAGAGGACATCTTGGCGCATTTGTAGGGTCCCTGGGGATAATGCAGGTGGGATGAACAGGCCCACAACCCCTGCTGCATCTGCTTGTCTATTAGGTGCAGAGGAATTTTCGGCACAATGCAGGGTTAAAATTCCCATGTTGTGTGAACCCAGACAAAGGTTTCTGTCAGTGGAATATAATAAGGTATTTACTCTGGATCTCAGTCTACTAATTATTTGGGGTGGATTTAACTTGTGCTTGAAGCTTTAGAAGATTAAAAACTTTTGTGAGCAACCCTGTATTTCAGGAATCACAACATCAACCCTAAAAATGAGGAGGTAATGTTCACTTCATTCTTTAAATTGCTCTTAAATTGTTTGCATTTTGTAATATCTAAAGATAGGCATAGCCATGCAAGTCGCCCTGCACTAAAGAGGTATCAATTTCTGTACAGGGACTGTGCCCTCCACCTGCAAACCCACCTCTGCAGCATGTTTTTGAGGTTAATCTCCATACTTGTGTCTGTGGCTTTAGGCACAATCCTCCATGTGCTTAGACTGAAAAGCTCCCAGCATTCAGGGTCAGCATGGCTAACTGGAGAATTCTGGAAGTTATAGGACTTTTTATCTTTTGTCTAAACATGCATCAGATGGTGCTTTTATCCCTGCATACTTATATTTCACCAATACCCAACATTACTGCTTTACATGATCACACAACTCTTTTTTTTAACTTACAATATTTACAACTTGTAAAGACTTCAAGCATGTTTGGGGTAGGCAACCCACTGCAGACAGATCAGGATAGGCTCCTTCTTCTAACACATACTGATTACCAGAGAAATTTTCTTTATCATATGCAATCCAACTGCAAGAAGAAAAGAAAATGATGATCCAAGATAAAATCTAAATCACTGTGAGATTGAAAGAAGCACTCTGTAACTTGAAATCTTGCTGACATATAGCTGGAGTGGTTAGATTGATCATATGTTACAGAACAATTTTCAATTCCTTAAAGAAAGCTGGAAACAGAAATAATGCTTTTTAAAAAAATAAATAGGATACAAGATACAAAACACAAACATGTCTTCCATTTAGTTATGGCAAATCCAGCTCATAAAGTGCAGGCTAACTAATGTGCATCCACTAATTTCAGAAGCATTTCTTGTCAAGACAGAAAGTAAGGGTTCAAACTGCATCCACCCAATTTCTGAATGCACCTCCATCCTCATCCTCAGCCACTTCCTTGCATTTTAGACAGGCTTTATTTATACAAGAGAAGAGAGGATCCCCAATCACACACAAATAGCACTGGGCTCGGATGGATACATCCACATATCAATATAAACACATGCATCCAGGTCTTTTATTAGGGCGTAGATGATCTACGTCGGCTCCACGCTCAGACTCTTGCTTCCCTAAGTGGCTGTCTTCGCTGAGGGAAGTTCAATGATACCACTGTGCACTCACCTGCCAGATAATACTTTTGAAGACTTAGCAAGAAAAGTCTCTTCAATCTGAGAAATGTCTTCCTCAAGTACTAGACAGCTTCCCTGGAACTTTGGTTCTGAAAACAGCTGGACCTTTAAAGGTAAAGCAGACTGTTATTTAGCACTAAATGACACAGTCAGATAATATCACTTTTATTAACCATAAATCTAACACTTTTATCAAAACTCTCAACATAGCTCAACATGTAATCAGTCTAACACACACACTCCATCTGGTTTTCCCACCTGGGCAGAAGAATGGAGATCTGGAGGTGAGGGGGTTTAACATTTATTCCCTTGTCATGGTCAAATCACTACCTCGAGATTTAGGTTGACTTCTTTTCCCCTCTGCAAGGATGGGGAACCTATTACAATGGTGTATTCCCAGAGGCTAATGGATCCTGGTGAATTTCCTGAGGGCTCTGGGGAAGTTTCCCATTAGTATGGTTTGTGCTCCTGTTAAAGTTCAAGTCTCCTTGTGAACCGTGTAGATGGCTTGGGCAGTTGACATGATCACACCCAAGCACCCTCTTCCTTTGAGAGAGCCTAACCAGCTCAGTGGTATACACCTGACGGCAATGAAGCAAGAAAGATGGCTAGAGCGCAAGCGGAGGTAAACTCATATTGAGTCTGGCTGAAGATGGCTTAAAGGTCCCTATCAGTCGTACTTCATAGCAGTGGGGGTGGTAAAGATGCAGTTCTTTTCCACTAGTACTGCATCTTCTCAGTGACATCCAGCTGAGATTTTCCAAGCGGTTCGGGTCCCTTTGGGCCAGAGGGGGAAACTGTGGAACCCTTAGTAGCTTGCTGTGAGGAATTTGCATAGCACTTTGAAGATAAAGACACTGTGATTCACCACAAGTTGGACTCCACATCAATGTAGACCTTTTAACAGAGGTGTCCAAAGCAATGTTTTGTCCAGTGTTGTTGGATGAATTTCAGCTACTGAGACATGAGGAAGTGGACAAAGTGCTTGGTCAGGTTTGGCCTACCACCTGTATGCTTGATCACTGTCGTCATGGCTTATTGCCAGAACAAGAAAAAGGATTCGTACCTGAGTCCAGGAGGCTGTAAATGCCTCCTTGAAAGAGGGAGTGGTGCCAGCTACAATTAAACGGAGGTGCTGTTGGTGGGAGGATTGTCTGTACAGTTGGGAGACACTCAACCTGTTCTGGATGGAGTTGCACTCCCCCTAAAGGAAAAGGTTTGTAGTCTGGAGGTATTCCAAGATCTAGAGTTGTCACTTGAGACACAAGTGGACACAGTGGCATAGAAAATCTTTTGTAAGTTTAGGCCAAATTACCAACTACTACCCTACCTGGAAAGACAGAACCTAGAGACAGTAATCTCAAATCACAAAGCTCAGAGAACCAAGGTTCCATTTAGATGCCAGGAAGCACTTCTTGACAGTTAGGACCCTGAGGGTATGGAATGGGCTTCCATGGGAAGTGGTTGAGGCCCCATCGGTGAGGGTGTTCAGATAGGCTGGACATACACATGGTGGGGATGTCGTGAGAAGAGCCAGCTGGAGCCAGGGGTCAGACTAGATGGTCCAGGAGACCCCTTCTGACTCGCTCTGTTTCTATGTTTCTAATCCATGCCGTGGTAGCCTCTCATTTAGTCTATTTTAGCATGTTCCACATGGAGCTTTCTTTGAAAATGGTCCGGAAACTTCAAAATAGGGCACTGTGGCTGTTAACGGGGACTGGCCCTCAAGACCATATTACGGCAGCCGTGTTTCAGCTGCCCTGCATCCCACTTAAGGTCAAGGCTTGTTTCAAACTGCTTTTACTACCATATAAAGCCCTACATAGCCTGGTACCAGGTTATCTGAAAGAATGCCTACTTCCATACATACCTAGCCAGGCTTTAAGACCATTTTTCAGGTCCTTCTTAGGGAACTCCCTCCAATGGAAGTAAGGAGAGTGGTGAGCAGAAGTGCCTTTTCAATTGTGGCATCGCACTTATGATCAGCTCCCCAAAGAGCGTCTACCCATTTTTCCTTCTAGGACCAGGTGAAACCCTTTTTATTCTCCAGATATTTTAATAGTTATGTTTTAATATATTAAGATATTAAAATATATCAATATCAAATGTTAGCATATTAAATATTAATATTTTAATATTATCATTTATATCATTACTATGCCTGTATTTTTAAACTGTGGTGACGGTGATCTTGTTGAACAGTATTACTGCGCCAGTGTTTGTAATTTGACATGATGACAGTGGCCTGCTTGTTTAGTGATTTTATAAGTGTTTATTGTTTTGTTGAATTGTGCTTGTCTTATGTTTTAGATCTGGTTAACACCCCGGAGAGCCTTCAGGCTATTGGGCAGGATAAAAATGTATATGAATGAATGAATGAATACAATTATAATATGCAAGTATAACAGTAAACAAGTATACAAATTATAAACAGACTTTATTTTTAAGACCATCTTGCAAGCCAAAATTTCCAAAACCTTTTACTATAATGAATTTTTGCTTGGCAGTTACCTGACCTTGAAGTGAAAGTCTGTTTGTTCTAAGCTAAAAGATTGTGTTATCCTTTCTTACCAGGGCTCCACAAACGCACATGCAACTGTATCTTTTTATCTGGAAACAGTCTGTGCCAGTGTAGCGTGAAATACAGGCTAGGGCTCTACTTAAACTAATGTAGACTGAATGCACTTGAGAGCACAGAGACCTCTAAAGTTCACAGGGAGAGCATGGATGAATTCCTGCCCTTTTCCTCAATCTGAAATGCAGGTGAAAGGAGTGGCTCATTCCTTCAGTAATACTGAGTCCTTCCTGTTTCCAAGGGTCCTTTGAGCATGGGGTGTGTCAGGCATGATCTGTCCACACCGCTTCCCTGAGCCAGGCCACTGGGCAGGGTCAGTGAAAATGACACATCTTGGCTTTGTTTGTTTATTTCATTTCCATTTTACCCCACAGCCAAAGTTCTCTGGGCAGTTTATACAGTCCATAAAAACAGATGATAAAAGTACAATAAAATATATAATCAGAAAAAATATGTAAAAGTTTAAAACAGACAATAACCAAGAGAGAGAGGGGGGGGGGGGGAAGGGAGGCACAGAGGGAGAGACTGCAAACCACCTGGAGATCCCCTTCAAGCCTCCGGGAGGCTGAGTAAGTTGTTAAAAGCCCCAGAAAGAAGGCCAACTTAACCAGGCATCAAAAAGATGACAGTTTTGGTGCCAGCTGAGCTGCAGCTCAGGACCACTCCCTCACAAGGAGGCATTAAGCACCTCCCTGGCCTAACCAGTGGTTCCTTCCTTGCTGGCTTTCTAAGTTGTTTAATCACTCTCATCTCTAAGGTATGCCACAGACCCATATGTGCTCTACAACAGAGAAGGTACTTAGGCACAATCATGTCGACTGCCCAGGTTGATTTTGCACTCCACAGCACAACCAGGGCTTCAACAGGAGGGCCAGCCATGTCAGTCAGAAAATCCTCCAGAGCCCCGGAAACCATCTGGATCATTAGCTCCTGGGAGCTGACCATCCTAATAGGTCACCCACCCTTGCAGAAGCGAAAAGCCACCATCAGTCTAAATCTCAGCAAGTGATGACATGATCATGGCAAAGGGACTGACTAGAAATCACCCATACTCAGAGCACCATTCTCATATCCAACCAAGACAACCAAGTCAAGAGTATGCCCTGCCATACGTGGATATACGTCATAGCAGCCATGAAATCCAGAGCCACTCCAGATACAATGCCTCCAGTGTGCATGCTGAAGTTCCCCAGAAACAGCAACCAGGGGGACTCCCAACTTCACATCTCAGACTACCTTAATAAGCTCAGGTAGGGAGACTGATTGGTTGCAGGGTGGGCATTCTATCAGCAGTACCCCCAATCTGTCCTGCTGGCTCACCACAAGGTGCCAACACTCCAGACTAGCCAGCAAGTGGATAGGGTGCCTGGAGAGAGAAACTGAATTCTTACAGACCATGATAACACCCCCTTACTTTGTGCTAAGACTAGTCAAAATGTATGGAGCCCTGCTCACTGGTTTCCTCAAGTTCTACCAAAACCATTTCATTATCATTCCTTGCATTCATCAAGTTTGAAATTTCTTTTTTTAGAAATTATCTAAAGTCCAAATCTGACATCTTCTGGAAATAACCATGCATTTGAAAAACAAGTCAAGGCTGGGCAGCTTGTGGAATTTCAGATGTAGTGGCCCACAACTCCCATTAGTCCTAGAAAGCATAGCCAATGGAAAGGTTAAGCTGTAAGCCAAAGCATTTGGCGGGGGTGGGCACAGGGACCTCCAGATAGGATTAGATTGTGCACATGCACTTTGATTTTGGCATTCCTTTTGCCAGCTCCTAAAGCCTCCCAAGATTCTATTTTACAAACTATGTTCCCTGCAATGTCTCCCCACATGCTGGTTCTTCTTTAGATGATCATTCTGATGCTTCAGCTTCTATATTTGCTATGTAAAATCTTACAATCTTTACCTTAAATTTTGCTAGATGGTCACCAATGTCATCCTAAAATGCAGGGAGAGAAAAAAGAAAGATAATGCCAGAGATATACAAAAGCATACTGATTAATGAGTTGCAGGATAAACATATAAACTTGGTTTTAAAAAAAGGACACGATAGTTAAAAAGCCCTTCTTACCAAAATTAGGGGTTGAACTGAAGATATCTTAGGACCTGTAGCTCCCCAAGCTTCATAGCTGGGATACATTCCCTTATCAAGGATGTACTGCTCTCCTGTAAAGTCAGGATTTTCATAAGCCACCCATCTGAAAATAAGTCAACAAATTATTTTGATATACTGTCACAATTCCATGACTTCACTGGCTTTTATCAGGGTAGATGAATAACTGTCATCAACTATTTAATTATGAACTTTGTATATTTTTAAAAAGGAGTAGGGTACATTAAGGAAACTGTTCTCAGGTATACTTGCTGAAAAATTAAAACATTGTGTATTTGGAAACCCAAATAGGATTTTACTAGCCTAATACTGGATTTTATATTGTAATTTTCCATATGACTCTTCATATTAGCACCATACTGGTGAGAAGTCAATTATTTAAGGTATGGCATTACTGCATCATTTTCAGCTGACATAGTTACCATGGCTTTAATGCTTAGGGCATTATGTAAGTTTCTTTAGTTCCTTATCAAACAATTTGCAGATAAAGGATTGTGCATCTGCTTTTGCACAGTGCTCTTTGAATTTAATTTTTTTTTCATACCCTGCTACTCTTAAATTGTATAATGCACCTACAACAGTTCTCAAGAGATTTTTCATGAAAGCCTATTAAAACCAGGCTTTTAAGATCATATGAGTTTACTCAAGACCATTTTCATATTTTGAACAGCAAGTCTATTTTACTGAGCTACAGACAAGCCTATCTGCACTCAACACCCTAAGCTCTGTTCCAATTGTATACTAGCTACCCGTAGAAGGCAATAGAAAATAAAAATGTGCATAGCATAGCATAAGAATGCTTTATGTTTTGATCATTGCTTCTTTATACTTTATGCTTTCCATTTCCTCTCATTCTGATTCATATTTAACCAATCCATTCAACACACTGTTCACTAATTGTTTGAGGCATATTCCTAAATACACACCCAAATTGCCCAGTAAAGTGCTTAGTCAAAGTGACAGAGATTTGAACAGTACATTAATTGTAAGCTCCTATTCACAGTGGGGCATATTTACACTTGAACATCACATAGGCCCAGTTTGCACATCACAACAACCCAGGGTTTTGTTTTTTAAGTGGCTTGTGAATGTGCTTGTGTATGCTGCTCAATCACTCCTGCCATGCATGGAAGTAGCTAAACAAATGAGGAATGTGCCATTGCCCTGACACGCAAGCTGGAAACTCTGGGTTGTCACTCCAACTCTGGGCACAACTGCACCTGCATGCTAATACATCCACATCAACTCAAGTTTTTAAAAAAATCTTTGGTTACTGAGATGTGAAAAGTGGACCACATACTCAAACTTTTGTAAATAAAGCAGGCTTGGTCAGTATGCAGAAGTCACATACTGTCTTATCATTATAAACTCATAATGAAAATATAGATATCGTGTTCCATACAGACAATCCAACTGCAGGAACCGATTGTTTCCTCATTCTACAGTAAGATTTTCCATGAAAACATATGGAGTGATTGGTGCCAATGAAAGTTTCCTTCCTGTTATTACTTGCATGCAACTCCCTTGGTTTGTGCTATCTACACTGCCAAGCAATCCTGTGCTGTGATTCACACAGGACAGGAAGTGTTGTGCAAGCATGAAAAAACATGTTGAGCTAACAGGTCCTAAAGTGTTCAATTATTAGATTGTACTTGAGACATGAGCACCAAATGTTTGAGAAAAAGGAGGGGGAGGAAGTGGGAGAAAAAAAGGCTGCATAAATGCATTGCAAACAAAGTACTGAAATACTAAACTCCTGCAAAAGGTATTAGCTTGCTTCAGACTGCTGTGATCCCAGGCTGATTTATGGAGGGTGGGTTTTTTGCAGGGAACAAACCACTTCAGCTGTCCATGCACTGTGGCAGGAGTTGGTGTACCTGTGCTGAATTGTTGTTTCATCTGAGCCCAAATGTCCAAACCCGGGGGAACTGGCTACACAAACCCATTATAAGAATGGAAAAGTCTAGTCACTTATCCCAAAGTAGTTACAAAAACAATACATCTTAACTGAATATGCATTTCCCCCCATTACCATTCTAAAAATTAATGCATACTCCCAAGGAATTTGCACTATCCCTGTCCACACAGAAATACAAATGGTGATAAATCAGTTCATCATAACTGATTAATGTGTAATTCATTTATATTTATATATGTTAACTGTTAATTATGAAAATGAAGCTTGACATCCAACTTACATGCCACCTAATACATTTATGGATTGTGTCCTTACTCCATAGCCAGTGTCCTTCAAATTGGAAATAATTCCTAACACATTTACATTGGAGCCTTTAGTCCCAAAATCTTTTTCAGTGTACATTATCATGTGAGGCTGCATCAAACTCTACAGAAAAGGAAACCAAAAGAAAATCACAGCACAACAAACACAATGTAAGTGTTTCTCCAGTCTGAAAATATCAAGACTCTTATTCAAAAAGCGGGTCTCTTGTGCACAGAGGTGCTGGTCATCAAAGAAGGGAAGAGAACAGTGCTGACACAGACAGTACAAATGAAAAAGGCCCCAGAGCCATCTTTTTAGTGCCACTGTTCCCAGCTGCTCTTGCTCCTCATCCTTCCCATCGTGGCTACAAGTCATTGGCTTGACAAGCAGAGAGCCAGTATGCAAGCAGACATCTCCAGCTCCTCCTTCACACTGCCACCATTCTCTGGGTCAGAGTGAGAGGTGGATGAACAACCAGACTACAATTGCAGGATCAAGAGAAACTCCACATAGCTCTTGTCAGTGAACCAACTGCAGCCATACCTTCCCTTGATGTAATCTCTACCCTGAATATGCAAGAAGTCAAGGGAAGCAACAGCCATTCTTAACAGGCCATTTTATCATTCCCCAGCTTCCTCTGTACCCAGACCAAGAGGGATCCAGGGCTGTATGCCCACTGGCAGAAGAAAGCAGTGAGGAGGCACAAATGCTCCTTCACCAGGGTTCTCCCCTCCCCGATGAGAAATTGCCATCGCAGTTTAAAGGATAACAGAACAGTGTGGTTGGCATTGGGGAGCACCTCTAATTATTTGTTCCCACAAAATAATCGTCTACCCTCCTGTATATCTGATTTAGGTTGGCTGTGCATGATCCAGAATCACATGCATGTTTCTTCTTCTTCTTCTTCTTCTTCTTCTTCTTCTTCTTCTTATTATTATTATTATTATTATTATTATTATTATTATTATTATTATTATTATTACATTTCTATGCCGCCCCTTGCCAAAGCCTTGGGGCGGCTTACAACTTGCAGTTCTTTTAAGCTGCAGTGGGCAAGTCAGCATACATGGCGTGTGGATTAAAAGGGGGAGGGAGGGAACAACCTCTTTGTCTTGTTTGTTCTCTTCCCTTTCCATTCTGTGAAATGCTGTTGGGGATGGGATGGTCTACACTACAGACCAAGCTCTATAGCTACATAGAGTTGTTGGTTCTTCTGGACCTCTCAGCGGCTTTCGATACCATTGACCATGGTATCCTTCTGGATAGGCTGGCGGAACTAGGAGTAGGAGGCACTGCTTGGCAGTGGTTCCACTCCTACCTTGCCAGCCAATTTCAGAAGGTGGTGCTGGGGGACTTTGGCTCTGCACCATGGCAACTCCATCATGGAGTACCGCAGGGCTCTATTCTGTCCCCCTTGCTATTCAACATCTACATGAAACCACTGGGAGAGGTCATCAGGAGGTTTGGGCTGCGGAGTCATCAGTACGCTGATGACACCCAGCTCTACCTTTCTTTTTCAACTAATCCAGGTGAAGCAGTGGCTGTCCTGAACTGGTGCCTGGCCGAGGTAATGGGCTGGATGAGGGCCAATAAACTAAAGCTCAATCCAGATAAGATGGAGGTCCTGTTGGTGGGTGATTCAAGCTTCTGGGTAGGTGACTTGGGCCCTGTCCTGGATGGGGTTGCACTCCCTCTAAAGGACAGGGTCCGCAGCTTGGAGTGCTCCTCGACCCGGAGATGTCCTTAGAAGCCCAAGTGATGGTGGTGGCAAGGAGCACTTTCCTTCAGCTTTGGCTGATCAATCAGCTACATCTCAACCTGGAGGAGGATTGCCTAGCAACAGTGACACATGCACTGGTTACTTCCCGTTTGGATTACTGTAATGTGCTGTACGTGGGGCTGCCCTTGAAGACAGCCCGGATACTTCAGATGGTGCAAAATAGAGCTGCCAGGATGCTGTCAGGGACTGGGCATTATTCTCCTATTACCCCAGTCCTCTATCAGCTCCATTGGCTTCCCATCAAAATCCAGGCTCAATTCAAGGTGCTGGTAATTACCTATAAAGCCCTAAACGACTTGGGACCAGGATACCTAAAGGAACGCCTTTTTCCCTATATGCCCTCCTGCCCCGAGATCGGCAGCAGAAACCCTCCTCTGGGAACCCTCTGTGAAAGACGTTAGAAGACAGAGTACCCAGAGGAGGGCCTTCTCTGCGGTGGCGCCCTGACTATGGAATGCGCTCCCTAGAGAGGGCAGCCTGGTGCCGTCATTATGTGTTTTCCGGCGCCAGGTTAAGACCTTTTTATTCGATCAATATTTTAATATGTATTGTATTTTATTGTTTGTATTTTACTGGATTTTCAGCCAGCATGGAATAGTAAATTTAGTTAATTTATTTTATTCTGATTAATGCTGTAAGCCTTCCTGAGACGGAAGTAATGGATGGCATACAAATTTTATAAATAAATAAATACAGCTCTGTAGTTACATGTACTGTAGTTACAAGTTACATAGCAACAACAAGAAGAAAGAATAAAAGTATTGTACATTTGTCTATTACGTGTTCTTAAACTTACCCCTAGAACAGGCCGCAGTGATTGTACTTGTTCATCATAACCACCCCAGTCGGTCCATTCCTGATATTCTCCTTCTTCCAGCAAATACTGATGCCCTGCAAACTCTGGCTTCTCATAAGCAACCCAACTACAAATGGTAAACATTTTTTTAAGATCAAAACTGAAAGCAAGCACTGTAATAATGCGTAAGCAAAACTTGTAATCTTCATAAATTAACAGCCAAAAGTAAAGTAAAAAATAAAATCCAGACATCAACATTAAAATAGTTGTAACATTCCAAATGAAATAAGGGACACTTCCAATGGGAGATATTTGATCATGCAATTAAGTGAGATTTAAACAACTCTTACAGAACCCATGACCTGTTTTAGGGTTATTTATCCGACATAACCCACGAATCCTGGATTAAAACAACATGACAAGTTGGAGCCTGAATGTTCAAAATAGCCTCTTTCAAGTGTCACAACCCATGCATCACATGAGCTGTCTGATCATGTAAACTGGCCTAGTCACCACACTACATTAGCTACCAGGTGAAATGTTAGTTCTCCACCCAACTCATACTTACACTCCTCCCTTCACTTTTATGGATCCTATTGATGTCAGCAGATCACTTTTCAGGTCTGTGGATTCTTCTTTTTGTTGTCCTTCTTCAGCGAGAGAATGTAATTCTGAATCAAGTTCTATGTGCTTCCCTTCAAAGAAAGGCTTTTCATAGATAATTACCTTTAGAGAAACAGAGGCAATGATAAAATTTGTTATACTTCCACATGACTCTTCCATATGACTCAAAATGGCTTCTCATACAATGTGAAAGAACTGTAAGATAAGTTTGTATTATCATAATCCACAGATGTGTGGGGAGGGATGCAAAAAGACTGCTACAACTTGTTTAAGGCAACCCAATGGGTTCACGGCTGAAGAGGCATTTGAACCCATGACCCACAGCTATTCTTTCAGGTTACCACAAAAACTAATTTGAATACTTTATCTGGTACCAGAGTCATGTGTTGCACAACTTAAACTGAAGGGACAACTTTGCTATCAAGCTCTGGATCCTTTTACACATGTACTGTGACAGTGGGGAAGGGAGGATATTGGACTTTTATGAACTGAGGTAAGAGTGGTGTAACTCTGAAGGCTGGGAGAATCATTCTTAGTGATACTAACAGCCCTAGACCCTCCCACTTTTTAATTATAATTCAGCATGAGGAAGCATTCTGGATACCTTAAAATGTGGCTTCCTAGAGTGTGACTTTTGCTTATACGCAATACAAGTATGACCCTACTACTATGCTGTTGATTTGTTCTAATTAGCAAACATGTTTTCCTGTATTTATTGTTTGAGAAAAAAGCCCATGCATCAAATAATATAAACTATATGTCTTCTATAAAATGCTTTTGTGAAATAGGGCACTGAGGAGTCATATTTGACAAATTATAAAGATTAAAGCTAAAATATATGGACAGCAATGATCAATGTATATACATTAACAGATGCACATTTGAAAGACAGCAGTGTTCAAAATTGCATTGTCTCACACTCATTCAAAAGAAAGCTTACACATAAATCTTTTTACCTTTGGACATTCAGGACATTCAACTTTGCGTCCACCCTACAAAAATAGAAGAAGAAGATGAAGATAAGGTAATTGGAAAACTTTGGTTTTGTTAAAGGAGGTACCAGCAGCACCTTTCATATTCAGTGGGGATGGATTTTCATAAAAATATTAAATACTACAATTAAGACTTCAAAATGGAAATGAACCCATCTAAGGCTGTCTTCCTCCAACAGATAAAAGTCCATTGAATCCAATCTTATTTAGCAAACACTTAATATTTCCAAATTTTTTACAGAATACTGTGAAACTGTAGACTTCACTTTGTATCAGTATCTCACCATTTTCAAAGGCCTCATAGACCTAATATAGGCTTCTTTCTTTTCCCAGAAGGAGAGATCAGGATATTCTCCAGGTTCCAACAGTAAAGGGATTCCCTGGAAACCAGATTCTTCATACAGCAGCCATCTACAAATAGAAAATAATAGGAAATTCCAAGTTGAGTATATTCTAGTTCAAAAAACCATAGTACATGACTGTAGCACATTATTAACACTAAAGAGGCACTGCTTTGGTCAGTATCCAGATGGGGGACAACAAGGGGTTAAACTTAATACTTTCCATCTATCAACAGAACAGATACTTCACCTTCACCTTCCTGCTGGACACATACATTTACACCCAAGACCTGCTCTAGCAAGCTGTCCTCAGCAGAAGGGATGTGATTCTGAGATGTGAGTAAGGAGTGTGATAGACTGAATGGAACCCAAGAAAGCCCCATGTAAGATGCTCTAAACTTGTAAAAGGAAAACAAGACATATACAATGAAACTTTTAAAAAAATCCTTGGGCTTCTATCCTCTAACAATGCAAACCTATACATCTACTCAGTAGTAAGTTCTACTGAATTCAGTGGGAGTTACTCCAGGTAAATGTACATAAGATTGCAGCCTGAGCAACATTTTTCCTGCTTTTCACCATCTGAAGGAATTTGTATTATGGAATTTTACTACTGCAATTATCCTGATATTGTTATGATTTTATTGATGTTTTATTGTTGTTGTTTTCCTCTATTTTAACTTTTGGAAGCCACACTGATAATTACATATTGAAGGGCAGGGCAGCACACAAACCTGAAAGACAAATAAAGTTACTATCAGCAGTTCCATAGAAATGTTGACATTTACTAAATTTCGAACATCCAGTGCTGCATATACATATACAAGTGCCAGCTTAAGCTACATGGACTATTATGACAGGGATACAGTTACTTGCCAAGGCATGTTTGTGGCTTCATTCACACCCACTCCTACCATAGGTATGTAGAACCCTGTATGTGTGATGCAGAGTCCATGAAGGAGAAAGACTGATTCTTATATTTTATCATGTTTGTAAAAGCTAATATTACTTTTAAAAGGGAGAGAGAGATGCATTATGGGGAACACATTTTGTCCAGGACAGATGGAGGACCAAAGGGAAAGAAAGGTGAGGACAACCCAAGTTGAGCACAACTGTTTTTTAGGCACACTGTGGGTTGCTCCACAAACAACACACAGGAAATAGCTTATTCCCAGGGTTGCCATGTCCTGCAAATGTACTACTAATCCCCCTGCTAAACAATTTCTAACAGTATTGGCAGTATATGAGCAGCTATCCATAGTAACCTAACAGTGAACAGGTATATCATTTCACTATGTTCCAATCCAGTTCTTGGTTTACTCAGGTTAACATATTGATATATATTCCTTGAACTGTAACCAGTACATAGTGTTTATTATACAATTCTGCACATACCTGCAGGTAAGTGAAATAATGTCGAGTCCCATGCCCTTGTATAAACCTTTCCTCCTTTGTCCTATGCAATTTCATTTTAATTCTTTTGCTCTAGTCATACACATTTGAAAGTTCACCAATACTATTCTTGTACATCAACCAGAAAGCTTTGTCTCATAGGCAGTATGGAATTTTTATAAATACATAAATAGATACATAATAATCAACTCTAAAGAGCTTCTAGGTCATTTATCACATTTAGTCAGCATCTGTGTAACAAAAGAATGCAATGCGGGTACATATACTAATGATGTATTTGGAATGACTTTGTACTCCATAAAGTGCAAACTTTCCCATTATTCAATCTACTTTAGTACAAAATAATTCAACACACATGGTTACAACCAACAGTTTCTGGTTTAACTAGATATATTCCTATTCTTAAGAGCTCCCAAGGATGTATTACAAGATGACAGGAATGCAAAGTATATTACTGAGTTATCATTTGGTTATTCTGTTATTCGGACCGAGAGGGGGAAACTTACTTTCTCTCCATAGCCTTGCTCCAGAAACTCTCCAAAGCAGATTTCAGTTAGTACAAAGGATTGCAGGGGACAAGACAGAGTGAGAAACTGCTAGTGGATATTTCTTAGTATGCCTGGTATGAATTATCATAATTTACTAAGGGTGGAATCCTATGCAAGTTTAGACAGAAAAGGTTCTACAACTCCCAGCATGTCCCAGACAGCATGTATAATGCTATTTCAGAATCTAGGTAATTGACACTAACTGCAGAAGCATTTTTTAAATCCATATGTATCCATATACTTACATGCCCCAATGCACTCGAATGGAGCAAGTCTTTGGGGCAGAACCAAAACGTGTTTCTTCAGTGTCATCAAAATATGAACTTGCAACACCCAATCCATTTGGTTCCGTAAACAGGTCAATTTGGCATATTCTATAATCCTGCAAAAACAATAAAATGAAAATTAAAAAGCATAAAATGTGTAAGATTATTGGTCCACTAGGCTTAATAGTGAACTGAACTGAGGTTGTCATGGATCATAGTGAACAAGAGTTGATCTGACTTGCAGCTGACCTGCCAAGAAGATAATACACTTGTGAATTGATTTGGTTGCTGTAGATGTTGTGTGTGTACTGTCCATGTTGCACTGCTTGAAAGGCAAGGAAATGTCTCCTCAAGAGAAAAGGTAGTAAAGACAGAAAGAATGAGTTAGATCTGTGCCAATGTCACAGCTCACATGCGTGATCCACCCTTACACTTTTTCCAGTTTTCCTTTCTCCCGCCTTTGTTTAATCTGTCTGTAATAAAAGGGGACTGTGATGCCCATTATCCTGTGCAGGGCAATTAAATAAAACACATAGCCACTGATTTATCCAGGTTGCTGCTATGTTGAACAAGTCTGCAGCATGTGGTCAGAACCAATTGCACAGATCCATTTGACCCAGCTGTCCCTTCTGAATCTGGCTTGATGATTGCACAGAAAGAACTTATGCAATGGGCACCATACGCCTGAACCTTTAAGCATTAAAACCCTGGCTAAAGGCTCCACCACTGTTTCTGAAATATAAAGGCAAATGTATAGTAAGAGATCCATTATTTCACCACATTATGCTATTATGAATTTGACCAAGCAAAAAACCCCATAAAATAATTATTTATAATGATAACAAACAAACAACCACTTAACTAGTGTTGTGGGAAACAAAACTACCAACAAATCTTTATAACATGTTAGGTAATGTGCAGGATTCATTTATCATTCTGCTGCACTTAAAAGTTATAAAGATGATCCAAGGCCTAGGAAGCAATTTAGTCTACTAAATTAGAACTACAGTTAAGGTACTGGGTGGTTGATTGGTTACTTGCCTTTACTACATGCCTGATTGAACCAATTACTGCAGGCTCAGGAGATGTGCATTCATCTTTGTTGTCAGATGACTCTTCTCCCCAAAGGTTTGTGAGTTCTATTTCTCCTTCCTCCAGAGGAATTGATGGCCCTTCAAAGTTTGGCTTTTCATACAGGATCCAACTATAACATAAAGTACAAACAAAAAAGATGAACCAATGACTTTTGCAAAAAGCCTAGCTTATAGTAAAATTTAATTTGAACTAAAACGTTTAGTTTGCCATTCTCCAAAGGAAAAAAAATAAATAAAATTGCCTTCTCATTTATTTTGCTTACCAAGCTTAGTTAATGTTAAATATAAGTTTCTGTCTAAAGGAATTCTTATAAAGTTTTGCATGAGTAATTTTGCAATATTCTACAGCAAAAAAAGTGAAAACCAAGGAAACCTAAGCAAGCGCATGGCTACAAAGGGCAGGGCCTTCTCCATGGTAGCTCCCTGATTAAGGAATTGCCTCCCCACTGAGAACCACTTAAATTCAATTCTGGCACCCAACTCTGCTATCCTTTTTGTGCCAGGTTTGCTGCCCCGTTTTCTGAGGAATTCAGTGACATTTAATGACATATGGGTAGAGGGTGGGAGATTTTCAGTCCAGATGTTCTGGAAAAAACTGTTTATTAAAATTATTTAAACATTTGTTTTAAATTAGGTACAACAGAATATTTTGTTTTGCCATTCTTGTGTTTTTTATCCATTGTCAACTGCCCAAGGAACTTCAGCTATTAGGCAATATAGGATGAAATAAATGAAATTAGTGATAAATGAGTAATAAATGAATACATAAATTAAATAATTAATACAAACATTTGGTTCAAAGTTTTTTCCCTTATAAATTCTTCCCCACATCATTGCCCAATGTTATGGAATTTCTTCTTCTGATAGCCACTATGTGATGCTTACATTAGCCAGCAAGCTGCTCCCCAAACAGTATGAATACACATGTGCCCTCTCCCACAAGCGAACACATTGCACAAGATTCTTGTCACTAGAGATATAATTAGCAGAAGAAAAGGAAAACTGTGGTGAAAGAATTTTATAAAGGGAAGCAATTTTTATAAGTACAGCTTTCAAAATTCTCTTCAAAGGGGACTGGGCATTCTTGATCATCCAAGGAGGCCAAGTGCTGCAAACATTGTGGGTAATGGTGGCAAACAGCAATCTACTTGCATTTTTAATTTTCATACAGCTGTGAGCTAAAATTTTCTTATTACCTGTGTTGCCTTGCTTTGCGCTAAAGGAATTTGATATAAACTATGGGGCATTTATAGGAGACAATTACAAGAAGGATGTTACCCATGCTTTCCATATTGTAAACGTCCCAGGTATAACTATACCCAAGTTGATTTTACAGTTTATATAGCAGAAGATTAAAGACAAAGCTGTGTCTTAATTGCAGTAAAAATGCAAGAGCAGCAAAGAAATAGACTACATTATTAACATGCAATGTAAGTCAGAATTAACCACAGAGGCACAGCTATGTGTTCAGATATTACAGCAATAATAGTGAAAGACTGCTAGTAAAAGAAATTCTATTTCTTAATATATGAACTGTGCATGAATTGTCCTTATAGTGATACAGTTTTGAAATAAGAAAATTTGAGAGGAAAGAACAAATAAAGTATGGGTTTTTTTGTTTTGTTTTACTCTGTCACAACCTTTTAAGCATCAGTGTAAAAAAGAAGCCATATAATTTACTGCCTGCTATCTGACTGAGGAGATAGCTTCGAGGAACAGACTCACCATTTGTCCAATATAGAAATATTACTAATTATTATTATATTACATTTCTATACTGGCCATAATCCAAGCTCTCTGGGCGGTTCACACATTTTAAGTCACTCATCCAGATTTAAACCAGGCCCAGTCCTGATAAGCGCAGGCATTTCAGGCTATACAGAATATGAACATACTTCACCTGGTGCAACAGTCACTAAAGAAGATCTAGTGAGAACCTGGGGCAGGCTGATGTCAGTCTCAAAAGATCAGAATCAGAATGGAGATTGAGAAGGTAGCAGGCTGGAAATGAGGAAACAGATGTCCAAGCTACTTCAAAATCACAGAGCCAGAATCAGGTCAGATATCAATGGCTGTAAGTATTGTGCTTCAATCAGATACAAAAGGCAGATCAAAAGAGCAGAGTCAAGACCCAAAGTTGTACCAAAATCTAGACAACTAATAGAGACACATAGTCAAAGGCAAGAGATTAAGCAAAGAGATGATTGAAGAAGACCAAAGGTATAGAGCTAGAAGGAATCATAGGCCATGAAAGAAGACAGACAAGTTTGATTAGTGCATCTCAGATAGTAGATTCTATGCAGAGCACAGCCTGGTCATCTTTAGGTTTATAATAACTAGGAGCATGATTCTTCCTCTTCTGTTTACCTAATGGCACCTCTGCATTCACAGAAGAAATCTCCCAAAAGTGATCTATGAATACCACCAATCCAATGACCCCTAACTGGGTATGTGCCACATGCACTGTTATCCACTTGTCTGTTTCCAATAATGGCAGCTCCCTCTGCTCCCCCCGCCCCATAAAATGGCCTGCTCCTTTTCAGGATCCTAGACTACAGATTACTTTTAGAAAAATCATGAGTGTTTTGTGTCTGAACCTCTAATAGGAAGTGAGCAATTAGATAATTATATGTGAAGTTTCTGCATGTGATAGGGAAAATTGTACAACCTATAACTGCATAGAAAATAATACAGCACAGCCAAGAATGGGAAATTAACATTAGGGATGTGCAAGGAATCCATTTGGGAGTGGAATGTATCAGATTTCCTGGGTTCACCCTCCTCATGCAGGGTCAGCTTTGCTGTGCAAACAGGGTCCCTCTTCCGTGCCCACTGCTGCCACCACTAGCTGCTCTAGGCAGGGAAGAAGGTTGAATGCTGGGAATGGTGTCTGGCACGGATGCCTCGAGCACCCCTCTTCTTCATCCTGCAAGCCGCTCTTTGGGCAGCTTCAGCTGACAGGAAAGGTTGCTGGTTGTGCAATCAGCACTCAGCAATTGTTCACAGACCTCCTCTGAGCTTAGCTCAATTTGCAGGAACAGGCCAAGCATGAAAACAAGTCTGCAGATGCTAGAGGAACAGATTCCAAAGGGGGTTGTTTCAACCCTAATTAACAAATCTAATTTGCAAATCTGAACAATGTAACATTATTTTGGTTTGATGGGTTTTCATAGGATGTGTCTATCACATGAGATGTTTGTACAAAGGAGAGGAAGAACAGGATCATTATGAAACAAGACAAACAACCTGAAATTTCAAATTGATTAAGGGGTCTTAATCGATTTGAAGAATCAGAGGAAGAGGAAGAATCAAAACAAAGATTTCCCAGACAGCTCAATTAAAAAATATTATCTCTAGGTATCTGTTATGGCCTTTTCCTCATAACTTTCATATTATACATCAATTTGTGGAAATATGACAGATCCTATAAATATTTTTTTTAAATCCTAAAAGTAATTTGCAGATGGTAAAGAACTATATTGTATTGCCAATGGTGATATACACCTGAACTTTCTTAAGTTTACTTTTAAATAATGATCAGTGCAGGAAGACAACTGCATCTCTTGCATTGAAACCAATCTGGTTTGCCTTCACTATCGAACTGCTATGATTCCATGAACTTTGTAAATTTTATTAGCCTTGTTTTACATGGCTTTAGCTTCAGCAGGGTTTTGCTTAGTGGCAGGAATTTTGCCATGGGAAACAGCTTATCACTTCATAATCCAACAATGTAAATAGCTTGAAGTTTTCAATCAATGTTGCTGGAAATGTTTTAAAGAGATACCGAGCATTCAGTAATGGTAATCCAGCTTTCCTGTTGGTCAACTCAAAGCCAAAACCAGTAATCATTTGACAGAAATAAGACAGTGTGGTAAAAAATGAGGTTACTTAAGTCCACAGGATAAACTTTTAGAACATCAAAGCAGAACAGTAAGAAATATGAGCAAAGTTGGCAATAAACTTCTACATGCTTTAGATCAAGAACTGTGCTTCTTGGGGCAGTTCAAAACATGCCTTAACACAAGTTCTAACGTTGTTTAGTCGAACTAGGCCAAAAAAAAAAAAAACAGGTATGAGGCCAAGCTGAGAAGTATACACTGAAGGAACAAATTAAAGCATGTTTAAACATAATACAGCATGACTGAGTTTAGAACCAGGGTTAACAGTAGGCATTAGGACTTTATTCTTACCATCCTCGGATGATTTTAACTAAAATCACAGGTGACAGTATCCAAGAGGTGCAGTCCAACACATCATGAAAAACTTCAACAGTGTTTTTAGATGGATCTGGTCTACTGCAAATCACCATCTATATTATTAAAAAATCATTTCAGTCTGTATAAATTTAACAAGGAAAATTAGAAACAAATAGGTATCCACTAAAGAAAAAGATTACCTTTCCAGGCCTAGGATTAATTTTATTTGAGTGATTTACTGAAAAAACCTGTTAAAAGCAGAGGAGAATAAACCATTAAAAATCAAGCAGAAAACAAGATACATTCTACTTACTCATATAAGAAAATATTTAAAATACTGGACCCTTTGGTTAGAGTATTTCACATGAAGAGATATATACCTCAAAACATTTTAACAGCCATCTTTTATATTTTGTGTTATTAATATATAGTCCTCTTAAGGGATTTTACAGTTCAAAATTACCCTACTCTGTTTTAAAGTCTAATTGATGTAACATCACCATTTGAAGTCACCCATGTAAAACATTTAGCAACTCAGTTACACCTCAGTTGTAGAGATGTAAATCCAACAGAGCGAAAGATTTTATGAAACGCTCCAATCTCCATGCTTTGCAGGAGGGATGTTGAAGAAAGATGCTCAATACACTATAGGGCAGTTCCAGTGCTTAGTAATCTTTTCTGGTTCTCTCCCCCATCAATAGCTACAAGAAGAGGTTAGGTGGAGTCTCTGGAATCTCAGAGGGTATTTCTTTGGTGAATGGGTATTTCCTTAGTTGATCCTTCTGACTCTGCCACTGAACACTACTCATCCGTCATTCACCCTTACACAATTACAAATTCTGGTGCTAACTGCGAAGTAAATTAAAAAAGGAAAAGGCTAAGAGCTACAGGATGCATTTTTCCTGTGTAAACATTACACCTTTAAACCTTTTCAATAATCATTACTATTGATGTTCAGGTGCTGTTAAATCCATTCCATCTGTGTTTCATAGATCATCAGTCATCTTTTGCTGCCCTGTCTGTTCACTGATGAATTCATATTTTTGCACAAGAATTTTGTTCCTCTGCAAATGCACACTCAAGCGAATGTGCATTAGTTAAAATTCATTAGTGTTAAGGCATAGTACTGTTAAAGAGCACTTGCTTCTCCAAATAAACAAATTGTATGAATTCCCCGCCTGCCCCTGCTGGCCCAAACAAAGTTTGCCCCCTCTGCCGAAAAAAAGCTGGTTCATTTGTAGAATTTGTGTTGTTGTGAACTGCCCCGAGATGTTTGTGATGGGATGGTATACAAACGTTTTAAATAAATAAATTTGCAAGTCAAATTCTGAAATATATAATCAATTCACTTTATTGCAGACTTCTCCAACCTTTCTAAACATAACTCATGCCCTTCCATCTGTCTATGAAAGTTTGCACATTTGTTCTCTGGTACCACTTCTATGCCAAATGCCATTTTTATACAAATTATCAAAAAGACATGGAAGAGAAGCAAATCATTTACCACTCCTGTTCACCTGCAGTAGTTGAACCCTTCATCTATATCTATCCTTCTGGAATTTTTCAAGTTTCTTAACTATGTCATGTGTTATTTTGATAACTGCCCACAATAAAAACCAGGTGACAAGCACAACATCAAGGCTGCTCTTATGCTGAAATTTCCTACATCTGATACTTGGCAAGTTTTTCCCTTCAGAAGGAACAAGTGTCTCAACAACTTTCATCTAATGCTACCAAGTAACAAAAAGAGTATCAGCAGTTTCCTTTAAAAGTAAACCAAAACATAATGTTGCATAGCACAAAAGCATGTGGAATTTGGCAGGCACAATCCCCTCCTAATGATCCACTATGCCAGCAAATTTCATCCAATTCTGCCACACAGATGAAGTTGTAGCTATTTGTTGATATTCAGTTTTAATCATTGAAAAACATTAAAATTTGGTTTTCCAAATCGAGATCCAAATCCAAGCTAGGCAGGTCTCTGAATCAATCCAAGCAAATCAAGCAATTTTCTGTATCACCAGACTGTGCTGAAAACCAAATCTTATGGCTGGTGCACACTCACAGTATTATCATACCTGTAAGGTCTCAAGACAATGCCTCATTAGATTCCCTTAATATCAACCTCAAAATATTTAGAGCTTTTCAGGGCAAACCTTTCCAACTGACTAAAAAACAACTTTCTTAAAAGCTAGTGACTTTCGAAAGTCAGTATCCCAGTTTCATATAATCAGCAACTGAAGCCTATTTGGTAAAACCATAACACTATTAAACATTTCTTTATGTGCTTCTATTTAAATCATTACCCTGAACAGGCCCATGCAGAAGACTTTCTTAAGTAATTTTAGAAGACTCTTTGGCCATTAAGGAAACACCTGTGCAGCAAACGAATACGAAGTGTGTAATAGTACACACTCTGGCCACACAATCATTGGGTTGTATCTAGTGGTGTCATTCTATCAGTGAACAGCTTCTACCACAGGGAACTGGTTTTGGCTGGAGGGCTCAGATGATCCCCTCACAGTTCCTTACAGGCCAGCTAATGTCTGAGCCTTTGACATGTCAAACATCAGCACAACTAGGATTTTCAGCTAAGGACCCAGCTTTGCTACTTGGTGACTTTTCTAGTTTGCACATAGCAAAGCTGCTTGATTAAGGTGCAAAGCAGCAATCCTTCACTCCAAGCTACAATTTGGACTGCTTTGCCTACCCTGTACCTTTCTCCAGTGGAGAAGGGGGTCATGGGATAGCCAAAGGCTATCAAACACAATATCAGTTTGACAGGCAAATTACATAAAAACATACTGCATTAAACTCACCTCTGTATCTACAAAACTATTTGCTTCATGTTGTCCAGATTTCAACCAGCTTGAAAAACTGAGGTCCAGATTTCCAAAGTTCGGCATTTGTAAAATTCCCTCCTTTTTTGCATCGTCAGTTTGCATATAGCTTGGAGCTTTGAACTCTGAAATAGACTGAATAATGAAATGAAATGAAAAACGAAAGGCTGGTTATTGATAAAACATAATTCAATAATTAATCAGTATGACTTTCATGCTTGTTCTATTACCTCTGATTTCTGAGCAGTATCAACTATTACAGGAGGTGTTCCTGAAGAATCAGCAGTCACCTGAGATGCAAAAGAGGTTGTAATAGCATTTACTGAAGTTGCAGATGGCCTGAAAACATTTTCGTTAGCTGTGGGTGTCAGCAGGCTTAAGAAGATGGGACTACTTTCGATTCGAGATCGCTTAATATTGCCATCTGTACTATCCTTGCTCTCTTCTCCACTTTTTTCCTGTGTCAGTATAGGATATCCTCTATTGGATGATTTCAGTGACTGGAAAATAAGGCTATTTTCAGTAGAGGCACGCTTGGGTTTGACTTTAGCTTCAATTTCTAGGCTTTGCAATTTAAGCTGAAGGGATGGGGCTAGGTCTTGTGCTCTGTCTCTCTTTATTCCCAATCCAACTGTAAATATATTGGGATCAAATATTTTCTCTAAATGATCTTCATGAATTGGAGGCATAGCAAAGTGAGGGGCAGGAGATTTTGGAAGCTTGGGCTTTTTCTTTTTCTGAGGTATACAAATAGAACTGTCCAGATTTTTCAGTGTTTCAGTAAACTTCGCCATGTCTGAAGGAGAATCACAAATAACATCACTGTTACCAGCTTTAAGAACATCACAGCTACTGTTCAAATCTTCCAGTCCACTAATATTTTGTTCAAATACCTGTCCATCTTCCAAAACTGCATTTGTCATACTTTTGTCCTTGTTTTCAATCTGAGGGGTCATATCACACTTTAATTCTGATATTCCAGGCACTGGGTCAGATTGAATGAGACTTTTATCTTTATCCTCTGTACGTGGGGAACAAATGTCTATGCCCACACGTTGTTTTCCTCCACTTTCAGGAGATCTGGATCTGGCATTCATTCCGCTGTTACTGTTTTGGGAAGTCTCCGTTTCTTCACTCAGTTGTATGGGTGTAGTTTTAGGTAGATGATTATCCTTGGCTAAATCTGCTTCCATTTTTTTAGGAGTGAAAACATTTGCTTGATTATCTTCTACTTTACCATTTTGATTAAGCTGGGAACCAGCTAGTTTCCCAACTTCCTCATTGATTATACTGCTTGACTGAATCCTTCCCTCTGACTTGATTTTTGTATCTGAAGAAGATTCTTTCACTTTTGTACCATTCTGCAATGCTTTCTGGCGGTTGCTTGCCTTAGTTGTTATTTTGTTTGACTGTTCACTTTCAGGATGCTGTTTCCCAAACTTCAGCTTTGCTCTGCCAACAAATGTATTTGATATTGCACCTTTTTTCGATGTGGAGAATTCGGAAGATTGATTCTGATTAGCATGTTTGTTTTCAAACATAGATATTTTATTGGCAATACTGAAGTTAATTTTAACTGTTTTATCCATGGAATCTTGCTCATTTTCTATATCTTGTGTTATTTGAGAAGCCTTAAAGTTTAACTCAATATTCTTTGGTTTAGCCGGACTAAAAAACAAAAAAAGTAAAACAATTAAGTTGCAATTTGTATCAACAACTTTCATTCAGAACAACACCTTATTTTCAATATACAGTGCAATTCCCAACTATCTACTCAAATGAACACTACAGTAAATATACACTCTATTGAACAGAATGGGTCTTATTTCCAAGTAAACATATATAGCAACAAAAATTATGGAATGTGGGCTGCAGGCAGCCAAGAAGAGAAAAAATGCTCTAGCATGGGCTCTAGCATGACTGCCACAGAACCTGGAGCATTGATTCTAGAGCATTCCCCAAACATCTGACACTTTTAAGGTCCTGTTGAGTATCTATGAAGCTCTAGGAACAGGTTCTCTGGCAGGAATTATGGAATACGTTCCTAGAGTTGATTTTTCCTGTTTTTCCACCCTAAAAATGTTCTACATGACAAGAGTGTAGGATATCATGATTGTTCAGGAACACAGTGCATTAGAGGTGTAAAAAGGATTAGAAGCCAATATTTTATGGATGGGTGGGTAACTTGAGAAATTCTTCTGGGAAGTGTGTTAGTTTTATACAATCAAAACAGCTGGTAGATCTCTGAAATGTTCTTGGGCAGGGATCCTCAAACTTTTTCACCAGGGGTCTAGTTGAAAGGTGCCAGTGCTGTGTGTGGGCCGGAAAGGTGGCGCCGCTGGCATGTGCGGGCCGGCGCGGGGGTGGCACGTGCAGATGTGTGCGCTGAGGCGTGTGGAGGCCACGTGGCGAGGGGAGACAAGGCGCAGGCAGGGGTGGGCATGTGCCACAAGGCAGGCACACAAGGCAGCGGCTTCCTTGCTTGGAGATCATTTTCTCCAAGCAAGCAAACTGCTGCCTCCCCACATGCAGGGCAAGGTGGGCAGTGGTGGGCGCATGTGTGGGTGCGGCGGGTCCAAATGGGCATGGCGGGCTGGATAAATGGGCATGGTGGGCCGTATCCGGCCCCCAGGCTGTAGTTTGAGGACCCATGTTCTTGGGCAAGTATTAGATTTGAGTGAGTTGGGTGTGTATGAGAGTGAGGTATACACAAGAGTGATAGGAGTGTGCAAAAGCGAGCATGTAAGGCAGGCATGTCCAAAGTCCGGTCCGGGGGGCCAATTGCGGCCCATTTTCAAATTTCGAGTAGCCTGCAGCCTCTTCTCCCCGCCGGCTCAGCCTGTCACTCATCCCCGCCGGCCAGCGTTTTTCCCTTCACCGCACAGTGGTTCCCGCAGCTGTCCCCTGCTGCCTCCTGCTCCTTCAAGCCTGGTGGTTATATTTCACCAGAAGATGACAGTAGACCTGAGTCAGCACTCTCGCTGCGTGACCCTTGTGACACAAGGCTTGTGTGCCCATTTCTAAAATGGTGACTGTAACTAAAAAAAGGAAAGTTGACAGCGAGGGCCGCCACTTCCAGGACAAGTGGAAATTGGAGTATTTTTTCACTGAAATACGAAACAACTGTGTCTGCCTAATTTGCCAAGAGACTGTGGCTGTTTTCAAGGAATTCAATATCAAGAGGCACTACCAGACGAAACATGCTAACTACAACAAGCTAACCGGGAATGAACGCAGCAAAAAATTGAAGGAACTGGAAGCTGCTTTAATGGCACAGCAGCGCTTTTTCACAAGAGCCTGTGAGTCAAATGAAAATGCCACAAAGGCAAGCTACGAGGTGGCAACGCTGATTGCCATGCACTGCAAACCTTTTACTGAGGGTGAATTTATTAAAGACTGCGTGATGAAAATGGTGGAGAAATTTTGTCCTGAGAAGAAGCAAGAGTTTGCCAATGTTTGCCTGGCTTGTAACACTGTGGTACGGAGAACTGAAGACGTTTCATCAGATATTAAGAGACAGAGGCAAAAGGAGTGAAGTTTGACTTTTTTTCATTAGCCTGTGACGAAAACACGGATGCATTTGACACCGCTCAGTTATTGATTTTTTTTGAGAGGAGTGGACAATGACATGAACGTGAGTGAAGAGCTACTTGACCTCCAGAGCCTTAAGGACCAAACAAGAGGAACAGATTTATTTGTTTCTGTTTGTTCCGCTGTAGATGACATGAAACTTCCATGGAATAAAGTCACTGGGATTATTACGGATGGCACACCTGCCATGGCTGGTGGATTATCAACCCTAGTCTATAACAAAGTCAGCGAAGAAGGAGGCAAATCTATAAAACTCCACTGTATTATTCACCAACAAGTTCTCTGTGCCAAACATCTGAAATATGATCATGTTATGAAACCGGTGATGAAGGCTATTAATTATATTCGTTCCAAAGCCCTGTGCCACCGCCAGTTTCAACAGTTTCTACTCAACATACAGGCTGAATATGGAGATGTTGTGTATCACAATGAGGTAATACACCTCATTGCGCAATGAGGTAATACACCCCCAGCGCAGACTCAGTTGGGGGTCTGCGCTGCAGTGCTTCTACTCTCTTAGGGAGGAAATCAGACAAGTCTTGGCAAAAAAGGGACAACCGATGCCAGAGCTATCTGATCCTGTTTGGCTGGCTGATTTTGGATTTTTAGTTGACATAACAAGACATCTGAACGTGCTGAACACGAGCCTTCAGGGGCAAAATGCAGTGGTAAGCCAACAGTATTCATATATCAAAGCCTTTGGGACCAAGCTGCTACTTTTCCAAAGGCACCTGTCACAAACGCAGCCCAATACCACACATTTCCCATAGCTGCAGGAAATAATGACTAGTTTTCCACAGAACAATAGGAGTGCGCAAATAAGGAGGTATGAAGCAGACACCTCATCTCTGGCTGAGGAGTTTCAACAGCACTTTCGGGATTTTGCAGCTATTGAAAAGGAGATAACGTTTTTTTCATCTCCTTTCTCTGTGGACCCTGATGACACTCCAGACCACCTGCAGCTGGAGCTCACTGAGCTGCAGTGTGATGCCGAGTGTCGCAGTCGGCACCAACAGCTCCCTCTTGTCAACTTTTACTGCCAGCTGGATAAAGACAGGTTCCAAGAGATTCGAACATTT
>NW_025335268.1:58987637-59061926 GCF_004798865.1 Varanus komodoensis
CACCTCACCAAATCTGGCCCTCCTTGCAAAAAGTTTGGACACCCCTGATGTAAGGTGTGTGAGCCTTATGTTGTATATGAGTTATACGTGAATATGCATCTGTGCACACACATTTATGGCTCCCAGATGCCCAACATTCCACCCTTGGGACTGAAAAGGTTGCCCCCCATTCCAGTATTTGGAATTGTGCTTCATGATTTATTCACCTCTATCAGTCTTACTCCATGATAGTTACTTCCAACTAAGCATGAAATTGTCATCTTAATTATTTTCTAAATGTAATTGGACACAGTGTTGTAAGCCGCCCCGAGGCTTCGGCGAATGGGGCGGCATAAAAATGTTTTAATAAATAATAATAAATAAACAATAAGCCACGGTTCAACAACAACCTACACTCAACCTATACTTAGCTCTGAATGTGGGTTTTCATGATGTCTGAATCCAGTCAGGTTGTCCAAGAGCTGCTATCTCATTTAGGATTTTACAATAATAAAACTGTAAGACATTTATAATGAACATCTGTTTTCTGAAGGGAGTAACTTAGCAAATTCTATGACAGAAAACAGGGCTGCGACAAGAAAATATGGGCTTCTATCAGTTATTCTTCTAAGGCAAGCACTGACAAACCCTAGAACTTATTGTGAAGCATTAAAGTGGTATGCAGGTGGTAGATCTGGCAGCCATGTTTGAGATGCCAAAGTTGACACTGTGCACCATTCTTAAGAATAAGGAAGCAATAAAAGTTTCAAATGTGGCTAAAGGTGTGACAATGTTGAGAAGATAGAACACCTCCTCCTAGTGTAGATATATGAGAAGCAATTGGCTGGTGATGTTATTTCTGAGAGGATTATTTGTGAGAAAGCCATGCACCTGGAAAGTGATCTTAAGAAATGCACACCTGGAACCAGTGCTTAAAGTGGGGAGTTAAAAGGAAGTAGGGGGTGATTCGATACATTTAGGGAAGGTACTGGTATCCATAGTGTTGTGATGCATGGGGATGCTGCTAGTGCTATTCTGGGGGAAGCTGAAAAGTTTGTGAAAATCTTTAAGCAGTATTTTGATAATGAGGGATTCGTGCCTCAGCAAATGTTCAGTTGATATGAGACAGGCCTCTTCTGGAAGAGAATGCCTAGGAGGACCTACATTACAAAAGACGAGAAGGCTATACGTGAACATAAGCTTGTGAAAGATAGGCTTTCTCTGCTGCTTTGTGATAATGCTAGTAGGAACTGTAAGATAAAGCCTCTGCTTGTGTACCACTCTGAAAATCCACGCATATTTAATAAGAACAATGTAATAAAGAGCAGGCTCAATGTTATGTGGAGGGAAAACATGAGAGCATGGGTTAACGGACAGGTCTTCACTGAGTGGATTCAAGAGGAGTTTGCTTTTTCTATGAAGGCTTATTACACCGAGAAGAAGCTACCACTGAAGGCTCTTCTGGATGGACAACACTCCTGCTCATTCTCCAGGTGGGTGAGTCCAGCTTCATCAAGGTGATGTTCTTGCCTGCAAATACCACCTGTCTCATCCAACCCACGGACCAGCAAGTCATCTCAAATTTAAAGAAACTGTACACCAAGGCTATGTTTCAGAGGTGCTTTGAGGAGACCAATGAGACAGAAGTGACCCTCAGAGACTTCTGAAAGGATCATTAAAATATCCTTCATTGCTCATGCATCATCAATAAAGTATGGAGGAAAATTTCTCTCAGGACAATGCACTCTGCTTGGAAGAAACTCTGGCCAGATTGTATTTCAGCCAGAGATTTAAAAGGCTTCGAACCAGCATCTGTGGACAATGGAATTGTGTCTTTGGGTAAGTTAATGTGGTTGGTGGTGAGTGATGAGGATGTGGAGGAGTTAGTGGATGACCACAAGACCAAACTAACCACAGAAGAACCTCAGCAACTTCACAATCAGCAGCAAGAAGAAGTGACAGAGAAGGAAGAGGGACACAAGAGGAACATTTCCAGTGTTGAAATTAAGGAATTGTGCTCTGTTTGGGCTAGAACACAAGCCATTGTTGAAAAGCGGCACCCTAACATGGCAGTGGTGAATAGAAGGATTAACTTGTTCGATGACTATGTGATGGCCTACTTTAGGAACATCCAGAAAAGTCACCACCACCAGACTACACTGGAAAGCTTCTTCTCTGTAGAAAAGAGGAAAAGTGAACCAATACCCTCAACTAGTAACACTAAGAGGCAGGAGAGAGAGAGAGAACATTGGAAGACATTGCCACTCCTCACTAAGGTATAGTAAATGTAATATTCATTTTATTATTTGGTACATATTTTCATACTGTATTGTTTTCAAGCTTTAATTAATATTTTTGCATGTCACTGTTGTTTTACCTTAAATTATGTACATATTCTGCTTCAGTTTATCAAAATTGATATTGTTTAGGTCTGGGAATGGATTAACATTCCATTATTTCTAATGGAGAAAACTGATTCAGACTTTGATTGATTCAGAGTTCAAATGGCCTCCTGAAACTAATTAAGTGAAGCACCACTATATATATATTGCATATAAAATTGACAGTTTACATTTTTACTTCTGTTTATTAAATATGAGATATTTTGTATGCTTATTGGAGAACATTTGTTGGAGAGTAAAAATGAGTCAAACAAACATGCTAATCAAGTAATATTATTTAGAGAATTTTCCAGTCCTACTTTTTCTAGGAAACTGACATTACTGACTGGCACACCAATCTCACTGCAAGGCTTCTGAGATTGGACTGGGATTGGATTGGGATGGCAGGAATGAGACACACATGTGTTAGTATGGTATAACAGTGAGAGTACTGCACTAAGACCAGAAAGGCTCCTGTAGTTGCCATCCACTCCAGAGAAATCTGTGGTAGTTGCATATAAAGAATGTGGAAACCATGATCCTTTGTTCAGTCAATATAACAAGCCATGGTGGTACAAAGAAACCATAGAACAAATTATGGTTTCTAATGACCAAACTTGCTATGGTAAAATACCATGACTGGGTTCAGACAATACAACAGACCAACAATGGTAGAAAAAAAACGCCATGCCTTTTTGCGTTGTCTGGAACAAGCCAGTATTTCAGGGCCTAGTAGTAAAGCAATGACAGAATTAAAGCAAACTCCAAAGAGGACAAAAATGTGTTTTGAAGACAGCTGTTTCTAGCCTTCTTTCTATGATGTTGTCAGTATGAAGAAGCTTAAAGAACAATGGACTTGTTAAGTAATACACCTCCTAGTGTATTTAGGATAATTCACCATGTATGAGTTTAAGAGAATTTAAATAAGAGAATTAGATGCATGACAAGGTCGAAGAAAAACAATTATAGAGTACAAAATTACATATCTTTTTAAAGACTGATCTCCATAAAACGGAGGGGATCAAGAATTAATTCCATTCTTTTCAGGCTTTAAGAGTGAACACAAACTTGAGCTCCAAGTACACAAGGGCAACTAACGATCTCATAACATTAACTGAAACTTGTTGGGATGACTTTCATTAATGTAGTTCAAAAATTGATGGATATAACCCCCAAAGGGTGCTGGAGTCAAAAAGGTGCTGGAGTCACAGTATACATTAAAAACACTTATACCTTCAATGAACTACAGGAGGAGGAACTAAGTAGTCATATTGAGTGCACCTGGATCAAGATAAGAGGAGCAAAAAACCAAAAGGAATATAGTTGTTGTTGCCTATTACTGTCTAACCAATCAAAGAGAGAATAAGGACATTATCTTCGAAAATCTAATTGCCAGTATTGCAAGGAAGCATGATGTAGTCATCATGGGGGACTTCAACTTCCCTGATATTTGTTGACATATTCCGCCAAACATGGCCTCTCCAAAATATTCCTAAAATGGGTGCCTACAACTTGATGATGCTAATGGGTTAATGGAAAACAGGTGAAGTGCCGGACAAATGGAGAAAAGCTGATGTTGCCCCCATCTACAAGAAAGGAAAAAAAGGTGAACTAGGGCACTATAGGCCAGTCAATCTAACATCCATCCCTGGAAAAATACTGGAGCAAATTATTTAAAAAATCAGTCTGTAAGCACCTTGAAGAAAATGCAGTGAATAGAAGTCAACATGAATTTACTAAGCATAGGTCACGCCAAACTAATTATTCTCATTTTTTGATTGGGTAACCACCCAAATGGACAATGGAAATACTGAGACTTCAGTAAAGCATTTGGCAAAGGGCCCCATGACATCCTGATAAACTAGCAAAAAAGTGTGCTCAACTGGACTTTGCAGATGACACAAGACTGGACAAAACAGCTAACACCCTGGAAGACAAAAAGAAGATCCAGGGTAAACTAGATCTTTTAGAACGCTGGGTGGAAAGCAACAGGGAGAAATGCCAAGTTTTCCACCTAAGGGGAAAAATGCATTGGTACAAGATGGGGCATACTTGAACAGTAGTGAAAAAGTTCCCTTTACTTAGCAGTTGTCAGACCTCACCTATGTTCAGTTCTGGGCATCCAGGTTTTATAAGGATGCAGAAAAACTTGAAAGGATTCAGAGGAAGGCAACAAAGATGATCCAGGGTCTGGAAACTAAGCCCTATGATGAGAGGCTAAAGTACTTGTTTAGCCTTGAGGAGAGAAGACTGCGAAAGGATATGATAGCACTCTACAAATACCTCAGAAAATGTCACAAAGAGGAAGGAAAATATCTTTTCTTGCTCATCCCCAAGTGTAGGACATAGAACAGCGAACCTAAACTGCAGCACACCAGATTCATGCCAGACACCAGGAAAAACTTCTTTTCAGAGCAATATGACAATGAAATCACTTGCCTAGAGAGATTGTGGGCTCTCCCAGATGGTGCAACTTGTGTCCTGCATCAGCAGGGGGTTGGACCCAATGGTCTCCTTGGCCCCTTCCAATCCAACTATTCTATCAGTCTATGAAATAATTAAGCTTATAAGCAACCTGTGCCAGGATCTGATCACAAAAGTAAATGTTCCACTGCCCTGCTGATCTTGGAATTAGGGCAGGGTCAAGAAGTATACAGCTGTACTGCATTTTGGAGGCTTTCCAAGCACATCAGAAGCACAACACAAGCATAAGCTTCACCCTTGAGCCTGAAGCAGGAGAGGACCTTCATCCCAGACATGAAGTGGGATCAGCCCCAGCAACTGTGCTATAATTCACAGGCTCTAAAAGGTTGTGGCCTTCATGTCTGGTTTGGGGGCTTCCCAGAGACTTGTTTTCTGGGTCAGAGCCTCTATAGCAGGGGTCCTCAAACTTTTTCAACAGGTGGCCAGTTGAAAGGCAGGTGCGGGCTGGTGAAACGGGGGTGCCCATGGGCACAGGCCGGTGAGGTGGCGCTGGGCGCGCGTGCAGCAAGGCAGCAGCTTGCTCGCTTGGAGATCTCCGGGCGAGTCCAAAAAGATCTCCAAGCAAGCAAGCCGCTGCCTTGCTGCAGGAAGCGGTAACAGCAGGTGCAGGGAGTCCAAAACCCCTGAGGCGGGCTGGATAAATAGGCATGGTGGGCCAGATCTGGCCCACGGGCCATACTTTGAGGACCCGTGCTCTATAACAAATCTTCCGTAAATAATGAAATGCTTAACAGATTGATGCAAAACTAATTTTTCATTGCTTTAGCTAGTGTTTTCTTGTTTTGTTTTGTTTCTTGGACAGAACCATATGCTCAGATCCATGCACTTCAGTATACCACACCTCTTATAATGCCCATCACACAAAACGTTCTTGAAATTGTGCATGTCACTTTAAGATATGGAGTAGAAGCTGGGAGAGGCAGGGAGTGGCCAGAAGAAATGCCTTACAGTTGTGGTATGTCACATTCTTGCCATCAACAGCTCACAGTTCTGTCTGACCTAAAACTTTGCAGACATTTTATCTATTTAGCAGAGTGAATATTGTTAAGCACTCAAGGACATTAAGTAACTGAGAAAACAGAACAGAAAGGCCTAATTTTCCTGATTACCAAATTTCTCTAATATCACACAACTCATCCAGTGATTAAGAACTTAAAGGTTGCAGTCTTTGTTTACAGGGAGGCTGTTATTTTACTTCTTATAATTGCAGGGTGGATGATTTTTTTTCAGCAGATCTGTATGATCTGAACCTTAATTTGACTGCTGATTCATTGCTGAACCAGGCAGTCCAAGTTATCTGTCAAGCAGTAGAAATATAAAGGTGGTGCTGTCAATGTTCTCTGAATAAGTAGAATAGAGTTGGAGGTAGATTTAAGTGCACCATGTGTAAGAATGACTATCACCTTTATCTAGAATAGGGAAATTGAAGGATTAAAAAAATATGTTCATTTACTGGTCCAGGTCTAGATAAATAATCCAAATTGAGTTTAAAGTGATTTTAGGGAACAATCACTGCTCAGGGTAATGCACCTTTTTTTTTAATCCAATGGTCAGACTAACTGGGCAGGGGTTGCCAGGGGAGTATAACAAAAATAGACAAAATGCTGCCAAACCTGTTTACCAGAAGTTAACATGTGAGAGCTGTACAGTGGAAATCTGCTTTTCAATCCATTTCAATCTAACATCTCCATCTCTCACCAGTTGATTTGATGAATGAGGAATGATAAAGATGGACTAAAAAAAGAGGACTTTAACACAGACTTAAGAATAAAAACATTTTCTGAATTTACAGAACTTGCATTAGACTGAAGCCAAATCTTTAAGAATGCTTGGAAGTAAACTATAATTTAAACAACAGAAATAGCTATTTTGTTTTCAGAAACTGGAAACAGAAAAAACTAGTTATTCCTTGATAAGAATAAAAAACTATTACAATGTACAGAAATCATTTTATGAATACAGTTAATAGGAAAAAAGAGATCCATCAAGCTTAGAAAACAACTTGAGAACTGATTTAACAGGAGAACTGTAGTTAGCAGGTTGAATCTAACCGTAGCATTCCACTGACAACAATAGCTCCATCAGAAGACCCTGGAAGGGAGCAATTCCTCCACCCCGTGGGTCCCCAAAATCTGTTGTGGAAGAGAAACTCTCTAGAGTAGCCTTTTAGGAAGCATGGAAGACTTCTGAGCAAAAGGGAATTGCATAATGCAGTGAGGGGAGAAGGTCCCATTGTGCTGCTGGACTTTAATGAGTTTGACACTGGATTTAAGCCCAGGTCCCTATTTCCCTTTCAAGAATTTAGAATGAAATAGAAAACTCAAGTTATATTATTTAAGGGGAGGGGAAAATATCTGCCCAAAGCCCAACCCATTCCCTTGACAGATTCTGAAGCCAAGTTCCACATTCTGTTAAAAATGTTGCCAGAGAACCCACCCACCCCATAACTCTTGAATGATTTACGACTCCTGTAGTATAACAACATTCCCCACCTATAGTTATACTTCAGTCTCCACCAGAAGCTATGCTAAGAGAAATGTCCAGACAGAATAAACAATCTAAAATCACATGCAACTATTAGTACTATGCTAACAACACTAAGACCAAAGTACTAAGCATATTCACATGGAAGTGCATCCCACTGATTTCAATGGATTTTACTTCCAAGGAAGGTTGCAGCCTAATCCTAATAATGTTTACTCCGAACTGCTGTTGATATGAAATATACATTAAAACAGGTATGCTTATCATTGGCTATGTGCAACATGATCCTCATCAGTTACTTAGAAGTAAAAACCACCGTGTTCGACTAGGCTTACTCCCACCTGAGTCTGCACAGGATTTCAGCTTTATAATGCAATCTTATGCAACAGTAACATACTGTTTATTGGGACTTCCTTTCCAGGCTGACTCTGGATCCAGACTCTCCCTCTCCCACTGGATTTTCTCCCCTGTAGAGAATTCTGTTTAGGGCACATTTCCCAAAGGGAAGGAGGAGATACAGAATTTGTCAATTCTTTTATATTTCTGTAGCACTTTGTGCCCTCCAAAACTCTGGCCTGGAAAGTTGGAGCTACATGGAGAGGTGGAAATTGGTGAACATTGCCTCTTCTAACAGTGAAATCCTTAGCGCATGGGTCCTCAAACTACGGCCCAGGGGCTGGATCTGGCCCTCCATGCCCATTTATCCGGCCCGCCATGCCCATTTGGACCTGCCACATGCGTGCCTGCGTCCACACGGGTGCCTACTGGCACCCACCTCACCCCGCCAGGGGGAGGCAGCGGTTTGCTTCCTCAGGGATAATGATCCCCAAGTGAGCAAGCCGCTGCCTCATGTGTCCACCTCACAGCACGTGCCCACCCCCGCCTCCCTTCATGCCTGCACCTCACCTCCTCTCGCCATGCGCGCCCACCTGTGCCTCAGCACGCGCACCCACGGGCACTGCCCCTGCACTGGCCCACGTGCACCGCCGGCACCACCTTTCCGGCCCGTGCCCAGCACCAGCAACTTTCAACTGGCCCCCTGGTGGAAAAGTTTGAGGACCCCTGCCTTAGTGCATGTGTCCTCAAACCATGTCCTTTTAACTGGCCCGCACCACAGGTTTTGCACTCGCCAGGCACACATGTGCCTTGCTCGCAAAGAGGTCATTTTGGAAATGCTTGGAGAAAATGATCTCCTCGTGAGCAAGTTGGCACCTCGCCATGCAGGTGCCTGGCAGCAGCTTGCTCGTGGGGAGATCATTTTGGGCTTGCTTGGAGAAAACAATCTCCTCTCAAGCAAGTTGGCACCTCACCCCGCACGCATCCCCATCCCCGCCTCACGTGCGCGTGCATGCCCCGCCCCCACACCAGCCTGCGCCCCCCCCCGCCGGCACCGCCTTGGCAGCCCGCAGCCACCGCTGGCACCTGTCAACTGGCCCCCTGTTCAAAAAGTTTGAGGACCCCTGCCTTAGCAGCAGAAAAACTGTTTCACAGAAAGAAGGGCCGTTTCTGTACATAGAAGCTGGGAGCCAATCAATTATACTCAGGATTAAAGCTTTCTCATATTAAAGTTACAAACCATATGAAGAAGTATCCTACTGAACTTAGTGTGGTTTCCTTTCGTGTAAACCAGGCTGTGAGTGAATCAGATATATGTAAACCAACCCATCAACCTATCATCTTTACAGATAAATGTAAACCAACCTATCACCAACCTATTAATAAGAAAATTAACAACAGCTTACAATGTAGATTCAAAGAAACTAAAGTGATTTTCATTTCTTTGTATCATACACAGAGCTCCCAGATTTTTATAGTTCTATATAACCTGTGGCCTTTTAGAACTTCTGGGAAAAAGTTACACTAAGATGACTAACCTAGTACCTATGTCATCACACTGAGAACAAAATGAGATTCCCACCCATATTTATAAAATGCGCGCCAGATTAGGCTTCATATAAGACTCTCACAGCCATTTTGCTTTACCTCATAAAGCTTATCCATGAATAATTTGTAAAAAGAGTTCAAAGGAACCAGAAGTATGAACTACATAGCCTACTTCATACAGGCCTCACAGTTACTGCATTGTGGAAGAAAAGTCATGTGAAACAAGGTCAAGATCAGGATCAAAAGCAGCCTGGCACTGAATTGTTTTACGTCAGTCTTCTGCAGTTTTAGGCTCCTGGAAGTCCCCAACCCTGCTGAGTTCTGAATCAGCACAAGTTGGTGTTACAAGGGGTCTTCTCCTTAATTTAGTGATTTTTTTTTCATTTCTCAATCCCTATTGGAAAAACTGAGACATAAGTTGCCAGGGAGACAAAATTGCCTTGCCACATTCTGTTTTACTGTACAATCCTATGTGTGTTTACTCAAGTAAACCCTATCAAGTTCAGTGGGACTTACTCTAAGTAAGCACATATAGGATTGTGGCTTAAGGGTACAAGGGCACGGCAGAAATTGCCCTGGGTGGCTGTATCTAAACATGCACTGGAGTGTACCCTGAAGGCCCAATCCTATGGCCGTCCAATGTTGTTTGGGAGGCCATACGATTATCTGGAGTCCCAGGTCTGAAGTCTATGACCTTGGTGTCCAGTCTCCAAAGGCACTCAAAAGACTCCATCACAGATGGTGCAGAAGAAGTGCACTGGCTGTTCCACCAAGGAATTCAGAAAGGCAGAAAAGGGGCAGAGCAAGTTGGGGCTGACAGTGTACTCCAATTCCTATTGGTACATTAGCCTTCTTCCCTCTCTCTTCCTGGTGCTTCAGCTAGGTAGCCAAAAGTAACCATCTAGATAAAATGTATGGTGTAAGGAAACACAGTGGCAAAGTTTACCATTGTTGTGCATCTCTCCATGCACTGGATGTACATAAGCATCCCAGCTCAGATGCTTTTATGATTCTGAAGTGGAGGGCATTGGAATGTATATTAGTTATTCATCATGTCTACAGATGCTTAGTTCAGTTGTTTCTCTGTCTTGTGGGAAAAGAAGATAGAAGCGTTAAAACAAAAAGTAAGTATTTTGACTATTTAATATTAGTCAAAGTATTTCCTTCCCTGAATATCTGCAAGAACATTATTGGGGGTCAACAGTACTGCATGGATTAACAACCCCCTTTTACAAATCTGAAGAGGTAAAAACATTTGTTTTCTGGTTAGAATCTTCCTCATGACCTAGAAAATGAGGTAGTATCCAATACTTTTCCAGTGCTAGCATAAACTAATGTCATTAGTGCTTGACAGGCCAAGGAAAAGGGGGATTTTCCCTGGCCTAGCAAGCATTATTGGCATTGCCCTAATACTGGTTTGTGCAAATGAAAGAACACTGAGACAGCACTGGATACTGCTCAAGTTTGTTTATCATAGTTATTGTGTTGCATAAAATTAACTAATTTGGCTTTTGGGATCACTGTGACTACTGTATCTCCAAATGTTTGTAAGCAAGCAGCACTCCTACTTCCTGCTATATGAACTATAATGCCATTCATAGTGAGATGTCCAGTGAGGCAGTATATTTCACACAAAGGATAGAAGACAATGTTGGCTGTCTTGGGGTTCCAACACATTTATGATGCAGATGAGGAAGGAAGAAGTACTCCAGCAACCATGGGGTTCAGAAGCTAACAACAGTTTACAGAATTCTGGACAGTGGGCGCTACCCTACCTGACCACACTCAAGGTTAAATATGCATTGTTTGTGAGGTCTTGTTGAACAGTAGGTTATTGTTGAAACATAGGTTGTTGCTTTGAGTAAACTTAGCTGTGCTAGCAAACCATTGTTAACTAGGAATAACCCACAGTTCGCAACCCAGCAACAAACCATTTGTGAGTTGTTCCTAGTTAACAAACTTTGTTTTGTTAGTGTGGCTGAGTTCACACAACACAATAGCCCAATTGCTTAGTTCACACAACAACAACAGCAGCAGCAGCAACACACAAATATTACTCAATTTTCAAAGTGTGTTGTGTTATGCAAACTCAACCTATTAACCACTTGTAACTTCTTTAGCACAATGTCACTTAGTCAAGGGATTAAATAAGGAAAATGGACACTGGTTGGCACATTGAAAAACAAACCAGAAATTCTGTTTCTAACCTGTACATCTAGAAGTATCTGCATCTATGTCTTTGGTTCCTGAGAATATTTAGCTTTTGTAAGTTGCATATCAGAAATAAGGAAGGACAGTGATTCTTTATCTAATGGATGACAATGCAGCAAGGAATCTCAGATCACATGCCAAGCTTGAGATCATTCTTTAGTATAATAAAACTAAAGGTGGCATAGATACCTGCAATCAGATTGTCTCCGTGTACACTTTCAAACATGGTTTGCTCAAATAGTGGCCAATAGTGTGGTTTTTTTAAGGGGAAAAATAGTGGGAAATACTTATAATATCCTGTGAAAATGTGAAAACAAAACATTGTCTCTTGCTAGGTCTAGAATTGATTAATCTCCAGGATGAGTCTACATTTACAGATAGCTTGCTTGCAATATTGAGAGAGGCAACCTGCAACCTGATAAGGCTTAACTCTGCTATCATTAAGAAAAGTGAATATATCTTCTCCAAGGTTCATGCAATTACAGAATATCACCATGCAATTCAGAAATGTAGCAATTCTGCATTGACTACTTAAGTAGCATATGTTGTGACTGCAAATTCAGTTCATCTTACAGATTATTCACAATTTATGGATATTGCATTAATATACTTATGCAACCATTAAAACTGTATGTTTCTTTGTTTTTATTTATTTAAAGCTTTTATATACCATCTTATTATTGGTGTCTCAGTGTGCAATTTGGTACACGAACCATTCTTGTATGTTCTGTACTTTACATTATAGGATATTATAGGCAAAATTAACTTGTGTGCAGTTATATTGTATTAGGGAAATGGAACTATCTCAATAAAGACATTACAAATGTTGACACACTTAACCACTTCCACCAAGTATTTTTAATATGGCTTGCTTGGGGTATTCTTGACACTAAACCCAAACAGGTAGTGATTTTTCTATTGATAGTGGGTTAAATTAAGTACACAGATTCCTTTTCTTAAAAAAATTACAAAGCTAGAGGAGTTCTCTTTTCCAGATTTTTGTGTAGAGTTAAGAATAGATTAAAGAAAAGAGCATAAAATCCACTGAACACAGCCAGTTCATTCATGTCAACAAACTTCATTATTTTATATCCAATGAAAAATGTTATCAAATGACATGAAAATGAAAAAAAAAGTTTAACTGTCACTCTCCTCCCCAGGATCAAATTCTGACAATGGGCACAATATAATATATTTTGGTCCATCCAGTCCAAAGAATCTTTCTACCTAAAAGACATAATCCAAATAAAATGACACATTTGATCAGTAAAACTAAGAGTTTCTGTTCAAATTATTGTTTAATGAAGGGTGTTAATTCTTGTATTAAAATATGAACAATTAACTATGCAAAAGGCCATATGATCACATGTCTTCTCTTTAAAGTAATTCCATGTATGGCACTTCTTTCATTTGCTGATGTGACCTAAAGAATACACTAATTTCTTCTCAAAAATGCTGCAAGAGGAATAACTAGATTTACTTAAAATGAACATTTTGTTTGAAAGCAACTCTCCACATATCAACATTCATTCCAAAGTTATTGCATATGACATAAAAAGAAAGCAGGCATGAGCAAAATATATGGCATTAAGATCCAGTTCACATGCACCAAGTGCTGCAGGGTGGCCACTTGAAACACATCTACTTGGATGCAATGTATCCACAAGGAGCAGGTCACTCCATCTTTTTTGTGTTTCTTGATTAAAGAGTTAGCAGTCCCCTCACAAACACCTAGCTATACAGGTATGCACTAGTTATCTAGAAGTTTGTGCTAAGATTCACTAAGATTTATATGAATCACTCCAAATGACTCAAACAAGTAAACCAAAGAAATTACTCCCACTATTAGATCACTTGACCTGAAGATAAACTTCTTCCTGATTTTAAAAATGCATTCATTTCTAAGCCATTTCTTATTTATTTCCATTTCTATGCCACCCCAAGGTTCTCTGGGGGGTTTACAATACTAGAACATAAAAGCCCCATCCCTAAATTATGACAAAAGTTATTAATCATATAAAACAATAAAATAATAAAGCACCACAAATAAAATATACTAACACCCACCCACCAGTAAACACAACCAACAAATTAACCAAAACTAAATTAAGATAAAACATCAATAACAAATTATTGAAGTATTTTAAATTAAGTTAAATCAACAAAAAACTTGTTTAGATAAAAAAAAGTTTCTTAGAAGTCAAAGAGATATGAACTATGATCTGTTCAGTCCAAAGTGCTTTTCTACTTAAAAAAATTCTCCAGCAGCAACACTGTATCTGCCTAGAATTAGACAGCTTCTGGCCAAAATTTAGAAATGTAGTTTTAACCATAAGGGTCAAACTGCATGTTATCAGAGTTTTGAATAATTTTGTTCCCACACTGTTTGGTTATCAAAAAGCTGTAATCTAGAGCACAGCAAGTGTTAGGTAGGGAAAAATCACCCTTTCTCTGCCAGTTCTTTCCCCCCTAAAAGTCACCTAAAGTCTTTTCACTTGAAACATCACTATTTTCAGGAAATGGAGGGAGAAGAAAGATAGCTTTGTGGGGGAAATTTAGAGAAGAAACACTTAAAGGCTTAACAGTCCTTCTCTGGTTAGCCTTCTTCTGTTTCTGCCTATAGTCTTCAGAAGTTGATTTCTACTTTTTTAAAGCACCATCAAACAAAGCAACCAAATGAGATGGTTGGGGCAGTTTGGCCTTTCACAAGCTACTTCTTACAATGGAAATGGAGGAAGACTCTCCTCCAAAGAAAATCTTATTGAGGTACTGATAAGAGTGTATTTCCCACCCATTCACCCTGCAACAGCCAGTTATATTTTTCCCTGAACAAGGAAGAAGTCTAACAACAGATTCTGTGAAACTAAATGCTGCAATAACTTCTATTTCATAACAGATATTAACAAGAAGAAAATATTCAAATTATCTTCACTTAGACAAATCCTAAGTATTATTTGCAATATACATGCAGTAGTAAGTACTGAAGTTTCTCTGTGATAGCCTAAGTATCACATAAATTCAAGCAAGTGGAATCCAGGTATTAGGAGAATAAATATTCAGTAAATGTAATCCATGCTTATTGAGTGAATTAATAAACATCTTACTACAAACAATCTGATTTAAAATGAGAAACTACTTACAGATTAACTTTCGTGGTGACCATTCTGGAACTGTCGAACCCCTTATTTCTCTGCTTTGCACTGTCCAAATCAGAGGAAACCTGCTTTCCATTTGTTGTGCCCATCTCACCATTTTCATGACTGTCAGTGGGCCGCTGAACATTGCCATCCGAGCTCTTGACAAGATGTGATTCCTTAGACTCTGTACTCCCTTCAGAAACTGGCAAAGTGCTACTGCCTATGATGCTTATGGAAGAAGCTTTAGTAGCATCTACAGTACTTTCACCAGAAGGCAACTTTTCTGCTGAAGGGCATTTTGATGCTGGATTACCATCTGTTGCCCCATCATTTGGTCTTCTGGTGTTAGAATCTTTTCCATAACTCTTTAACCCTGTGGGTGAAAGCGGACCTGCATCAGACTGATTCTTTTTCAAGGATTTTCTCCTGTATGGAGATGAAGTTGGGGCCTGCTGTTTGCTTTTCTCTAACTCTGTTTTAGTAAGTCCTTTGTGAATATTGCCAGCCCTTATGTCATGATTAGCTGTGGGAGAATGAATCTGTTGAGAAGCCTTCCCTTTTCTTTCAGAACTGTTAACTTTTTCTGATACCAAATCTGATGAAGGAGCATCAAGAGAAGGTTCTTCTTTCACAATGTTCTCAGTCACATTTTTATCCCCATTTGACATATCACTGGAGGACTGAGATTTTCTCCTCTTTCCAGACCTCTTTGTTACAGGTTTTTTATCCATTATGTCTATTCTATTACAGTCGTTGTCTATTACAACAGTCTCTGGTTCATACAAATTTGGTTGTTCAGTTTTACGAAGAAAGATATCCAAGGTCAATACTCTAGAGGGATGGACATGCTTACTCTGCTTAGATTCCAAAAGAACTGGTGCATCTTGTGATGCTGCATATTCCAATTGTTCAGAGTTTTGCACATCCACTAACTGTTTGTGGTTTAATGTGCTATGTTCGAGGTCTTCACTGGATATATTAGTTACACTTTTAAAGAAATCTGGAGTGGTGCTATTTGTTGTATCAGTGACACAATCACACTCTGCTTCCAATGTCTGGAGTGTAAGACTACTATCAAATACTGTATTTTTTATTGTTTCATTACTACTGTGCCAGTCAGTTGACCATTCACTGTCAGAAGAAATTCCTTTAGTGTTCCATTCTGAAACAATGTCATTATACAGAGGTGTCAGATCCTTGTTGTACAGATATTCTTCTGTGTCTTCAATAGTACTCCATAAACTTGACTGGTTTTGATCATAGGCCTGGTCAGTTAGAGACTCCTCGCTTTTGGATAGATCTTTAATGTCCTCAATATCAATTGATGCCAATGGAGCTAAGTTTTTGGGAGGAGATTCAGATCTTACATTTCTAACAGTTGGCCTTTGAGAAGTCTCTAATGAGTTTTTAGGATTTCTTCTTCTCCCGGTAATAAAAAAGTTTCCAAACTTTCCCAACACTGGTTTCTTTTTGTTTTCTTCCTTAGAAGATGCTGGGTTCCGAGTTTTAGACTGAACAAACAAACAAAAAATCAGAAAAAATAAACACAATTAGAATACATAATTGACTTTTCTATTTTTAAAAAAGGAAAACCAGAAGTAAATTATTCACTGAATAGCAACATTTTATTAAATTTATATTATGCACCTTTTGTTAAACACATACATTAATATTATTAAGTCAAGCCACATTATACATAATTATTTTATTATTTTATTTCATTTCTATACTGACCCACATCCAAAGTTCTTTATTAATGAATATCTTCATACGCACAGTCATCAAAACACATCAATGCTTACAAGAATGGTTCTCTAATGGATACTATATATGCCTGCTAAGAAGTACCACTGTGTTCAAGGGAGTTCACCCCCAGGTAAGTAGGCACAGGTTTATTTAAATATTTATCCAAGCCATCAAAAATTTTATGTATCCACATGCTTTGTGCTCCAATCCTATAGTTAAGTGTAAATTCCAGTGAATGCAAACGGGCTTACTTCTGAGTAGACATATTCCTTCCGTTATGTAAGTACAACATAACCTTTGACCATGCAGAAAAAACAACGGCCAGCTTTATCTGAAAATGCCTACAGGAGTTTTAAGAGAGTTGGTACAAAGGTTGCAATCTCCTCACTTATAGTTCCATTCCTTTGGTAAGAGGTATCAGTAGTATATACAGCCTTGCGGTGCTTGGCAGCCACCCAACATTATGCTGCCAAAGGATGGGACCCGATCATTAACATTCCGAATTCCTACAGGAACGTCATGCAGCCAACCAACGTCCTACACGGGGCAAAAGGAATCCCACTCACCACTTCCTTCCCCGCACTTTACTTCAAGGCATCAGGGAGCCCCAAGGAAATAAGAAGGGCGCTAGACTCCCGATCCATCCCCAGAGCCGAACAACGGCCCATTTTGGGCTACTGTGATGACGACACCAAGTCGGGTTTCAACCCCAGGGGTGGCCCCTCCGACAAGCCGCATCCCGCTTCCTCCACTTCTCGGGCATCCTAGTCGTAGCGCCCAGGCAGAAGCGCGAGGAGTACGTGCGCTGCCGGGAGAGCGCGCTCGCTCGTCCCGCCGTGCTCCACCAACCTCTCCCTCGCTCAGCTCCAAGTTAGGTCAGGTCGGGAGACAGGGCTCCCTCCCGGCAGCACGGATTTGTTCGGAACTTCCTCTGGCCAGCGCGCCTCCACCACCCTCCGTTCCCGACTCGCTCGCTCGCCCCTCGGGGTTCCTTGCGCTCACCTCGCAGCGCGCGGCGGGCTCGCTTCTTGCGGCGGCGGCCCCAGGCACGCGCTTGTCGCCCACCTCGGCCCGCCCTTGCGTCCGCGGCAGCTCGCGAAAGGAAGGCGCCCAGGCCGGCTCTCTGGCAGGCGTCAACTGTCTGAACGCCGGAGCCCGCCGGCCTGCCACGCCCGCCCGAGAGGGTGCCCGCCTCCGCCTCCAGCACCCGCAAGGGCAGCTGCAGCGGCGCTACCTGGCACGGGCACCTCAGGCAGGGCGGGAAAGAGGTGGGCAGAGCTCCAGCCGCCGCCCAAAGGGACGGCGGGAAAGAAGAGAGGCAGAAAAAGTAGCAAGAGTGAAACCAGGCGAGCTGGGCAGGTGGGAAGAGAAGAGGAAGTGGCGGCGCATCTCCCTCATTTCATAAAGCACAGAGCCAGAACGCGAAATCCTGAGTTCTCTAAGCGTGTTTAAATTGCATCTGCCTTACCACAGAATAACTGACAAACGGCAGGGCTTCCAGTCACACCTGAGCCCCAAGCCTCATAAAGGGATGCGACACTCGTTACATGCAATCCGAGGGGTAATGGAAGCTATTTGAGTCCATACTTTAACCCCGAGAATAATCTGGAGCACGCATTGTGTGAGGTAATAAGGCAGCATATCATTTTAGGAATTGGCACTGGCAAAGGGGTGAATGGGGGCATGGTTTCATAATCATAATTTCATAACAGCCACCTCATGTCTTTGTGTATGAGTATTAGAAATGGTGAGAGATGCAGCACACCAAGGTGCAAACAGCTGGTTGCTCAAAGGTGGCACACAAGCAACAGAATTTTCCAGAGAAGGGAAGAGTGCCAACAAGCACAATGCCCATGAAATGAGATCCTTCCCTAATTCTGTTTGCCCTGCACAAGCCCAAGCAATCTCAAGTGCTGCTGAAGAAAGGCATTTTCTCATCTACTTCTCGTCAAAAAGTTGCCTCAAGCAAAACCGACGAACTTTGATGCTAGAGTAAGGAGCCAACAGTTCTTGTTGGGTTAAAAAAAGCATCACCAACACCCCAATTTGACATTACCTCAGCTATAAAAGAAAGCTTGTAACCTACTAGCCAAGGAAGTTTGCTTGAAATAAGTAATACGGTGGGTTTTTCCCCTCCAGTAAGGGAGCTGATCTGTGTCTATACTGATTTTTGAATTCCTCCTGACTTTAAGGGGTATCAGTGACCCTATTAAGCAGGGGGTGATACACACTTTGATATCAAGTGTTGACCAGCTCAAATCTTGGTCTGTCACACCATGACTGCTAGTGGAACTTAAAAGTAAACAAGTCTGGAATCTCAGAATAGTTTTGTTTTGCTTAGAAAAAATTAGTAGAAAAACTAAACATTCAATTTGGTAAACTAGAATATTTCAATATTCTTGACATATTGTAGTACAGTATAGAATATATATTAAGTCCAGGAGAAAAGACAATTGGCAAAAAGAAGGGTTAATGAATTATCAGTGTACAGATCACAATTTAAGTTGGTTTTAAAGAGTCAATTTTTCATTTTCGTTGCTTCTGAATATCACTGGATATCAATTACTGTTTTGCTCACTGTTTAGGTCAGTGCAGGTACTCAAACAATACTTTAACAGATTTATAGCACTATTAAAGAATAGTCTCTGGTAAATACGAGAGTTCTGTATATATGCCAGATAGGTTTTAGCCTCACTACTTTGAATGTAAAATGTGCATTGTTAAACATACTCAACAGTCTGATGCAAATTTGCAGAGGAAGTTAGTGCTCTTGTACCAGCTGAATTGCTTTTGAAACAGAATACTGGTTGTGCTACCTACATGATCCTAATGATAGGCAATGGACAAGTAAGCTAGTGAGCGAAAGGTGCAAATTTAGAAATGTGGATCCACACCCTTTCCTCCTGTTCACAGCCTGGAAGTGACTTTTTAAAAAAGCAAGGACTAAAATGTCCTTAAAAATCCTAGTTTAAGACAAGAAGAAAGTTTCCCAGCACTGACTGCTGACTCTAGACGGTATTTACAATATCAACTTAGAAAAGAAGATTGTTGAAATCTAACCTTGCCTTTACAAAGGTTGTGAACTGGAATTCATTATTACAGGTGTTTATTGACAATGATATTTTTAAAGACTGCACTGAATGTTCAGTTTCTGCCCTCTTAAACTCCCCCTTCAGCATTGCTGTAAAAGCTTCAGTATGTATATATTGTATGTTTAATTGAATTAACAGAATCCTAACCACAAGTAGTTGCTTCCACACTACCAAATGACAGAATTGAAAGGATGAAGATAGTGGGCTCAATTTATTATAGAGGAACTCCATACATATGGGTTCTCTGATACTGTGTGCTCCATAAATTTAATTAACATTACAGGAGACCTTAGCTCAAGAATCTATTTTGTTCCAGAAGTCTTAGTCAGGGAGCTGCTTGGGAGCATTAGGGGTTTGGAACCACAGAGGCAAAGACGGAATTAGAATGTATCTACTTTCTCTTGATTAAAGAAGGTCATTCCCTACAAACAGTGGATACATGCAGATACCAGCCTGACCTGCCATGCCACTACTCAGCTGATTAAGTCATGAAGCATCTCTGAACTGGTTAGTCAAAAGCTCTGGTGAGGAACATGGACCAAATCTGAAGCTTCTCACTACTCAGCCAAGTTGCCAAGGCCAAGCAGCTCTTTGTTATGACAATTATGCTACAGTATCCTGCATAGCAAACCAGCTGGAAAAAACCTAAGAACGTAAGAAGAGCCATGCTGGATCAAACCAAAGGATCTAGTGCAGCACTCCATACATATGGTGGCAAACCAGCTACCCACAGGATCTCTCAGGCAGGATGGGTACAAGATCTGCCCAAGCTCTGCTAAAGGAGGTGATACACTACCACCCAGGCTAGTCAACCTGTAGCTTCCTTCCACATGAATATGTTCAATTTCTTTTTAAAGTTATCCAGATTGGCATCCATCACCACTTCCCATGGCAGCAAATTAACTATACACCGTGTGAAGAAATATTTCCTTTTTTCTGTCCTAAACAAGGTTTAGGTAGGTTTGAGTGTTATAGTAGAGAGAAACTTCTACCTCTGTACTTTCTCCTCAACATGCATTATTTTAATGTCTATCATGTCTCCCCTTACTCACCTCCTTTCTAAGCTGAACAGTTCCAGTTAATAGCAGAGCTGCTCCAGTCCCCTCAGTGATTTTGTTGCCCTTCTCTATACTTTTTACAACTCGATAATGTCCTTTTTCAGGTAAGCCAACCAGAACGAAACACAATATTCTAAGTGTGGTCATAACAAAGATTTGTTTAAGGAGAGTAAGATCTTGGAAGTTCTATTTTCTATTCCATTACAAATTAGGTCTTTTTACAGCAGTTGAGCACTGGGCCAATATTTTCATTGAGCTGTCTACCACTACCCCAAGATTCCTTTCTTGCCCAGTCACTGCTAGTTCAGATCCCATCAGTGTCTACTTGAAGTTGGGATTTTTTGCACCAACATGTATTACTTTACATTAGTTTACACTGAACTGTATTTGCCATTTTGATGCCCACCTTCCCAATTTGGAGAGATCCATTTGGAGTTCCTCACAATCCTTCTTGGTTGCAACCACCCTAAAAAGTTTAGTGTCACCAGTAAACTTTGCCGCTTCATTTCTTACTTCTAATTCCAGATCACTTATGAATAACTTGGAATGCATTGGTCTTAATACAGAACTCTGTGGGACTCCACTGGTCACATCCTCCCACTGGGAGAAATTGACATTTATTTCCACCCTCTGACTTCTGTTTTTGTTTTGTTCTGTTTTTTTAAGCAGATAGTAATCTCTTTTATTCCATGACTGCTTAGATTGCCCAGAAGCCTTTGGTGAGGGACTGTGTCAAAAGCCTTTTCTGAAGTCCAAGTAAACATTGTCTACTGGATTGCCTACATTGTCTACATGCTTACTAACACTCTCAAAGAACTGTAGCATGTTAGTCCCCTTGCAGAAGCCATACTGTTTCTTTTTTCAGCAGGGTTTATCCCTCAACATGCTTACTGATACTATTTTTAATAACACTTCTTGTTTACCCAGAACAGATCTTAAGTGAACTGACCTTTAATTCCCTGGGGACCCCCCCCCCGCCTCTTCCAATCCCTTCTTAAAAACTGTTGTTACATTGGCTATTCTCCAATCCTCTAGAACAAAGGCTGATTTTAGAGACATATTAGATATTTTGGTAAGAAGGCCAGCAATTTCATGTTTTGAGTTCTTTCAGAACTCTAGGATGGATACCATCTGGACTGAATGATTTACTGACTTTCAGTTTGTCACTAAGGCTGAAAATTTCATCTTTTATCTGCCTTAATTCCTCTGACTCCCTTCCAGAAGCACAGGAAGAAGTATTTTCTGTGCCTCTTCTGCTATGAAGACTGATGAAAACAATTCATTCAACTTCTCTGCAATCTCCTTGTCCCCCACCATTAGTGCTCCTTCACCGTCCAATGGTCCAACTGCTTCTTTAGCTGCTTGCTTTCTTCTGATAAATTTGAAGAATTATTTACTGTTGGCCTTGATGTTGTTAGTGGTATGTTTCTCAACTGTTAATCAAGAGTCAAGGAATTAACACTTGCCTGTGTTCACATGACAAGGCAATTCATCAAAGATCTGGGTTCACATTGTGTTATGCAGATATGAGCTGCTTCCTGCAGGGCAGCAACAAGCCACCCTGCCAACCCATTGGTTATTCTAGAAGTTGTTTGATCTGCAATGAGTTGTTAGGATGTCCAAACCCAGGCAAGTGAAGCTATCATAGGTCCAAAGAAGTAGCAAGTGAGCAACTTGGCAAGCACAGCAACCCCCTTGCTGAGCTTCCTTAAGCTACCACCAGGGACCGTTGTTCCAACAAGTGGCCAAGCAGCACTTTGAAGCAAATGTCAATCGTTCACTCTCACCTCCTGTAATCACAAGCCTTTCTGTGCTTGCTATAGCTTTTTCACCTTTTTCATAGATTGTACTTATTGCAGTATTTTGAGTGGAGGGGCTTCCAGCAGTTCACCCCTTTAAAAAAACCAAGCAGCTGAATGTGCACATTTTTCACAATTTTTTTTCCTGACCTAATCTTTGTGTGTGTGTGTGTGGGGAAGATTGACAGTTTTTCGAACTCACACAACTCCACATGTCTGGATAGCTGAAATTAAACTTGTTTGGGAAACGGCTTCCTAAGTACCTTCCGCTAAAGTTCAGCAGGTACCAACCATGAACACTGAGCAAGAGAGCCTGCATGTTTTATTCATTTATTTACTTACTTACTTATTACATGTATACCCCACCCACCTTTGCCTTCCTACAAGAAATCAAGGTAGATTACATGATTCTCCTTATTTCCATTTTATCTTCACAATGATCCTATGAAGTAGGTTAGGCTAAAAGTCCATGATGGTCTTAAGGCAACCCAGGGAACTTCAGGGCTGAGTGGGTCCCAATCAGCTATTCTAGCAGCACACCAACTCACAGCATAACTTTGTGTTTGCTTGGCAGCTGTAAAATGCCCAAAAGCTGTCAAGGGAAATCAAGACAATGATCTTGCTTGTGAAAGGGAGTGTGATCCCCCCCCCCCCCACACACACACCTGGACTGACATTCTCAGGGCTTTTAATGTTCCCCCTATAGTTAGTTCCCAGTGGCCCCACCCTTGCCTCACTTTCTTGAGTCTCCAGTTCCTCAGGGAAGTGAAGTTCATGAAGCCTTTTTGTAAAGCACTTCTTTTGACAACTGTCAGAAGAAAGGCTTTTCTTTTTAAACCTCACTGGCAAATCTCCCTGATAGGTTTTTTAACTGTAAAAATTATGTAGCTTCATTTATGCAACACCAAAAGGTCTTTGCCTACCAGCAGATGAACCCAGCAGAGAGGGACAGAAGAACCTAGCTTCCCTTAGCAGGTAATTCTACAGCCAGGGAGAAGTCATTGAGAAGGCCTTCTTTTGTTTAGTCACCAAACAAATTTCTGATGCTGGTGGTCTTGAAAGAAGGCTTCTCCCAAAGATATTAGGACACAATTAGCCTTGTATGCATGACTTGTTGAGTCTAAGCCTCTAAATGTAGAACTGGTCTCTAAGAAACCTAGAACACTGGGAAGTAACTTATAAAATGTTGAAAGTTGAACTCTAAATTCCTTAATTAAACAGAAAACTCTTAAGGCAAAAAGACAACATGTGCCCCTTTCCTTTATTCGTGGCCCCGCTCCCCCCAAACTGATACCATCATGCTGCTGCATTTTGATGGCAAACATACATTTTCCCCTGTAAAACAGTTTGTGGGGAGCATACACATTTCCTTATGCAAACACATGTTGTCCTGGGGGGCAAGGGTGACTAATCAAGCTATTTTCTCTTCTGTAATCAGTAGATATACATATGTTCTTGAGAATAAGCATTTTCTTTGATGGTGTGTTGGGAACTGCATGGGGGAGGGGTAATCTCCTTTCCCAGTTCCCCTGATTTAAGTGGTTCTGTCAATAGAATTCCGGGCAATGATTCCAACAAAAATGCTCTTTTTAAAATGGCAAATCCATTCAAAGTGAAACAGATTTAATTTCCACTAATTTAAGCAAATGCTAACCATGTCCTTAAACTTCTCCCATTAAATTCAACTGCTTAAAAATGCTTACCATTGAATATGTCACATTATTTCACTGCATTAGTTCCTAAGCTTAAATAATACATATTTAATAATGTATAACAAATGCTAAAATATTGAATAATAACTTCCAGATAGGTTTCCATGTACTCTGTTACATCAAAAACAACATGCAATCTTACAAAAACTTAATGACTAACAAATTTATTGTAGTGTAAGACTTTGCAGAATATAGTATACCTTGTTTCATGAAATGAAATCTAGTCCATGAATAATTAAACTACTTTGGATCTCTTTTTCTTTAAGAGTATCTTGTTATATCATTGGATTTCTTATTATTTAACATACTGCATCAAACCAATTACAACTCTAGCTGGGTGATCTGGTATCACTTGATCTGGTTTACATGATATGGTGCAGGGTTAATTAACCCACAAAAATGTTGCTCTCAGGTGCTACCTTGTATACCTAATCCCCACTGAGCAGTTGTTGCATAATACAAACCCAGCAAATATGGGTTATATGAGGGCTAATCAACCTTAGAATGACCCATGGTATGCTCCTTCATATAACTTATGTTCACCAGATTCACATGACATTTTGCCATAAGCAAAACGGCACCTGCATGCACCCTGTTGGGAGTGAGAAAGACATTCTTGGCACACATTCCCAAGGTTTGAGACTCAGAGGAGGAGATGGCCTCAGAATGAGGGCCAAATGAGATGTGAGAAGCAGAGCAATACAATACAAGCAATACAATACAATACTGTCAGAGCAATATGACAGTGGAACCAGCTGCCTAGAGAGGTGGTTCAATGAAGCACTCTGTGCTTCTGGAAAACACTTCGGAATGTTGTGCAAGAAAGGTCTTGTGGCTTTGAATGTGCGAAAGAAAGAAACCTAGCTCATGACACACCCTGCACATGAGGCAGCTTCACCATGGGTTGAATGCAGGTGTACATGCATGGTAGGACACTTAGTGAAGACACAGGAGAATTGTCTCATTCCTACAACAGAGGATGGCTGGAAGAAACAGAAACCAGACCAGAAGGAGCAGAAACCAGACCACTGAATCTTGCAGAGATGCAACAAGTGTTCTAACTCAAAGCAGACTTCATTTCCCACAGCACTCTAACAATTCATGGCATACTTTCTTAATATATGTAACATTAGTACATAAAAGCTGCATAAAAGGCACCTGGTCCTCTCTAATGAAGTCTAGCTGTATGATCTCTTACTTTGAAGAGAAAAAAATAGTACATACATGCAGCCATCACATTCTTATGCACTCAAAGACATTGGGTCAGTTCACACTACAGCCCAGCTTGGTTTATTTAACAGTTGTTTTACTTCAAGCACCTGCTTGTTTTTCCACTCAAATGCTTCCCAGCTTTTTCCAGTGCTCTTTCTTACTTTGAAAACTGTTCAGGGAAGGGACGTCAACTAACTTTGTAACTGATGCCAGGGCCAGCCAACCAGGGCTATTCACAGCCTGATCTGGGAATGGTTGAAGTTGCTTCATTAGTGACAAAAGAGCCAGCTAATCAACACTATGCAACTCACTGCTTTAAAACAGAAGAACAGGTTCCCACAGAGATTACACAGCGTTTCTAACATGCAGCAAGTGCACATCCACAAAAGGCTCATTATTGAAATTATGCACATTTGTATATGCCCTTAATTTCAGAATTATAGCACTGCATGCTTTGATATTGAGAGCTCCATTGGATACTCCACACATTCTTTTTTTATTTTTATTTTACCAGCAGCTGGGTACACAATGTAAGAATAATGGAGATCTGCATTTAACAGGCCAGCAACAAAGTCACTCATTTGATGTCCAAGCATAGCACCTGCTTCGTGGACATATGAAATATACCACAATCCTCATCACTTTTTCAGAATAGAGTTATGTCAGAATCCTATTTCATGTCCAATACTTTATCCATATCCTTATGTTCATGCTTGTAAATGACTGCTCACCTGGTTATCTGTGGTGCATAATAATTGCCTTCTTGTAGAAAGGCAGGGAAACCTTGCAAAATAGATTGTTTTCCTTTAGGACATGAAGCTATTAATTTTTTTTGTGAGCTAGTAATTTTGGGGGTTCTTTTCAAGGCTGCTCATGGCTGCACTGCATATACATAGTCCACAAAAGAGAACTAGTGCAGCCAAAGAGCACAGCCAGGTTTTCAGTAAAGTCTTTAGTTACAGACTGGGCTTGATCCAGTCCTCTGTAGATACAACCACCCCTCATAAGGGTCTCTACAGGACAAAATAAAGGCCTGTACTCATCCCCTCCAGCATATGTGGACAAGCACTCAAGGTGCCAGACTATTACAGGAAAAGGGATGTCCTCCCAAGTCCCTATTCAACACTTGTTCAATAAAGGAATGCAAGCTCAGGCTCATGTTCCTTTGACAATTTGTGTGCACACAGCTGAGGCCCGGAGAAACATGCAGAGATGTTCCTTTTACCCTGGCTTACCTCTGTGTGTGTGCATGGAGGAGGGGGTTGTAGTTGAAGGGGTAAAATGGACTCTGTTTTGCCCTTTGGCTTCTGTACTGTGATTGTGGTAAAACAGAGCAAAACTCAGTATTATTGGTGCTTCTTTCGCAATAGTGTTATCACAAGCGTATCTTAACAAAGAGAACAAAAAAAGTAAGAAGAAAGAAGATAAAAATCCAGTGCAGAGAAAAAGCATTGCAGCACAGGAACATAAATGTCACATATGGGCTTACATTCTGTAGTGATCTGCATTCTTTTTAAAAAAATAAATAACTACACTAAGTTCAATTTATAATGAAATTGTTTCCCTAGATAGCTCCCTCAGCTCTTTCTATGCAACACTATCTTCAAAAGATCTCAAATAAAGTGAAATTGAATAGATGAAACATTTCTTGGGGTTCCTTTAAAACAATGGCTTAATGGCATTTCCCCCCTTTTCTTAAAATATGTACCAACGGATTAAATGGTTTCAGTATGAAAATGTAAAAGATAGCAGAGGCATCCAGAGTGAAAGGAAATGAAAAACTCACTATTTGGCCTTCCTTTCAAAAATCACATTTATAAAGTTGAATTTCCACCACCCTAAAACTGCTCACACTCATATTTTTTCAGTTGTTTTAGGCAGACACTTTGTAATGCAAAACATACAAAGAAAGCTGCACATGGGAATATTGGTTACAAAAAGCCAATGAAATGAAGCACATTATTAAGAGCCCCAAATACAGCAGTGCCTTATTCTCTGAATTTAATTCGTTTCAGTAGGCTGTTTGAACTCTGAATCGTCTGCACTCTGAAGCAATGGTCCCCATTAGAAATAATGGAAAGTGAATGAATGTGTTCCGAGACCCTGAACGATACCCATCTCGATAAACTTAAAACAGCAAATATGCATAATTCAAGGTAAAAATAACAATTAAATGCCAAATTTATTAATTAAAACTTGAAAACAATTAATAAAATATGTAAATATGCACAGTACTATATAATGAAATGAAAATTGCATTTACTGTCCAAATGCACTCCTTTCTTAATGAGGAGTGGTGAAACAGAAAAGGATTGAAAAGGCAGTGAAACAGATTGGGAAGGCAAGCAGTTAAAAGGCACTGAAAAGGATTGAAAAGGCACAGATGGAACAAGAGACGGGAGACAACTTGGGCACACAACTGATGACATTTATGTAGTGACTGCATCTTTTTCACTGTGCCAGCAGTTCAAACTTACAAGTGTCATTCAAACTTCAGAGATTTTATCTTGACTCTAACGTCAAACTCTGGATCTAAAAGTTAGAGTTGTTCGAACTACGAGGCAGCACTGTATTGTATATGTCCAACAGACCTAGTGTTCTTCCTTTATCAGAAGTTCCGTACTACTCAATGCAACTTTTTTCTAAATAAGATTGTAGCTTGAGTTGAACATTCCAGAGGGAAAGATACAAATAAAATAAAAAGAGGAAGAGATGAATAAAACTGACATGAAATTCCTGGAGTTCATGGAAGTGTTTAGAACAGGTATGGGAAACCAAACAGTGGGTAAGTTTAGAAGACATGCCCTTTCTCATCTCCTCCACACCCAACAGCAAAGCAGTTCCTCCAAATCAAATTCTTCATCCCTACTTGCCAACTGAAACTTGTTTTTGTTTTCAAAAAAGAGAAATTTTCTGGATCTTGCACTAGAAATGCCCAAATGGATAAACTCAAGATAATTTCCTGTCAAGAAGATGAAGAAGAAACAGAAGAAGATGAACATGAAGAGTAGGAGAAGGAAGAAGAGCAGTAAATGGTATTAACTGCCTTACCGTTGCGATGTTAGTTCAGTTTTACTTTTTGCAGCACAACAAACAGGGCTGGATTTTTGAAATGAAGTCATGTGTGCATTAGCACAATACATCCACTATCTCTGACCCATCCTTTAGCTGCTTTTGTTTTCCTCCTTAAGAACCACCTTAAAGCAAACTGCAGAAATAGACTGATGTTTTCCATTCAGCACCCAGGCACTGAAAAAGACACTTTAGAAGACTCACAGTTTACAATCTCTAAGGACCTCTGTAAGGTTTGTAAGGGTTAAGGAAGCCAGTATTTTGCTAATAGAAACTCCCTAAAAGAGAGAAACTTGTTCTGAATACCCCGGCGTACAATTAAAGGTATGGGTGTGAATTGGAAGGCACAGGTAGCAACAGTTTCTTTTATCTTGCTCCAGTAGGATCATGTCATGTGATATAAATATATATATATTGTTAAACAGCTTAATAAATTTGTAACACCATTTCAAAATACAGAAGAGTGTACAAAATCATTTGCACTAGAGATTAAAGCACATAATCCTGTCAGAGGCACACACAATACTTTAAAGTTTAAACAAAATGTAAATATTCTTCAGGAGTATATTTATATTAACATAATGTTGTACTGCAGTAGAACTTATATAAATCTACTCACACGTTTTATCCTCATCATTTACTAAAGAAAAAACCTAAAATATGGTGTTTAAATTGGAATGTATACACACAAATTAGGACAAAGAATAGCAGTTCTTGTGCAGTCATCTAAGGCAGAACTGAGTTTCTTAATTAAACTCCTTTGTTCTAAAAACAGATTTTTAAAGCCTTCAGTACAGCTCCTGGCATACCAGATACAAATGTAGCAAAGCAGTCAGTGACTGCTCATCTTGCATTCCTGTGTTTTGCAATTTGACAGTATCTCTTATACAATCTCTTCTCATAATTAAATAAGAAGGTTGTGTTAGCAATGCAGGTATGAGATTGAGTAACATATTGCTTCTTTTGCTGATTTTTAAAGACACTTTGCAGCCTACTAGAAATGATAAAGCTGTCTTACGTTGAGCCTTGCTCCTAATATTGTGTACTATACAGTACTGTCTGTATACTTAAGCCAGATGCATCAAACTGGATTTAACAAGTTTAGAATGATAAACTGGATTTAATAAGTTTAACTACTTTAGAATTATAAATTTTAGAAGCTATTCTGAATTTGGAATTGAAGTTAAAATTTTTACTCATGCAAATACTCTATTATATAAGTAGTAGCTTCAAAGGCATGAAAACCATCCAGAAATTTTAACATAAATTTAAATGCTGTTTACAGGATAATTTGCACAAAATCCTGATGAAATTGTAACATAATTTTCATTACAAATATTACTACTTTGTGACATTATTTTGTACTTCTGAAATGTCTAAAGTTCTTGAAGCTACTCAGTGTACAATACTGATTTTTCAGTATAATTGAACATGGTCAAACATCCTGATAGCTGAGTTTTTGCCACCTCCTATAGGAACACTTATTTTGTTGGGGTGGTGGGGCAGGTTTATGAGGTGATCCTGACTGACATTTACACTAATGGAACAGGAGGAGATAATGCTTGCTGATTTCCCATTCCCACTGCAATATCCTGTGCTCTCCCAAAATCTCAAAATGACTGGGGCTAACTTTTGGAACAACATAGAAGGTGGACAGTACACAGACTGTGGGGAGAAAAACAAAAACTGCCCCCTTCTGTCAGCTCTCTGCTGAATCAGTGGTCCTTCTCTCTTTGCAGAAGGGCAACTCTAGATCTGAGACATGGTCTTTTAGCAAAGCAGGAAGACAGTTTAGCAGCTTTGTGCTGGAAATGTGCTTATCTCCTAGCACTTTGTTTTGCCATAACAAGAAAGAACTTAATAGTAGTCAGTTTTGTTTGTATCCTCCCCCAGTGAAGAAGCTAATGAATGAAACAAGAAATCTAGATTTTCTGGTCTTGTTATGAAGCATCCTGTGTTTTTCAAAATACCTTCCACTATCTACACAGTGCATTGTGTGCATAGTTAGAATTTTGCAAAAGTTAAAGGAAGGAATATCAGCTTCAAAGGAAAATGAATCAAATGTGGGCTTTTCCATACATGGAGGATTATAATAGATTTGATTGAATTACAGATAAGAAGAAACCACGCTAAACTTCCCATGCATTTCACGGGATTTACTTCCAAATAAGGGTGTGTGTGTGAGACTACAGATTTGATTTATACTAGAAAAACATATTGTTAATAAGGACTTTATTTTAACCCACTAGAGACCTACCTTAGTCCAAAGTGGTTCCAGCATCAGCTGTCATAGTCCTTTTCTATTAAATATTTTCAGTGCTAGGCTGAAAATATATTGTCTGAACAGAACTTACAACCTTCAGAATACTTACACTATCACAATATAATATCAGTTTATTGCTACAGAAGCTAATGAGCAATTTGCTTCAAAGTTTAAGGAGTTCAAAGATGCTGTAATGGATGATTAATTTACAAGTAATAAAATCAGACTTGTGTTTAATTTATAATGCTTTATTATATTTTATGTTTTTTCAATGCTGTGAATCTCCTTGGAAGGACTATGTCTGAAAAAGCAGCATAAACATAGAAGTTGAACAGCCAAATTAAATACAGTAATCCCTTAAAGAGGCAAAAACTCTGGAAGTAACTTCTGGAAAGTCATGCTGTGGCACAGTTACAACATGTGATCCCACAAACACAACACAATTGCATGTGGAAGCACTTTTGGTCAAAGTAGACAGGATATGGGACATCCATGAACTACCTCGTAAGGACTTGGAATTATGAAAAACTGGGGCAGTAGGTAACCCTCTTTCCCCATGCCATTTTCCTGTTCTTGATCAGCTCCCAAAGTTGTTATCAGTGGGAAAAAGTACGGATATGTGTGCAGGAGGTAGGAACAATGTTGACAGGAAATAGCATCCAAATAAAAGTTTCAATAGCACTTTCCCAACACCAGTTCTCCAATAAAAGCAAGCATACCCAGCAGTTACAATGTAATTTTAAAAATTATTTTTGCTTCTCATCTCTATTTATTTAACATTTGCAAAAGACTCCTTTCAGGCTGAAAGAATGTGGTAATTATGAATATGCTATGAGTTTAATTTTGGATTTTTATCATCTGATTTCCAAAGCCCAGTTTGATCATCTATGCAATCCCTTTCCAATGGGGAAGTCTTAAAGTGAAAACAAGATTTCCTGCTGCACTAACTAGTAAAGGACTTGACAGAATTGTAGCAATTGTGACACACAACACATTTGTTTTCAGATTGAATTAGTGAAGCATTTCAATTCTGCAGGACAGTAACTGTGTTATAGAACAGATAAAAGAAGAAAATGTGTGTCAGTAGCATTCAGAAATGCATCTTTCACTGCATTCAGCATTCTCCCTACCACCAGCAGCATTACCCCACCCCAAGAGTCTTCTTCTGCCACTGGAAGGAATTAATTGAGCTGCACAACTGAGGATGCTGACAAACCAATTAACTTTCTGAAAAACAGGAAGTTAAGCAAGATAAAATTGTTGTAGAGCACATGCTGTTTTAAGTATTGTTTGCTCTTCCTCAGAACAGCTCCTTCTTGTGGAGTTATCATTTATCTTTACTAAGAGATATTGAAAGATTGGGAGGAAGGACCTGAGACGATTATCCTAGGCATGGCCAGGAAGCATAAATGCTTCCTGCAAAAAGTACCATTTGAGGAGTTATGGAAGACTGGATGGGAAAGCAAGAGTCTGCAGTTCAGTACTATTGAGCCCAAGTATTATTTGTTTGTAGAATTTATGAGCCATTCCTCCACATAAGTTACCAGGGTGACTTACAGGCAAAAGAAATAACTATGCGTGATTAAAAATAAATAATAAATAACATGTATTGGCAAACAACAATAAAACTAGTCTCATCCATAAAACAGCACTTAAACTAATTATTCAACATACCAAAATGCCTTGTCCCAAGAAGACATTAGACTGGGGACCAGGTAGTCTTCTGCTGGGGTAGGACATTCCAAATGCAAGCTGCCACGATCAAGGTCCTCTTTCCAGTTGCCACATACTTAATCTCAGGTGTTAAGTTCCTCCATGATGTCCTGCAGGATGGCTGGTTCATGGCCAACAAGTCACCCCGACATTCCATGGATTATTTGGGGGTTGCTCTACCTACAAGGGGTTTCTGTGTCATCCAAAATGCCTCATGTATACCAGCCAGCAAACTGCTAGGCAACAGCAGAAAAAGCCTCTTGCCACTCTTGCCAAGTTCATTTGGGCCATCACCAGTGTGAACTGCTTCACAAGTGCACAAGCAACACTTTGGTGTAAGTGGTACTGGCTGGGTATTCCCCACCATGATTGGTGTTTGTGCGTCCTTTTGCACTTTCCCCCCTCAGAAATCACAATCTCCAGCTTGACAGTCAGTTTTCATGCTTGCCATTTTGATAGTCACTGAGGGGACCTTCAGAGTGCCCAGATAAAAAATTATGGGGATGTCAGAGGTTGGCAAAGAAATTTAAGTTATTTTCTGTTCCCACAATGTCTACAACTGTTATTAGATTTTTTAAATATTTCTGCACTTGTGCAACTGCAGAGGTATGCAGTTCTGTGAGTATGGACAGTAGAAGCATTCACTAGGCAACATCCTGTAGTTCACTGCTATTATTGAACAGCTGGTACTAAGCCTAGGCATTGAGCCAAAGAGGTTCACAGACCTCTGAGATTTGCAGGGTGCCCAAGGGCTGCAGGGGGAAAGGGAAAACCCTTCAACACCTTTGTCCATTCTACTGGCAGATGGTAAGGATTGGACACACAATTATGATTTGGAAAACATGGTAAATGATGGGTTTCTATGCTGAGAAGCCTGAACAGTCCTAGGTTATATTTTCAATAAAAAGAAAGCAGCATGCTATAGTAAGATCAGTTATACAGTAGAATAAAGCAAAGCTACCTATAAATACAACTTAGCCCAGAAAAAATGATATATGAGAAGTGTACACTATGGAACAATATAGAAGTAATGGGAACCCCTCAGAATGACCTGGTTTGCATGTAACAACAGCCTGTGGTTTAAACTACAGGTTGTCATGCATAAGCAGGAGTGTTGCTTATACTTATCATTTCCACTTTTTCTCAACAACTCATGAGTAGATTCTTCCTAAATTTCTGTGCATGACATCCAAACCCAGACCACTGGGCTGTGTAAGGGCAAAACATGTGTCTCATTGTTGGGTTAACCACTGCACTAAGGGCTAAACAAACCATGGATTTGTTGTATGATTTGCATAACTCAACAGGCAATACAATGTAGAGGCATTAATCTGATATCAAAGGCTGGGAAAGTTACACTTGAATCATCCTGATTCATAGCTAGCATCTAAACTCTTCATGAATTAGGCAGGCCTTCATGAAGAGATACACTGCAGGTAATTGCTTCACAGTATGAAGAGAATGCCAGATGCTGCTCAAGATAAATAGTGGCCTGTTGTTGATTTTGCAGAAGTACTCAGTTTGCTATGCCAACTAGCTTTCACTCTTCCTTACCTGATAAAATGTCAATTGTAATTAAACTGGTATGCCATTACTAACTCCAGGTGTGGGAGGAATGTTTGTCAGTTCCTTCAAAGCAGAAACCAATGTTTTACCATGAAATGCAACGGCTTAGCTCATTTTTATTATTGCATTGGATAGAACTGTTTCAGGAATTGGCTGTCTCCCAGGAAAATTCCTAGCCAAGTGATAAGAAGCCTAAATGGAGATGTATCAGGAAAGGGATCTTACTATCATGATCTGATAATGTAGTCAGTATGATCAGAAGAGACCACCGGAGGCAGGAAGTAGGACTTCTAGAATTCCTCTGGCCAGCTACATTCATAAGAAGTCCAACTAGGGAAAGCAACCCTTAAGAGGTACAACCTCAGAAGCTAGAGGTTGGAATGAAAATATTACAAATAGCATTGACCTGTCTTCCTAGGGAAACCACTCACGTAGCTGAAAGTATGATGCTGGAAAAAGCTACCTCTAAGGGCTATACCACATTACTCCAGTAGCCAGCCATACTGAGGGATTTTCTATATGAGGCTTTGAACTTTTACCGATGTTTCTGCTTTCACAGTCTTTGTGAAATCAAGACTGGATCTTTCACATAATTTCCCCTTGCAGGAATTTTCATTTTCTGCCTTTCTATATGTTCCAGTACACAACCACTAGGTTATGCTGTGGTATAGTGGAATTGCATTAACACTGTAGGGTTTCATGTCATTATTCAGGGTTATATCAGAATTTCCTCCTTAGAAAAAAAGAAGAAAAAATATTGCAAAGCATGGAAGAAGCTATGGAGGATAAGAATGTCGTGTAATGAGGGCCAGTGTGGTATAATGGTTAGGAGGACTGTACAGGGACTCCGGATATCTGAGTTCCAATTCCCACTCAGCCATGATACCTAGTGGGTAGCTTCGTGCCAGTCACTGCCTCTCAGCCTAACTTACCTTACAGAGTTGTTTTTGTGAGGATAAAATAAAAGGGAATTTTGTAAGGCACCTTGGGTGCATTACACCCACAAGCTACTGTGAGCAAGGAATCAAGAGAGCACTATAAATGCTTCCTGTAGAATGGTTCTCAGGGTGGATGGCATGGACTGCTTAAGACAAAACTGAAGATAAATAGTGAATAGGAGTAAGTAAAAACTGAAAGTAATAAATAAACAAGAGGTAAGTGTGATGTTTGCATATCTAATTTCATCTTTGTAAAACTGTAAATTCTATTGTTCTAATTGGTTAAAATCAAATGACTGGATTCACATGATTGGGTCATGTATTACACATCTAAACAATTTTCAGTCTCTGGGCCTTTGTGCCAAAAAATATTGAAAGCCTAAATTATTACATGTGCGCCACTCGAACAAGGAATGCAGCATATTACCAAGCAAGAAGTAATTGCATGGAAATATAGACCCAGCTAGATGGACTGGTGTGAGCTTAAGAGGACTCCGGGGGATGGTGGAGGACAGGAAGGCCTGGAGGAATTTTGTCCATGGGGTCACGATGGGTCGGACATGACTTCACGACTAACAACAACACAGACCCAGCATTTCAGATTCACATATTTAATCACAGTTAAGAAATAATAAAAATCAAAACCTTGAACTAAGAAATTTGATACGAATCACAGGATTATCCCCAAAAAGTTGGAATATACAACATCTAAATTTACAAATCATAACTCAAATATATAACTCTGTCATAGCACAGACACATCAAACAGAAAGGGATGAAAAGGTGTTCAAGCATGAACCCAGCTCTAACACCAATGTGGAACCCCAATTTGATCTACTCACAAAATATAAAGTGGTAAAGTGGAACATAATCTGATTATGGCATGCTATGGCATCATTAAGTATTAAATGCAGGAAACTCAGGAAACTGAGCAAATTCACATGCTATGCGGAAGAGTAAACAACAACAAACTCATCAAGGTCTTTAACCAAATTGGATCCTGGAAAAATAACATCAGTCTTGCCTCTCTCCTACATGCTTCATATGGGTGGTCTCCTTTTTATTTTTAAATGCTTCACATAAATGTTGATGCATTTATTCTATCAGTTGTTTCTATTTAAATGTTTGCCTTCTAGTAAAAAAAAAGGCAAAATGGCCAGATCTCTCGGTTTATAGGTGATCTCCTATTGCTGATGAGAAAATTAGTTCATGCAACAAACTAGATACTTTAAAAATAAGTTGTGACAAGAAAGGCATTACACAACTTCGTCTACAAGGTAAATCGCTAAAGCGTATTTCTCAGACAGGAACAGAAGCATCCTCTCTCCATGCTAACTTTCTGGCATGGTATAATACTGAATGCATTTATGTGTGTTAAGCCAATCAATGCTCATTTGTAGTTCAGTGGTTGTAAACTGGAATGAGCACATGATAACTTTCCATTTTCCCCTATTTCAATCTATCAAAAGCATTTATTTGTCATACAAGACAAATGTATTTATTCTATATCTATTTAATATACTGGATTTATTTCTAAAATTTACTGTTCATCTATATATACATATGTACTCACTGTGATAATGCCTACTGTTTTGTGCTTTATGCATATTTCATGGAGCCAGGTGGAATGTGGGAAGACATATGGCTTCTTTCTTTCTGTATAAACTTTCCCCAAGCCATTTGACATGACTTTTGTATTACAGGGTGTGTGTGTGTGTGTGTGTGTGTGTGTGTGTGTGTGTGTGTAGAAAGAGAAAACTACATTTTAATGCTGAAAATTACAGATGCACTCACTAACTTTCTTTTAAAGGAGTTTTACTCTTGCTAATACTTTTATTTATTTATAGCCTGCCATTTTTCCTTTCAAAGAACTCAAGGTGGCTTACATAATTCTCTGCCTCCTCTCAATCTTATACTCAAAACAACAGCTTTGTGAGGTAGGGTTGACCCAATGTCAACCCAGATTTCCAGAGTCCCAGTCCCACACTCTTAACCACTACATCGCAGTGGCTCCTTTTTGCTTGTTTCTCTTACCTTTCTAAATGATGCTGGTAATGTTGATGTTGTTATTTGAACCATTGGAATGGCATAAGCAAACAATGATTCTTGCGAAGGAACCAGAGGCAGCTGAGTCGGGTGAGAAGTATATTGCGTATCAGGCATGTTAAAATATCTGAAAAATAGAGAAAAGCATTTTGCCATTTAGAGATGTTAACCATAAACACTGTGCCAAGGTGTTTAACTGAAACTGCATAAGAAACCATTGAGATGGTTTCTTATGCAGAGACAAGGGAGACAAGGGTGCAATCCAATATCCTCAGTCTCCATAGGCCTCCAAAGCTGCAACTGAGCCAGGGGGTGGGGGGCTCTATAAACCTTCCATTTCAGTCCAGTCACTGCTTGAAAACAACTACCTTTGTTCCTAGTGCCTTGCAGGCTGTTTTCTTGTCTTTGCTTTGTAAATGAGACTCTGGGTGCCTGACTTCTGGATGCCGGCTTGACTCCACTTTTGGGGTTGTGTTTCTCTTGGTTTGGACCTTGGCTGTGCACTTTTTTCTGGAAACCAAATTCCATAATGCTAACTTTCTGCTCTTGACCCTGTACTTATTTACTGACTTGCCCTTCGACTTGTCCCCTAGTTTTCCCTAATTGTTAGTCTGATTCAGTCCTAAAAAGAGATTATCAGGGCTGGAGCTTTGCACTCTCACATATTTAAGCTACAAGTACTCCCAGAGCATAATAAGCATGGCATCTTCAAAACTGGTACCAACTGGCTCACGAACACCTCAGTTCATGACCAAATCAGGTTGCGAAGAAAAATTTAATACAAATTTTGACTCAGGTCACAAAGTCCACATTGGGTGGCGATTGTGATCGTGGCCATCTACCTACCCCACCCCGATCGTGTTGGGGGCAGGGGGAGAGGGCAGAGATCACGCCTGGCTTTCCTGCACAAGCGTGATCTCAGCCATCTCCCCCCCCCCCCCACCATGATCGCGTCCGTCTCTTCCCCCCCCCAGCGCGCTGGGATGACGGGTACATGCAGGGATGACGGGCACAATCACAGTCATGCTGAGGGGGCAGGGAGATGGCCGCGATCTTTGTTGTTCTTTGTCACTTTGCTTCTGATTTTTTCAGAATCACATTTTTCTGATTTAAAAAAAATAGTTACAGAATGTTACTTATTTACAGTGAACCTTATGGGGAAATTTGACTTGGCTCACGACCAATTTGGGTCATGACCAGAGTACTGGAACGGATTAAGTTCGTGAGCCAAGGTACCACTGTATTTTGCCTCACGTATTCAATAGCTCATTACAATGAAAATCCTTTAACTATTTTATTTCTCTTCCTTGTCAATTCCTATCTCATCTGATAATTTTTAAAAGAAAATTCTGAATTTCAAAATTTGCATTTAAAGACAGGCAAGTGGAGCTTGAAGAAACAGCAGGGATTTCCTCCCCCCCCCCCCCGACCATAGGTCCCTCTGCTGTGCCCCAGTACTGCTCCTTTAGATTGGGGAGTATGCACTGGGAAATGGAGTGGGAGAGGGAAATCAGGATACACTAACAAGGGTGCCTTGCCCAAGCAACAGTGCTTTAGCTCATACATGTCTTTGAATGTAAACCTATTGTTTTAGTGAAAAACAGCACAGCAAATAAAGCTTGCTGCATTTTGAGTAAGGATCTCTCTTCACAGAAAGCCAGTTGATTGCATCAGACATCATTTTTAATCAGACATTGTTTGGCACAAACCATCCAATTAAATTTTCCAAAGTCATGTAACATAAGACTGTAGAAGAGCTTTCCTCTATTGGAACATGATGTTTTGACAATGGAAGTATTAAGTTTCACACCCACAATCCAGGGCACATGCAATACAAAGAAATTTATTGATGAGGAGATTCAGGAAAAAACAAAAAAAAAGTACTTCTACATACAGTTAGTTTATAGAATTAGCTTTCATGAGATATAATGATGGCCATTTGCTTGTTCTTAATGATTTATCATTTACTTTTTCTTTAAGATCTGATTTCACCTATTGAATTGATGATGGATAAGAAGCAAATCTGAGCAATTTTCTTGTATGAGTTCAAACAGGGTCATAAAGTACAGAAACAGCTCACAATAGTAATGATGCTTTCAGCCCGGGTACTGTTCAATTGTTCATGGTGCAACTGTGGTTCCAAAGGTTTTGTAATGGAGATGAGAGCCTCAAAGATAAAGAAGGTTGTGGGAGACCATCAAAAGTTGACAATGACCAATTGAGGGTGATAATCAAAGCCAATCCATGCAATATTACACAAGACATTGCAGAAGAACTCAATGTTAAGAACTCTATGATTGTTCGCCATGTGGAGCAAATTGGAAAGGTCAAACAGTTTGATAAATGGGTACCACATGAGCTAATTGAAAATTTTAAAAAATCATCATTTCGAAGTACTGTCTTCTTTTGCGTAACAAAAACAATCCACTTCTTGATTGGATTGCAACATGTGATGAAAAGTGGATCCTATATGGCATGGGTACTCAAACTATGGCCCGCAGGAGAGATCTGGTCCATCATGCCCTTTCATCCGGCCCACGCCGCTGCCCGCACGCATGCTCGCTGCATGTGGGAGGCAGTGGCTTGCTCACTCTGAGATGGTTTTGGACTTGTTGGGAGATCTCCCAGCGAGTTCAAAACCATCTCTGAGTGAGCAAGCCGCCGCCGCCACTGCCTGCCTCCCCCACACACGCGCGCTCGCTGCTGCCTTGCAGCACGAGCTGGAGGCAGTGACTTGCTCGCTCGGAGATGGTTTTGGACTTGCTGGGAGATCTCTGAGTGAGCGAGTCGCCACCGCGCGCACCCAACACCACCTTGTGCGCACCCAATGATGCACCCCACCCACCAGCCCGCGCATGTACCCGCTGCCTTTCAACTGGCCCACTATTGAAAAAGTTTGAGGACCCCTGCTAAATGGTAACAGGCGATGTTCAGCTCAGGGGCTGGATCAAGATGAAGTTCCTAAACACTTCCCAAAGTGAAAACTGCACCAAAGGAAGGTTATGGTGACTGGCTGTCTGCAGCTGGCATCATCCACTACAATGTCCTGAATCCTGGTGAAACCATTACGTCAGAGAAGTATTGTCAAGCAATCAATGAAATACACAGGAAACTGCAGTGTTTGGCATTGGTGAACAGAAAAGGCCCAATTCCCTTGAACAACAACACCTGGCCAAATGTTGCACAACCAGCACTGCAAAAGCTGAATGAATTAGGATATGAAATCCTGCCTCATGCGCCATATTCACCTGACCTCTTGCCCACCAACTACCACTTCTTCAAGCATCTTGACAACTTACAGGGAAAATCGTTCCATAACCAAGGTGTTGCCTAAAATGCCTTCTAAGAGTTTGTTGCCTTCAAAACTCCATAATTTTATGTGACCAGAGTAAAGAAACTTGTAACTTGTTGGCAAAAATGTGTAAATTGTTATCGTTCTTATTTCTATTAATAAAGTTAAGTTTGAGGTAAATTAGAGCAATTCAAAGCACCACCAAATAGCAACTTCTAGGAAACAACCACGAGAGAGTGAGTTATTGACTTTGTGTCGTACTTGTGGGCTTCCAAGAAGCAACTGGCTGGTAACTGTGGAAAAATCAGAATGCTGGACAAAATTCTTCTTCAGTTGAATGCAACAGGGATCTTCCCACTATGTGCATGTACACATAAAGATTCTTTATTAATGGACCTGCTTTGGCACTCTAATGTAGATATACACCCAGATATATGGACATGTATTTGTACTTGTGATGTTAACTATCCTATGAATATGGCAGCCTTTGTGATAGGAAATTGGCTTCTACCCCAACAGTGGGAGTGTCCTGCCAGCAAGCCTTTGTTAGATCTCCCTTCTGTGAAAAGGAGGTCTTCCATTTACAAAAAAACACATCCATGTGTTGCGTATCCTGGGAATTCATATTTGACTGTAGTTCTGAAGGCTATTAGAGAGTCCCATTCTCTTCTATAGGAAAATATGCCCCTGTAAGGCATAAAAACAGATCTAGTCTTCCTCTTCTTCATGGGATTTATCTTTCAAAGTGTGATTTTCATTTCAACATCTACATGTATCTTTTTGAAAAAAAAATCTAAGGTGCAATGACAGCAACATAAAGATAGCACACTACTCTATTTCTGATTTTCTTCTTGATGTGGCAACAATGGGCTGAATAGTGTCTAAACCTTGAAACTCAGGGGAAGCTGACAGGATGGTCGTGCTGATTTTGCTGTTAACAGTAACCATGTTCTAATAGGTTCCCTTTAAGTATCAGACTCACAGCTTAGGGAAAACTCCTTTGCTCAGTTCTTCTTTTAAATATGTAAGTGGCATTTGTGACATTTTGTCAACTGTGCCCATTCTTTAGTGTCAGGGTTGGTCACTTCATAGCTGCCTTGTTAGCATTCAGACTATGAATGCCTTTGAAGGGGCTGCCTTTGAAGAATGTTAAGAAAGTCAAGTTGATCTACAAGCAGCAACCTGATTGTTGGCTGAACCAGGTGGTCCAATTGAATAGTGCTGAAAGACTTGCTGTTACCAGTTATGTTCTAGACACAAAATGTTTAGTTTTGAGTTAAATGCACTGAAGAGCTTGAGCCTGAGTTAACTTTAAGAGTACCCTTTTCTGTATGAAACCTTTTCTCCATTTGTTCAGATTTTCAAATGAAGTCCTGTTATGGATTCCATCACTAAGAGAGGTTGGGAGAAGAGATTTCTCAGTGGTGACTCCCACCATATGGAATTCCATTCCTACCAGTCAGACTTTCCCAATCTGTTAAGAAGTTAGCTATGGCTAAGAAATCTTAGTCAATTAACTGAATGAATTTCAGTTTCTTTATTAAGTGAACATTTATTTAAATGTAGTGGGCACATCTGGAGAAGGCAAGACTCACTGGAGAAGACAGTCATGATAGGGAAAGTCGAAGGCAGAAGAAGAAGAGGAAGACCAACTATGAGATGGATTTATTTGATCCAGGAAGTCATAGCCTTGAGTTTAAAGGACCTGAGCATCTGTCAAGGACAGAATATTATGAAGGAAGTCATTCCTTTTTAGGGTCTTCACAGGTAAGAGGCTATTTGACTGCATATAACTACAACAAAGAAAAATAAGTTTGTTGTTAGAAGATTCATACATAGTTGTGTCTCTCACAGAAACCTTTTAATAATGCAACTTATTTGCAGTTTTCATAAGTATCTGTTTTTAAAAACATATTTTATAGTCAAAGTTTTCTTTTTAATGAATCAAATGAACTGGTTAATCTATCAAAGATGCAACCATATACAATTTATACTGAAAAAAGGCCTGCGACTCCCAGCATGTGCCAGCCTTCCTGGCCCCTGGTGCCCAAAACTCATAGCTTGAGTGCCTTCTGGTGCCAAAAGTTCATACTTGAATGCCCTCTGGTGGCATGTCTGGGAACACCCAGATTGGCTGGAAACAGCTTCAAAATATCAGTCAGTTAGGGATGTGAAAACAAAAACAGGCTCTGAAAACTAAAAAGATGTTCACAATAAAGGGTATTTGATTGCAGAGGTGTGTGTCTGTGAACGCACTGTTTTCACATTAGTGATGCTTACTTGTAGAAATAGAGCACAGCAGTACTTAAAATAACAAAGATCCATAGAGAAATATTGAATATTCTAGGAAACTCTGCCACCTCCTAGAATGATTATATTATTCCTGTATCTGATATTACACACACTTCAGCAATGGAATGCAACTATCTTTACTGAGAGCCCCATTTCACTCTGCTACAGGTGGACTGGTACGTGCTTCAGTTAAACTAATGTCTCTTTTCTCAACTACATTCCTCAAGAACAGTCTCTTTATATGGGTATTTATTTATTGTTTACTTGATAATGTTTCGAACCTGTATTCCCACGAGTTTCAGATCTAAACAGGATACATGCTATTCAGTTAAAATATTATAACCATGCATAGAAAGCATAATGAAAGCCTTCTAGATACAATAAAAGATACAAGTAAGCTGTATCTCTGCACCTTTAGTGGTAAGAATTTTTTTTTGTTGCAAAAGCCTTAAAATGGCCTTTATTTGGTAATAAAAGTAATAATCACTGAGTAAATTTTGTGTTATTTGTATATGGACACGCATTAGATTCAGTTTCTGGTACTTACTGAGGCAAACCAGGCTCCCCTTTGATGTGACTAGAACTGAAGTTGGATAATGCATGAGGATTTGTTTATGGTTTAGTTCTGGAAAGACATTCAGACAGACTGTGTCCAAAGATAGTATCTTCTGTTTGTTTTCTCTAAATGTTGATAGAGGGGAGTGGGACTGAGTAATTTACAGATCCACCATCTAATCATAGGGCCTATTTTACCATAGAAACCCCTGGAATTGTACTTTGGAGAAAGGCAAGGATGGAATCAGACCTGATTACAAAGAAAAGGGTTTTACTGCTTTCCAGCCACCGTAACTTTCTTATCCAGGAATGGGGCAACTGTAGGAACTTCAGGGGGTATATTTACTCTCTAAAGCCTTCCTCATCCCAGCACTAGAAGGGGAAAACTGTTTAAAAATAAATCAGCACTTTATCACTGAGATTCATCAGCAAACCATTCATTAGCACTCAGTGCCAAAGTGAACAAATTTAGCTGGCAAACTAGCTAGATCTGCCCATTGTAACACCATGTGGGGTTGTTGTTTTTCAAACCCCTCCCTCTCTTGGTGCAACAGGAGGTGTACTGCAAGTGGGCTGGGGTTGCATGTTGCCCGTCCCCACCCAGGGCCTTCTGAAACTTTGCAGGTTACTTACCCGAAGATACATCTGTAATGTGTGCCATTTTCATATATATTGCCCCCAAAAACATGGTGGAGAGGAGGAGAAACCAGCCATTCACCATAATGCTTTCTGTCATTTCTAAAATAATAGTTTACAAGCAATGTATGAAGATGCATGTCGTTTAACACCCTCAAAATTTAGGGTGGTTCTTCCATAAAAAGCCATGGTCAATGAATTTTCATGATCTACTAATCACTATGCGATCCCTCTTTTTCTTTTTTAGATGCATACAGCTTCCATTTTTAAAACATTTTAAATCTCTATTTCTGATGCTCAATTTTGAAATTCTTGATTAACTGTGTAGCAACAAAATCCACAAGGAAGAAATTTTAGGAGAGGGATGCCTACACTAACCTGCAGACAATGTTTGGCCACTGGGTGGCATATCATCCTTTTGCAAAGACTGGTTCTTCAATTGCCACAAGGGCTTTTCCTTAGTTTTTTATGGGTTGGTTATTATGCACAATCGAATTCAGATACTGTTATGGAGCAATCTCATCTTCCTAAATACTCAAACAGGCAGGATCTGGTTACTCACAAAGTAACACTTTTCTTTTACTCTTGTAAGGGCAGGATGTAAGCAAAATCAAATAGACAATTCAACTGAGACTGCTGAATATAGTGTGAAATGCAAGTGTAACTGGGGCCTGTTGTCTGTGATATTTCCTGTGCTACTTAAGGCAGCTTCACTCCCATTTCGACCTAATTTCATGCATAAAGGCCAATCAATATATTTTATAAAAACTTCTCTGCATGTATGTGAATGTGCATGCATGTGTGCAGGGGTAGATTAATACTTCTACTGTGCCATTCAACAAAGAAGCCCTTAACAAGAATAAAAATAACACCCGTTTTTTTAAAGTAATAAACTGCTGCACTCCTACAGCAAGTCAACTACATCAGGTAGGGACATGATACTCCAATACTGGTACTAGATTCTCCCAAGAACTAAAAGGAGTATGTATTTTTTTAAAATACCCAGAAAAATACCCAGCAGTTCTTGTAACTGCTTCCCTGCAAGAACGCTTATGTATTCAGCTAGATGCTGAGTACATTGAATGATTTATCTCAATTTTTTTTTTCAGTTCAAGACTATTATTCTTGCAAAAGCGAATTCTTGAGGGAAGATAATTCAGCTTTTGCCATTTGATGTGCTTCAATGACTCACGGTATAAACTTTATGAATGTGATTTAACCTCTCTACAGTATATGATTTATAGTTTTCCATTTACTTTCAAAAATTATTTTGCCAACCTTTAATGCTGACTTAGTAATAAAGCAATCAGAAAAGAAACACGTCTAAAAACAATTGGAGTCATCAGGAGAGACAGTGGTTATTATAAAAAGCTAGTGTATAAGCCAATGCTGAGAAAGCTTCTTACATAAGCCATCTACAGGCTTATCAGGATTTTGGTACAATATCCTGCTCTTCCAGAGTAGCTGCTCCCTGAAAAAAATGGCTTTCTGATAAGCCACATTATACACTGGTTTTGTAAGAAAGTCAAATGAGAGGTTTTCTATCAACTAGCTCTTTTTTTCAGCTATACATTCTAGATAGAGTGAAAGTCAGTCTTGGCATGAAACTAGCCTTGCCCAAAGAGGCACTAATACAGTAGGATCAGAACCTTGAGTGATATCTGAATTAATGAGTACTTGTGAATCATAATAAGCCACACACATCAATAACTACTGTTACTTTAAAGAAAAAAAGCTCTACAATATTGCAAAATAAATATCAGACTATAAACACCACACCCAATTCACAGATTTAAGATTGACTAAGAATTTAAAATATTTTTCAACATTATCCTATTAATTATATTGACAAAACTAGTTAAACATATGAATGCACGCACACACAGTTTTTACCAGTGTGCAAGCTATATTTTAAGTTAAAATAGACAAAGATTATTAAACACATGAAGGTAAAAAATGTCTTTGATCTCATCAAGGGAGGTTACCATCTAATTGCTCATTTATGGAAAGTAAAACCTCAGAAAAATGTATCATCATTTCCCTTTTCTGCATTTTAAGCTTTATTCGCTACTTGCACTGTTCATTCAATATGCTTCATAAAATGGGAGTATTCTATAGTGTTGCTAGCTAGCATCCATAAATCAACCCCATAAGCTAACAGTACTGCTTATTTCCAGAACAACTCCCTTCTGCAAGCTCTGCTGACTTGCATCATTCTGAAAATTAACTGAAATTGCTCATTTTCAGAATGAGATGAATCAGTAGCACTCCCTTCTGCAAGTTCTGGAAATCACAGAATCATAGACCAGTAGAGTTGGAAGAGGCCAAGAAGGCCATCAGGTCCCACACCCTACTCTGTGCAGGATTATGTCTGTCCAGTTGCATCTTTAATGTCTCTAGTGTGGCAGAGCCCACAACCTCCCTAATTCATTGGTTCCATTCTAGTATTGCTCTTCTTTGTAAGCCGCTCCGAGGCTTTCTGTGATGGGGGAGGCATAAAAATGCTATAAATAAATAAATAAATGTCAGGAATTTCTTCCTGATGTTCAGTCAAAATGTGGCTTCCTGTAACATGAACCTATTATTCTATGCCCTAAACTCTAGGATGATCAAGAAGAAATTGTGGTCTTCTGTGTGACAACATCAAGTGCTATCCCATCTTTCCTCAGTTTTCCCTTCTCAAGGCTAACCATGCCAAGTTCTTTCAATTTCTTCTTACAGGGTGCTGTTTACAGTCCACAGGTCATCCTTGTTGCCCTCCTCTGAAATTAGTGTTTTTCTGCTTGTTTCTGCTTGCTTCACGATCAGTGTGGTGTAGTGGTTAAGAGCGTGGGACTGGGACTCAGATGATCTGGGTTCGAGTCCCCACTCAGCCATGGAGTCAACTGGGTGACTTTGGGCCCGTCACAGACTCTCAGCCCAACCTACCTCACAGGGTTGTTGTTGTGGGGATAAGATGGAGGAGGAGATGTAAGCTGCCTTGAGTCCTTTGTAGAAAAAAAAGGCAGGATATAAATTGAAATAATAATAATAATAATAATAATAATAATAATAATAATTTCTCCAACAGTGGGTGTCTCACTGGCATGTGGGCAGCACTGAATACTGCTCATGTTCTTTGTGAATCCTTCAAGTGAATATGAGATAGGCATGTCTGATATATCTCTAAACAAATTTAGGATAGCTAAATGTTATAGGAATGAATATTTCAGTTACTGGGGTCAAACAACAGGAGAGAACAGGTGCCTTCATGCCCAGCCTGTAGGTGTTTTAGAGGCACCTTGCTGGTCATAGTGGATAAAAAGATGCTGGGTAAATGAGTCTTTGGTATCACACAACTTTTTGGACTACTTTTTGCTGCTTGAACTGTATGAAATGATCCTAATTCCAAAGCAGGCATGGAAGTCAAAGTTGCTATAACCAATATAAAGTATAATGCCAGCAATAACATTTCACGCATTTTAATACACTGGTACAATGTCCAAAACTTCCTCCCCATAGCATTTGTGAAAAATAATTTGACAAATGGATTTTACAATGAATTCCAGACATTGTAAGACTAACTCCGCAAATACTTTCTTGGGTTCTGGTATTATGCCAGTTTAACATTCTCTGTCATGAGACAATACAGACATGGGTTGAGTTTGAATGACACAACAAACAGGACAGGGGGAGTGCGTCCCTGTTGGTTCTGCTGGACCTCTCAGCGGCTTTCGATACCATCGACCATGGTATCCTTCTGGATAGGCTTGCGGGATTGGGGGTTGGAGGCACTGCTTTGCAGTGGTTCCGCTCCTATCTCAATGGCCGGTTCCAGAAGGTGGTGCTGGGGGACTATGGCTCTGCGCCATGGCAGCTATGCCATGGAGTACCGCAGGGGTCCATTTTGTCCCCTTTGCTGTTCAACATATACATGAAACCGCTGGGAGAGGTCATCAGGAGGTGTGGGCTGCGGATCCATCAGTACGCTGATGATACCCAGCTCTACCTCTCGTTTTCCACCAATCCAGGTGAGGCAGTGGCTGTGCTGAACCGGTGCCTGGCCGAGGTAATGGGCTGGATGAGGGCCAATAAACTGAAGCTCAATCCAGACAAGACGGAGGTCCTGTTGGTTGGTGGATCGAGCTTCGGAGAGGGTGAACTGAACCTTGTCCTGAATGGGGTTGCACTCCCTCTTAGGGACAAGGTTCGCAGCTTGGGAGTGCTCCTCGACCCAGAGCTTTCACTGGAAGCTCAGGTAACAGCAGTGGCGAGGAGCGCTTTCCTCCAGCTTCGGCTAATTCATCAGCTGCGCCCCTATCTGGAGAATGACTGCCTTGCGACAGTGACACATGCCTTGGTGACTTCCCGTCTGGACTTCTGTAACGCGCTCTACGTGGGGCTACCCTTGAAGACGGTCCGGATACTTCAATTGGTCCAAAATAGAGCTGCCAGGCTGCTGACGGGGACTGGACGTTATGTTCACATGACTCCAGTTCTCCGTCAGCTTCACTGGCTTCCCATTGAAGTCCGGGCCCAATTCAAGGTCTTGGTAATGACCTATAAAGCCCTAAACGGCTTGGGTCCTGGTTACCTGAAGGAGCGCTTACATCCTTATATGCCCAGCCGCCCCCTGAGATCGGCGGGAGAGCCCCTTCTCCGGGAGCCCTCCATGGAAGAAGTTAGGAGGGTGGTTACTCGGAGGAGGGCTTTCTCAGCGGTGGCGCCTAAGTTATGGAATGCGCTCCCCAGAGAGGTCCGCCTGGCGCCGTCGTTATTTGTTTTTCGGCGCCAGGCGAAGACCTTTTTATTTAAGCAGTATTTTAAATGTTAATATTATTGAATTTTATTTGGCCAGGGCGGCTTGTTTTATAGTGTATGTTTTATATTATATACTTGTATTTTATTGTATATATTTTAAAATGTTATTTTAATCTTTTTGTTGTAAGCCGCCCCGAGGCTTCGGCGAATGGGGCGGCATAAAAATGTTTTAATAAATAAATAAATAAATAAATAAATAAATAAAAAAAAACGAACCATTCTGGCAATAAGCCATGGTACGTTGGTTGTTTTATGACATACCCACAGTGAACCTGACAAATGATTGGGCACATCATGAGTACTTTGTTCCGTTCCTCCCTCTCCTTTTTCTATCTTCCTCCAAGCAGTATCCAGGGAACACCTTGAAGAGGGACAAGTTTGCTCACTCTGACAGCCACAATAGTGTGAGCTTATTTCATCTCACAGCAGCTGTTAAAGTCCTTTTTGCATATATAGGGTTCTGCCTTGAAAAACAGCATGGCGCATGGAGGACTCCATTGATAGGGCATCCCGGCATGCTACTCCCTCTGCAGCAGGATGCAGAGGTGCCTGATCACTTGGTGTCACCACCACCTTGAAGAGGGGCAGCTCTGTGGTGCAGCTTCCTGCCAGCGACTCAAGAGGTTTTCTCTAATGCTACTAGCAAGGAGAGCTGGGATCCACTCCTTCTTCTGCCTTTGCCCATGCTGTGTGGGTCAAGACTAGATTTCTCAATCTACCAACAAAGAGGGATGGCTCTCAGCCATCCTTGCCAGTAGCTTAGGAGGTCTACTCTTGAGCTGCCAGGCAGAATGGCCACTCAAAACTTCTGATGGGAGGCCACTATTGTGGTGCTCACCAGCAGCTGCTTGTCAAAAGTGGCAAGGGATTTATGCTGGTCTCACCAGCTTGCTAGGTGTTCAGGCTCACCCATGGTGGGTCATATTGTCCAGGTCTGGATGACATGATAATCTACCACAGGTAACAGCAACGCTACAACAGCCCATAGGCATCACAGGGTGGCTTATGTGGAAAAAGCAACCCACGCTGGGTGTCCTAGGCTGTGTTTACATGACGTGAGAATGCACCTATGCTAACAAGCCATGGTGGCTTGCCATGTTGTTGAAACCAGGTTAGAGTTACATAAGGGAAGTTCTTTAATTCAGGAGATAAAATACTTTGTGTTTGGGACTCTTACTTCCTTTTTGGTATAATAGTTCTAGTTGCTCAGTTATTTGTTTTACAGTTATACTATGTAAACAGTCAAGAACTGACTCAGCAAGCTCACTTTAAAGACTATGGCAAACATTTTAGAGGAGTCACATTTATCACAGAAATTTTAGTAGTTGCTGCTAAGCAGAAAATCCAATGTATCTTGTTCCTCAGCATGTATAGCTATGTATCATAGAGCATGAAACAGGTATTATTCATACATTACACAATGTTTTACACAAATATAGAGACAGCATTACATTAAATCTTAACAGGCTTAAAGAAGAACTAGATCCTGAAGAACATGTTCTTCTCTCTTGCGCTTACTTAAAAATAAGTTATGGAAAGGCATAACTTAAAAGAGTGGTCATTGAGCTCTTCTAAGTTATTGGAGAGTCAGTGCAACCAACCAAATGCTCAATCACCTCTGCATTTATTCTGCAGCACTTTTTATTATGCTTGAGAGCAAACCAGCACATCTTTCCATCCTACAGTCAGATAAGCAAAGTTCCAACATAGGTACAACTTGCAATGTCAACTGGTTAAGGAAGTGTATGGATTATCCTTCAAATATTACAAAAAGCATGAACAGACAAACATGGCAGTGACCAGTGCATTCAATGGACTATGCTTTTTTCAGTCAGTCAAAGCCATTGTTAAGAAAGTGTGGAGGTAAGGAGTCGAGAAAGCAAAATAATTGTTTATAGCATGCCTAACTCCTTCCAATTTCAAGGTTGTTGATAACTGTGACTTCCAGTACTACTAATAAAACATTTATTTATCAACCCACTCAAGGAGCCTCTACTGGCAAATGTGGAGGGATAAAAATCCAACAAACAAACAAACATCCTACCCTTTCCTTTCAAAGGAACCCAAAACAGCTTACATTGCCCTCTTCTCCGTTCTATCCTTACAGCAACCCTGTGAAGTAGGTTAATGTGGGAATCAGTGACCCTTTCTACACAAGGCTCTTTCATGTATCCATGCTTCCTCAGTCACAGTAGTTTGTGGCTCATTTACATTATGATGTCATTTTCCAAGGCCTCTCCTGTTCCTTCCATTATAACAAGGTTTTTTCTGTTGAAGAAATCTGATATCTCCTTTAACGGTGGCATGAAACTCTAGTGTGTTTGTGCCATTTTGCAATACCACAGTATTGTATATAGAAAGGCAAGCAGCCTTTATTGTGTAAAGAAGCTGATCTTAATCCCAGAAACAGAAGCCTCAGTAAAATGATGGATTAAAAGCCTCATGTAAAAAAGCCCAGTGACTGGCCCAAGTCACCCAGTGAGTTTTATGGCTGAGTGTGAGATCAAAGCTGGATCTCCTGGGTCTCAGTCAAACATTCTCACCATTACAGAATACTGTGGTTGTGTTAACACTCATAATTTATTCAGTTTACCTTAGCTCACACAGTTTCTTTACCAATCTACAAAGACTGCCTTTCCAGTTGCCTTTCAATGATGAACCTAAAGATCTTTTGATCCTTTCCCCAGGACATATATCATACTAGCCATGAGAACCACCTTGCTGGATCAGACCAGAATCTATCTAGTCTAGTCTTCCATTTCCAGCAGCAGCAGCAGCACCAGACAGGTGCACCTTGGCCCACAAAAGTAGGGCACGGAATTAATATAACTTTCTTGGTTTTGCCTTCAGTATCTGGGTGACTAGTCCACTAGGAAGCAATAATTACAAGAGTTATGTCATTGCAGTAAAAGAATATTAAAATGCAGAGACATATCCATGGATAATCAGGCTTGTTCTCATTAAAGTTGGGAAAGGCAAGCTGCAGTCAATTGCCAAAGCCTTTCCATGTACTGTGGTACCAGGCTATATTTTCTTGTGAAAAAAGCTTGAATTCAACCTATACATTTTCCACCCCAATCTAATCTAAGAGTTGTTGAGTTATAGATAAATGTTTGCTACACACTGATGTTCTATATTTGATCTTATGTCTTTTGGCAAATATTTGGAACTCTGCCGGGGGGGGGGGGCTGCACTTTTGAGGGCATCAGAACAGAAAAGCTATAGTCAGGGAGAATTAAGCACTCTCCCCTCCTTTCTCAGGTCCAAATTCTCCTACCCAGTTTTCATATTGCCCAGCTAGGCAAGTTTTACCATGCCACCCATTCCCTCCTTGTGTTATTAGCTGGCCCGGATTCCATTTAACAGCAATAAACAAAGAATCTAGTCCTTCTAGAATCAGATATAAAATACAATGTGCCCAAATAGTTTTTGTAAGAAATTAATGCATTTCTGCCTTTTGGTGTTTTTAACTAATAACTGAAGTGAAGAACACACAGAGAATACTTATAGACCAAAACAAACAGACACACACATGCACACACAAGAACAACATACTTATTTTCTGCAGAAGGAACTTTTTGATTAACTGAAGGAAGCAGTGAAGGGCATTTTCCCTTGTAGAGCAGCAATTCCACTGAATCCATTTCTATAAATATGGATGCCACTGCATCCATTTCTATAAATATGCAACTCAGTCTTTTGACAGGGATTTTCAGTTGCAGTTTAAAAGTGCTAGGTGTCAAGGATCCATGTCATTTTTTTCTGCAAGGAAAGCAAATTTCTAAACAATTCAGTCTCTCTGATGCCTGAGGTCAACTAGGGGCCATCATGCCCACATTTTCCATGTCACTTTTCCTAACTCAAAATCTCAACCCTATCCCCACTGCTTCCCTCTCTTTCAATACGAAATCTCACTCTCTGCCTGATAATCCTCCAGGTGAACTACTGAACCCCTTTTATGTTGTAAAAGGATAGATAATTATGTTCTAAAGGGGCTAGGGAAAACTTAGCATAAGATTAGTAACTTAATCCCATTTTAAAAGTGGCTAGAGTAACAAGGGAGGAAGACACCTCCCCACTAGCAAACTACATACAGTGGAAATATGGTAAAGAATTTCCAGCCATAAGAAAAGGAAGGTCAGGTATGGAAGGTTCCTGCAGTCTTTGCAGGTGAGTTGAGGGTTACTTTATTAGACAAAAAGTATAATCCCATACATATGTGATCAAAAGGAAGAGCCACTAGATTAAGTAGAGCTTTCTCCTTGGAAAAATGTTTATGAGATTGAGGGTTTAGACTTCTTACAATGCAGGGGATTAAGTTTCATTTTTAAAAAATGAAATATTATATTTCTAATTTTAAAAACATACCTACAATTAAATCTTATCAGCAACATGCTAAGCCTACACTTACAGTCTCATAAAAATGAAATTACCTACCAATTAAATATGGACATTAATTTCCAGTGCATTTTTTGTAAAAAAAAAAAAAAAAAGGGCGCCGAACTCACCTCTTGGGGTCACACTTTTACACTAAAAAAGATTTTCAATTCACCAACTTTTTTGAAATAAAGAACTTATTTACCTTTTGCAGGTAGCCAGTCAATCTACACACACATAAACATAATGGTCGCTGCTGGCAGGAAGCACTCAGTGCACAACCACACGACCGATCCCAAGCTGAGCAGCGTCCCACGCCGAGCAGTGCCCTCACAAGCAGCGTGGACACACATGCAGCCTGCAGGCACTATTTTAATGCTTTTTGCTGCCGACCTGCTATGCCCAACAGGGCAATTCACAATCACATGGAAAAATCTGTCAAAAAAAGGTGCCGGAACACTGATCCAGTGCGTTCTATGACAAAAAAAAAGCCCTCATAATTTCTATTTTGCATCTCATGAAAATTACTCTATCTAGCCTAGCTTAAAGCCCTTGTTTCTTAAAAGTGCTGAGTGTTTACAGTAAAGCCAAAATGTGCAAAGACAGAGAGTAGATAAGAATGTTATTTTCAAGGAAGTTAAAACAAAAAGCAATATAGCAGGGTGAATTTTTTTTTTGAATCAAGCTATTAAAATTGGTTTTCAGCCCAGTAACTGCCAAACCAGAAGCCTTGTTCTGATCTTATCAAACATGAAAAACTTGGGCATTTTCTTTCTGTTTGACCTTGGAACAATGGAAAGATAAAGAGAAGACAACATTGTGTAGTGTTTATCTTCCAGCGTTCTCACACTAATGCTGCAATCATATACCCACCTGCATTGGAATATGCCCTATTGAACTCTATAGGATGTATTTTTGAACAGATATGCATAAAATAGTGCTTAAACCACAAACTCTAATGGGTGTAGGTTATAAGAAATTTCATATATAGAAAGCATTTGAAGACATTTTCTTTATTGGGAAACAGAAAAGCTTGCAAAATACGTTCAGTGAAACAAAAGGGCTGTTTAATTTTTCACAGACCACGGTGGATTAAATAATAATTCATTATTAATCCATTAAATAATCCACAGAGTATGTAGCCTCCATTCTGGATATGCAGCCTTCCCTTGTGTCATGTGAACCTGGCAAGTATGAATTAAACAGGCTTTACATAGCCTGTGGTCTGTTTTAGGGATAGCATGCTTAACAGGTTTGTACTAACCACCAACTGGGAGTTGTATATGCAACCTGGCAGCCACAAGGGTTGTGGCTTGTGGTGTTAAATAAATAACCCATGACTATCTGCCCAATGAAAGATATAAAGTAGTGCTTGTAAGAATATACTAGTGTAGATTATACTGTACTTACATGTAAATGATTACAACTTAAGTTGTCAGATTTGCACCATTTTTCAGGAAATATATGAAAATGTTCCAATGTGCAACCCAATTTAAATCAACATTTTTCTAGCTCTTTTAAATCATGACTTAATGTTGAGTTATTTGAATTATCTTGTTTTAAATTAATCCACCCTGTTACAATATATGAAATATACTCCATTCTGGTGTGGACTCCGCAACTTTTCAGTAAAAACACTGTTTTTGCACAGGCATTTTGAGTTGATTGGTCACTCTTCCTATATTTTTTCAGCTGTTTAAAGATCTGTTTTACAATTATATTTTATTATTTTAACTGTATGATATTTATTTCTTTATTTGCTCTGGTGGTTAACAAAATTCATCATAAATTTGTGAAAACAACTGCCATTGTCTATGCTGGGGATCATCTAATAGTTTTACTTTAAGTTTTGTTCCTTCCATTTATATGGCCAAATGATTCTGTAATTCTCTTTGAGTATAATGTTTGCGCTAGTATACAGCACTAAGTCTTCTTTGTTCATGTGGTAACTTTAAATTGTGGTGATCTATAGTTATAAATGTGACTGACTCAAATGAACACGCTCCTGCATAACTAAAGAAAGGAGCAGTGTGGCACATGTAAAGAAAGACCATGCACAATGTTAAAAAAAATTCTAAATGCATATATTTACCCATGATAATCTGAAATATAAAAGATTAAACACCTAAATATCAGGCCAAAGACACATTGTGACTTAAAAACAATCATTCCAAGAGTTAATAGTCTTTTTGTCATCCCAGACAAAAAGAATGAACACTACCTAAATAATAGAGCATCATTGTATTTGGAATTCCCTAACCCTAAAATATACAGTCAAACTTTCTAATCTTAGCTTAGTTACAAGACATTTTGTAATATGAATCCCACATTTTATGGCAGTGCCAAGAACAATTCCTCAGTTTGTCAAATGTGTCCATAAGCCCCAAAAGTTTGCATAATCCTGTTGTAATGTCTAGCAAAGCAGTCCTCCTGTAAAACTAGCTGCCAAAATGCAAACTGCCATTGTCACAACTTGCAGGGATCTTCTCCTGTCAGACTCTATGCAGTTTGAAAGATGCCTTTTTTAATTTGGCTGAATGGTTCACATAGACCGTGTTCACACATAACAAAAAGGAAGGCTGCCTGGCTTATTCTGGTTCAGTGGGAACAAACAGCATATTGGTACATATAGGACATTTACTCCACCATAACTGTGAGCAGCAAAAATTAACCAAAAAGCAGGAAGTTATAGTGATATTCAAACCTGTTCTCTTGGTTTGTTGCTCCCGAGCAAACCAAACTTGCTACTAAAAATTAAAGCTTCCTACCGAATTTTACCAACTCACACCTAGGAAAGAGAAAAAGGAGAATGAATGGGTTGTGTGCACCAGCACATTGCACGTCCACCATTCTGTACAAATATAACATAGTTTCCCTTTTTCTACCTCCTAAACTGGTCCTTTAGAGCTACTCTTGCTTAGGTCAATGGAGCTTCCAGTCTTTATACTGTATGGTATTTATATGTGTTTAACATTATTGATACAAAGCACAATTAATGTCCATGTTAAAAGGAATGCCTGACTGAGAATGGAATGGTGACAATATAATTTAAAATTCCAAGCAATCTTAACTCCACTAACAGCAAATTATATTATGAAAAGTGGAATTTCCACACTCCTGACCAACTCTAGTATGAACAAAAAAGAAAGCATTTGTTAACAGGTTAGTTCTCAATCTGAGTGTTGGTGTAGGCAACATACATGTTTCTAGTGCCAAGGTGAAGATCTAAAGAAAATGTAATATGGAATTGGCCTACAACTGTTCAGCCATGTGTTTGTGACAGCAACAATCGTACTGCACCCCAATGCAAGGAAGACATTTGGACATCCATCAGAATCCCTAGCTGGTTGTAATTCAATGGCTCATATTCACCATGTTTTAGAAAGATTGTATGCTTTTTCACACATTATACAAGCCTACCCAAACTGTGCCCTCCAGATGTCTTGGATCTCTCCATTCAGTGCACTCTACTAAAATATCTGAAGGGCACCAGGTGGAAGGAGGAGTCTTTACACATTTACTGCAGGAAATACCAGCACAGCCATTGCAATCACAATTGCTACATAATGAGTGAAGCAGAATTAAATACATTATCCAAAGCAGGTTCTTCCATCAGATTACAGATAATGATGGTGAAGGACAACAGACATTCCTGAGAGTTCGCTGGTTCTGCTGCATGATCTGCATACATTTGGGGAAAAGCTGTCATAAGGCCACACACATAGTACAGGAAAGACTTGCTCTAGCACCTCAATTGCTAGCAGTGAGGTCCCCCAGCTGACTCCTCCAAAAACATGTTCATGTTCATCAAACAGTATCTGAGATTCTTTTCCTTGTTGGTTTGGTTGATTCCACACTTGGCTGATTTAACAATCAGCATAATTTGTTTACTCAGTTATTGCAGAGATTATAGGCAATCTCAGTGCTGATTCTTTTTGTGCAGCGCAGCATCACAACCGATTGCCTGGATTCCCTCACCTGTACTGTGTGCTCCTGCAATACTGATAAGAAACTCTTGGTTTCTATCAGTTCTATTACTGATATAAAACTTGTCTAGCACAGGTAGTTGAATATGCAGCAGCCAAATTCAGCAAGGCATTCTAGCACAAAGAATAGGATCACATAAACTCCGGCTTGACCCAAATTGGTACCATTAATATAACCTTTGTCGTTCTCTATGTTCAGCATCAGTCCATGGGTCTTAGGCAGTTGTAGTCAAACCAAGGGAAAAAAGGAGAGAATCTGCAAGAGGGGAAATGTACTACAAATGTGGAAAAATAAAAATGAAGAAATTAAGCCAGGAAGAGTTAGATGGAAAAAGAACAAATCTTTTTATTTTTTTAAATGTCTTTAAATCCAGCCAAAATTAAAGATTTTCAAGTTCATGCTCATCCCCTCACATTCAAATAAGTGACAGTTGAGAGTGCTTTTATTTGGTTTCATTGGGACTGTACTAAAAGAGTAAATAACTGACAAAATCTACAGTCTAAAACTGTAGCTTTATAACTTTAATATCAACAATGAAAAAATTAAAATTGTGAAAGTTTTTAAATACTTTGGTTCAATCATCAATATATGGAGACTGGAGCCAAGAAATTCAAAGGCATCTGAGATTTGAAAGGGCATCAAGGAAGGGACTAGAAAAGCTCATTGTGTAAGGACATTTCACTGGAGACCAAGATCATTCAAACTACAGTGGTACCTCGGTTCATGAATGCCTCAGTTCACGACCAAATCAGTTCACAAACAAAAATTTCAGAAAAATTTTGCCTCAGGTTGCAAACTCCACATCGGGTGACAACCACGATTGCAGCTATGTTCCCACACGAGCACGATTGCGGTCGTGCCCATTTTCTCCCCCTGAGCATGATCGCTATTGCACAATTGTCATTTGGACACTCCCTCCAAACAATAACCTCCCCCGCACCTAGGTTAGTGTTCTCTACTGCACTGTACTTTGTTACTTTGTTCTGTTACTTTGTTTCAAATTTTTGCAATAAAAATATTTACAAAATGAATTAACCTTATTTACATTGAACCTCATGGAGAAATTTGACTTGGCTTGCAACCAAAATCAGCTTGCGACCACATTCGTAGGGGTCAGAACAGATTAACCTTATTTACATTGAACCTTACGGAGAAATTTGTCTTGGTTCGCAACCAATTCAGGTCGCGACTAGAGTCATGGAACGGGTTAAGTTCATGAACCAAGGTACCAATGTATTGTATTCCTGATTACTATGTACAGATGTGAAAGTGAAGAAAGCTGAAAAGAAGAAGTATATGAATACCCTGGACTGACTGAAATACAAACAAGTGGGCCCTAGATCACATCAAGCAAGAACTTTCCTTGGAAGCAAAAATGACAGAAGCTGTTGTACCTCAGGCACAATACTGCTAAGAAACATTGAAGGAAGAAGGAGGAGAAGGGGAAGACCATATATGAAATGGATCAATTCCATAAATGAAGCCACAGCCCTGAGTTTACAAAAGCACTGTATCTGTCTCTCTGCCTTTTATAACTGTCTGTGTCTTATTACATGAGATAGAGATCAATATGAAGCTCACTCAACATTGACTGAAGAGTAACTAGTAGTTTTGTTTCAGGTAAGACTTACAACATTCTGTTCACAAAAGAAACGCAAGCAGCAAGACACAAAGAAATCAAACTAGCCAACTGCATTAATTTTAAACAAATGCAATCGTAATCAAGTAGATGTCCTTCTTCCATATAGCATTAAGAAAACTACTACCATTTGTCATCTTGTCTTTTATGCTATCAAATGAGAATACCATGGATGGCACCATGCAAACACACACTTGATAGAAGCTGTATGACTGATTAACCAGTGCAGTTTCTTTCTGCATTTTTGTTCCAAGAAGAACTTGACATTATTGAATTTAATAACATTATGCCTTTGTCAGGAAAAAGGTGGCAATACTATCAATGCCAGTGTTTACATTTATACTGCAGACAATAAAACCTGTTAGAACTGTCCCTCCAAAGTCTAGCAACCGTTAGAATATTTTGTTTTAAGGGCTAGTCATAAAGAGAAGGATATCTCCAGTTATGGAAAGTAGCAGGAGGAAAACAGACAGGTGTGGTATGCAGGACGAGAGCAAGTCACAGAACTCAGTATGATACAAATTACCTCCCTATGTGAGCCAAAGGATTAGGACAAACAAAAATAGGTACACATCTCACAGCTGACACAGTGTATTATACAGGTCCTGAGTTCCTTAATTTGTGAAGCAGGCTTAGGCAGAACTAGGGCAGTCACAACATAGTATTTTGTTTATTGCCTGCACTTTTTACAAGAAGAAAGAATTATGATTAGAGGAGTACCAGCACTCTCTACACTTCCAACTAATAAAGGAGAAAATCCTTAGCAAGTATCTCCACATGCCTATTACACTCCATTTTTCTTTCAGTAATTTCCAGGTTGCCTTGGTGTATGACTATTAAACAGGCAATATTCAAGATAGGAAAAACAGAGAGTCTTCAGTATTTGTTTGTTTGATACCCTGCCTTCTACCAGGAAAATGGCACTCTAGATGTCTACCAATCATAGAGAAATAAAATCTGATTAAAACAATAACAAAGATTACAACACCATTAAAAGCAACAGAATAAGAAGACCAAATCAATTCAGCAACCCACTTACACTCCAAAGGCCTTGCTGAATAAAAATATCTTTACCTGCTGGCAGGATAAAAGAAAAGGAGCCATCTATCATCTGAAGCTCCTGACCCAGGTAGGATCAGTATTCTCTCTATCACAAAAAAAACAAAGTGATAATTCTTAACCTTCAAAAACTCTTGAGCAATCTCCTAGTTTCTATCTGCCACCAATTTAGTCTCTTCCTGATTCAAAAACAAGTACAGAAGAACTAGCATCAGCAATGGAGTACTAACCCAAATTCCTAGCAGTATGCTGTCGGAGTTTTAGCTTGGAGATCCTGCATTAGTCAGACTGGGCATACCCACACAGACTCCATATGAAAGAAGACTCTCCAAACCATAGCATGACATGAAGTAACATTATTTTATATTACATATTCATTTGACATTTTTACAAATATCAGAGAAGTTTAGCTGCAGGTTATATAGGTCATAATCGGCACTTTGGATTGTGACAAGAGCCAGTGAAAATAGAACAAGAAAGCCCTGTACTGCCTGTAACCAGTGCCAGTCAATAGTCAAGGCATAGCTTTCTGGACCAACTAAAGTTTTCAAACAATGTTCTAAGGTGGTCCTACATAGAATGTGTTACAGTGGTCCAAATGAGATATAACTAAAGCATATATAACCACAAACATATCAGAACAAGCACCCTTGGCACACTAGCCCCAGCTGTAAGAATGCCAAAATCTCGACATCCAGGTTCAATTCTGGGTCCAGGAGTACACCCATACTGTGAGCCTGGGTCTTCAGGGAAAGGAAGCCCATCCAACACAAGATGAGCTCCCACTCCCTCATCTGCCTTTGAACTAACCAAGAGCACCTCTGCATTGTCTGGATTAAGATTCTGTTCAGCAGAGAAGCTTCATGATTTCCCTGCTGTTAGATTCTTGTACAAATGTTACCACCATGGGAAGCCACAGCAATAGTATCACAGCTCACCTCACATCAGTAGGGACGTGCAATTCTTCTAAATTTTTGGGTTTTAGAAAGTTTTAAGGGTGATTTCTCTACTGAAATACACACTCCCATGGTAGCACACATACATATGAATTAGTGGCAAAATAGCTCTTCCTCACTGCTAGGCTATTCCATTATAACATTAATAATATCCCACAGGAATATATCTAGCACAATGATAGTGAAAAAGTTTATGATTTTCAGCCCCAGCAAATATATCATTGTGCATTTACAATGGTACCTTGGCTCATGAACTTAATCCATTCCACAACTCTGGTTGCGACCCAAATTGGTCGTTAGCCAAGTCAAATTTCCCCATAAGGTTCAATGTAAATAAGGTTAATCTGTTCTGTAACTTTTTTTTTTAACTCACAAAAATTTGAAGCAAAGTGACAAAGAACAACAAAGATCATGGCCATCTCCCCCCCACAAGCACAATCGCAGCCATCTCCCCCACCCCAGCACAACGCAATCACGCCCGTCTTCCCTGCATGAGCGCAACCGTGCTCATGGCCATAGACGGGTGCAATCACGGTCACGCTCGGGCAGGGAACACGGCGTGATCATGATCATCACCCGATGTGGAGTTCATGACCTGAGACAATTTTTTTTTTTAATTTGTTTGCGACCTGATTTGGTTGTGAACTGAGGCGTTTGTGTGCTGGGGTACCACTGTATTTGCTGTTTGTTCAAATGGCCATCCATTATTTTACAAACAAAATAACAAAGTTACAGCTCACCTCCACTGAGTACTACATTTCATAGCTTTATTTTGCTGATCGATTAGTTTGTTGGAAGTAAAGATTAAATAGTACTAAACTTATCTACTTGAAAATAAATTGCATCAACATTAATGGAACTTATGTACTTCAAAATGAAGCACACATGTAATGCTATCCTATAACAAATGCCCAATTTGTTTAACGGGATGAATTCCTAGATAAATATATACAAAATCAGATCTTTAAAATTGAAAACCCAAAGAAGTTCACTGTGAGGTTTTAAAATTCAGTTCCGCAGGCTGCAATACTGTTGTGAATTCTTTTGTTCTGTTAGGCAGTATAAACAGTATGTTTCCATTTCTTACTTTATTTTACCACCATCTTTGAGTACTAAGAGTACACACTGAGAGCCAGGGTGGTGTAGTGGTTAAGAGCATGGGACTGGGACTCAGACGATCTGGGTTCTAGTCCCCGCTCAGCCATGGAGCCAACTGGGTGACATTGGGCCAGTCACAGACTCTCAGCCCAACCTACCTCACAGGGTTGTTGTTGTTGGGATAAGATGGAGGAGGAGAATTATGTAAGCTGCCTTGAGCCCTTTGTAGGAAAAAGGCAGGATAGAAATTGAATGATGACTAAATAAATAAATAAATAAATAAATAAATAACAAATCAGTACTCAAAGAACAGGTAAGGTTTTCCTATTATCACTCACAAAGCACCTTATATTCATGTATCTTTCAAACAAAAGCAGAGTCCTGCTACATTAAACCAACTATTTCCCAGGAAAATAAAAAGAGATGAGCAATTGTTGGAGGGAGGGTGTAATGCATGCTTGTGGGCCTGATCTTGAAGACAATGAAAAGGCTTCAGGTAATGCAGAATGTAGAGCTAAAGTGGTAACCACTACAAGGAAGACTGGTTGGGAATCAATTTCACTATGCAGCTATGGACAAACCCCAAAGCAATCTAATACTCGTCTATGTTGGTGAACAACTTCACATCAAATGGTATGCACAATCAGCAAAATGAGCAGGGATCCTAACATGGCTGGCTTATACTGATTGGGTTCACATGACACGACAATCCACCATGGATACTAAGCCAAGGTGGGTTGTCATTTTGTCTGAACCAAGTGCATCTTCTGCAGGGTAACTTAATTTTCATGATCAAATCGCCTAGAGAACCATGGCATGTGGTAGGGATAGTCATACTAATGGTGGGTTGTCTTGTCCAAACTTGAGAGAACAATTTTATTGAGGGTTGCTAGGATTAGTACAAATTTGCTTTGCAATCCTGCCAATGCCAACTCCAGCCTGCCCAGTCGGTGAATGCCCCTCCTCCACCAATACCACACCAGCATTTGGAAGGAATATCTTTAAAAACAAAACAAAAGAATGACTCAGAATTATGCAAATAGGGGTCATATTTTTATTTTCAATTTTTGTTTTTCTTTTGCAAGTGTACCATATTGAGTCTGCATGTGTGAACTGGAGTCAGATGAAAAAAAAACACCGGAAATTATTTCTCTCCTTCTTTCACATTGCAAGCAGTGAAGCTGCTTAAGGGCCACTATTTATCTACTCAGAGAGAGCCATATGTTTATACATCAACGATGAAACTCTTATTCCCATAAATGCTTTCCTTAATCTGTAAATAACTAATTGTTAAATTTGGCCTGCTAAACATTCATAGCTATATTTCCATTAAACAGAAATAAGGCATGGATTTTGAGGTAGGGATTGTGTTTTTCTAAACATGATATATGTCAGCCAGTCTGGGACAGATGTTGAGTGATTTACGCAATCTGTATGTTCCCAAAGTTTCAGCTGAACCATTAAGGTGGTACTAAATGGTTGACTTCACATGAACAGACTTGTTGTAAGGTGGCAGCTGGCTTGGCAGCTCCACTGTTTTTCTACATTCGTGAGATTTATAGTACTGAGTTATCTTGCTTCTTTTGCTTCTTATATTGACTGTGTAAAATTGAATGAAAACTATAGAATCCAAGTTTCCTCTTTTAATAAAGACCACTATCCAAATGTACTGGATACTGGACCTTATGAGAAGTACCCCAATGAGAAGCACCCGATGAACACTGAGAAAGATCAGTGTTCAACGACTGAACAGTTCTGAGTGCCTAAGCATAAGAAATGTTTAATAGACAAGTGCTTTAGCTAACTTAACATAGTTATCCCATTATTGTTTTAATGGGAGTACTCACAGATCACAAAAAAGATTTGGGAAAATTACACTGAAGTTGATACACTTTTTATTGTGAAACTTATCTCTGATGCTTCTCAATAACAAAAAAAAGAAGGGGGGAACTATACATTTTAGGAAGAAAAGAGGATTACATATGATGACATCAAAACCCTACATAGATCTTATAAAAGAAACCACAGAATTATATTTGTTGACCCTGCTTTGAAAGTACTAATCATCCAAAGCAACTTTACTTTATAATGCTGTTCTCTTCCTGTAATCAGAATTGACTGAGTAATAAGCATGACATCCACTAAGCACATGAACATGAGTTCAATTCCCATGTAAATTCTTTGGGACTGATAGCCATTCCACTTCATCATATAGGAATAAACACACACCCATCCATTCTATGCTTTTAATTTATTTATTTAGTTATTGCTTTATATCCTGCCTTTTTCCTACAAAGGGCTCAAGGCAGCTTACATCTCCTCCTCCATCTTATTCCCACAACAACCCTGTAAGGTAGGTTGGGCTGAGAGTCTGTGACTGGCCCAAAGTCACCCAGTTGGCTCCATGGCTGAGTGGGGACTAGAACCCAGATCGTTTGAGTCCCAGTCCCATGCTCTTAACCACTATACCACACTGGCTCTCTTTTATCTTACTTATTAATCTATAATGGTGATGAATATTGACCACAAACAATCAGGCCATTCCACAAAACCAGTGTCCATTATCAAGCAAGAAAACACTTATCATTAATTTTCATGAGAAACTACAATAGCCTAGATCAGGGGTCGGCAACCTTTAACACTCAAAGAGCCATTTGGACCCATTTCCCACAGAACACATCGGGAGCCGCAAAACCCTTTTTACATCTAAAATGAAGATAACACTGCATATATAGTTTTTTACCTTTATTCTATGGATAAAAAAAACCTATAGTATGCTGCATTTATGAAATCAATGAACTGCTACAGAGAAAACAAATTTTTATTTCTGCATGCAGCAAAAACAGTTTGAACGCCCCCCCCCCCCAAAAAAAGACGCTGGGTTGAGAGTTACCTTCAAATAAAATATTCAATGTCTATCTGAGTCCTCCTCGTATTTATGAAATAAAAAGCCAAACTTATATTATCCACTAGCAGCAAACCAGACATGCTACCTGCCGCAAACCAAAAATGCCATCTGCTTCTGTGTGCCCTCATCCTTTTATCACGTGGTAAAATATTGAACAAACATCCCTCTCCCAATGTAATAATGCTGCTGGAATTTTTATAAGAATCTTCTTAAAACAAAGAAGTAGATCTATATCTTCATTATGATTTAGCTGCAGTCACTAAAAACTGTTATTTTTAATCTTACATTATAAACTAGTAGGATTCCTTTCATATATTTTGAACAGCTGCCTGCAGGAGAACAGCTGCCTGCAGAGTCAAAGTCAGAGTCAAAGGGCTACATGCATTAAACAGCAAACCCCATAAGTTCGTCAGCAGTAAAAGCAAATGAATCTACCCACATACCATTAAACATTCGGTTTTCTTCAGAAACTTTTCTTTTCTTCAGATTTATTCATGGTTGGAGGGGGGAGGAATCAGTAAATCAGCGCCGGTCGCAGATATACAATATATCACAGAAGTGAGTACACCCCTCACATTTTGTAAATATTTTATTATATCTTTTCATGTGACAACCCTGAAGAAACGACACTTTGCTACAATGTAAAGTAGTGAGTATACAGCTTGTATAACAGTGTAAATTTGCTGTCCCCTCAAAATAACTCAACACACAGCCATTAATGTCTAAACCGCTGGCAACAAAAGTGAGTACACCCCTAAGTGAAACTGTCCAAATTGGGCATTATTAGTCATTTTCCCTCCCCGGTGTCATGTGACTCATTAGTGTTACAAGGTCTCAGGTGTGAATGGGGAGCAGGTGTGTTAAATTTGGTGTTATCGCTCTCACTCTTTCATACTGGTCACTGGAAGTTCAACATGGCACCTCATAGCAAAGAACTCTCTGAGGATCTGAAAAAAAGAATTGTTGCTCTACATAAAGATGGCCTAGGCCTGAAACTGAGCTGCAGCATGGTGGCCAAGACCATACAGCAGCTTAACAGGACAGGTTCCACTCAAAACAGGCCTCACCATGGCCGACCAAAGAAGTTGAGTGCACGTGCTCAGCGTCATATCCAGAGGTTGGCTTTGGGGAAATAGACATATGAGTGCTGCCAGCAATGCTGCAGAGGTTGAAGGGGTGGTGGGTCAGTCTGTCAGTGCTCAGACCATACACTGCAGACTGCATCAAATTGGTCTGCAGGGCTGTCATCCCAGAAGGAAGCCTCTTCTAAAGATGATGCACAAGAAAGCCAGCAAACAGTTTGCTGAAGACAAGCAGACTAAGGACATGGATTAGTGGAACCATGTCCTGTGGTCTGACGAGACCAAGATAAACTTATTTGGTTCAGACAGTGTCAAGCGTGCGTGGCGACAACCAGGTGAGGAGTACAAAGACAAGTGTGCCTTGCCTACAGTCAAGCATGGTGGTGGGAGTGTCATGGTCTGGGGCTGCATGAGTGCTGCCAGCACTGGGGAGCTACAGTTCATTGAGGGAACCATGAATGCCAACATGTACTGTGACATACTGAAGCAGAGAATGATCCCTTCCCTTCGGAGACTGGGCCGCAGGGCAGTATTCCAACATGATAACGACCCCAAACACACCTCCAAGACAACCACTGCCTTGCCAAAGAAGCTGAGGGTAAAGGTGATGGACTGGCCAAGCATGTCTCCAGACCTAAACCCTATTCAGCATCTGTGGGGCATCCTGAAATGGAAGGTGGAGGAGCGCAACGTCTCTAACATCCACCAGCTCTGTGATGTCGTCATGGAGGAGTGGAAGAGGAGTCCAGTGGCAACCTGTGAAGCTCTGGTGAACGCCATGCCCAAGAGGGTTAAGGCAGTACTGGAAAATAATGGTGGCCACACAAAATATTGACACTTTGGGCCCAATATGGACAGTTTCACTTAGGGATGTACTCACTTTTGTTGCCAGTGGTTTAGACATTAATGGCTGTGTGTTGAGTTATTTTGAGGGGACAGCAAATTTACACTGTTATACAAGCTGTATACTCACTACTTTACATTGTAGCAAAGTGTCATTTCTTCAGGGTTGTCACATGAAAAGGTATCATAAAATATTTACAAAATGTGAGGGGTGTACTCACTTCTGTGATATACTGTAAGTGTGTTTAGTGACTGAGTAGCAGATAAACAGTCAAGTGATGTGAATTGTGAAAGGTCCCAGGCATAGCTTTTAACATTCAGATGAAAGAGATTACAAAGGGACAAAGAGAATCTTTTCAGCAGCATTTCGTTTCGTGTAACATGAGAGCTGCAGGAAGCTTGTTTAGCTGAGGAATGTAGCAATTTACTTAACTAGCTGATTTACTTAACTAGCTAGCGCTGCTTCCTGAATGGAGCTTCGAGCAGATCAGCAGCTGTGCCGGCGATGGAGCCGCAGCAGAAGGGTTCAAGAGCCACATGCGGCTCCGGAGCCGCGGACTACTGACCCCTGGCCTAGATGGTGTATCAAAACAAACCACTTATACCTACCATGTCCTTGGAAGTAACAGTTGGGTTCACACAAGCCACCCTGTGAATAAGCCACAGTGGACTGCTTGTTCATGGGGCAAGCCATGTTGAGTCCAACAAATGACTGAACTCATCTTGGGGTGTTCTCCCCCTCCTTTCCCTTTGGTCCTCCTGTGCCCTTCAGGGTAGAAGACATCTTGTCTCCTCATCCCCACTCCAGTCACTGTATGTGCACCACAGTAAGACTTGCTCACCCTGTAAGGTTGCAAATTGGCTCTTTTGTGTGCAGCAGCTGAGCTGTCACTTGAAAAATCTCTGCTTGCTTATTTTTAGGTTTGCTGCCCAAAAATAAGCCACCAGGCAGAAAGTGGTTAGAATATGGACAACACAAAAAATCACTGTATCCAGTTACAGTGGGTTACCACATAGTGTAAACCCATTAATTGGTTGTAGAAATTAAACTGTAGGGAATTTTTAAGCTTCTTACTTGGTCTATTTTCTTTCTTGATCTATTTAGTTTTTGTACTGTTTTGTACTGTTTAATATGCACTCTTTTCTGTGTAGTATTACAAATTAAAAGGTAAAGGTTTCCTGTTGACATTAAGTTCAGTCATGTCTGACTCTAGGGGGCGGTGCTCATCTCTGTTTCCTAGCTGAGGGAGCCAGCGTTTGTCCGCAGACAGTCTCCGTGGTCATGTGGCCAGCATGACTAAACACCAAAGTGCACAGAACGCTGTTACCTGCCCACCGAAGTGGTACCTTTTTATCTACTTGCATTTGCATGCTTTCGAATTGCAAGGTTGGCAGGAGCTGGGACGGAGCAACGAGAACTCACTCTGTTGTGCAGATTTGAACCGGTGACCTTTCAATCAACCAGCCCAGCAGCACAGCAGTTTAAACCACTGTGCCACCTGCAGTCCCTATATTACAAATTAATGACTAATAAATAGAGATGCACTCCCACCCTGACAACCATTCCAGACTGACAGTAACTTGGTAACTGCCTTAAGTTGCTGTCCAGTTTCATTTCCTCAGAGGTTTACCACTAATGTTGGAAAAGAGATACCTGACCTATTCAAAGGATGGTTTTGAATGAAATGACTCTGGGAGCCTTTTTAGCAGAGGAACAGGACAAAAATACTAGGATCATCCACTGTATGAAAATAAAATGTTAATGTGTCCATGACCCCAGAATTATTTTTCAGTACATAAAGAAGAGTCACACTGTATCAAAGCAATGGTCCATTTAGTCCAACATTCTGTTCACACAGAAGCAAACCAACTGCTTGCAAGATCCCTGAAGATATGAATACAACAGCCTCCTCATGCCCAAGTTCCCCAGCAAATGGTATACATGCATATGGGGGCATCACACAGTCATCAAGACTAGCATCCCTAGATAGCCCTCTCCTCCAGGAATTTGTCCAATCCCCATTTAAAGCCATAGAAATGGAAGGCCATCTTTATTTCTTGTGGAAGTGAATTCCACAGTTTAATTATGTACTATATGAAGTACTTCCTTTTATTTATTCTGAACCTTCACCAATTAGCTTCACAGGATTAGGGGAAAGGAAAAAAATGTCTCTGCACTGATCATAATTTTGAACATGTTTATCATGTCTTCGGTTACCCTTTTTCTAAGAAAAACAAATTCAACTGTTGTTAACTGTTTATCACAGGGGAGGTGCTCCAACAGCACTTTGATCATTTTAAGTTGCCCTTCTCTGCACACTGTTCAACTCTATAATGTCCTTTTTCAACTGCAGCAACCAGAATTAGACAAAATATACTAACTGTAATCACATCAATGATTTGAATAAGGAGAGTATTATAACATTTTTTCCTAATTATGCCTAACATGAGATATGCCTGCACCCCGGGTCAACATTTTCACTGAGTCCACCACAACCCCAATATCTCTATCTTTGTCAGTTACTGCTAGCTTAGACCCATCCATTTATACTTGAAGTTGGGATTTTTTTGCATCATATTATACCTGCTTCCACTGAACTGCTTTTACCATTTTGATGCCCATTCTCCCAGCTTTCTTTGGAGCACTTCAAAATCTCCTTTAGTTTAAACTACCCTGAGTTATACAAATCTCTTAAAATCAGAATCAGCTTTTCATCCTACAAAGAACAATTACTGCAGCCAGATGTGTTGCAAACTCTTCCACTGCAACAAAAAATTGCTTTATTTACATATATGATTCCTATACCATGAAAGATTACTTCTGAGTCTTAGGGAAGAGCCATGATCCAACTTTTCACAAAAGGGAACATTTCACATTTTATACATTCTAGTAATTACTATTTTAGAGTAATAAGAAGGACTTGTCCTTGCTTGCCACTGGCATGCTTTTAAAATCTTGATGATGCCTCAGGTGACCTAATGAAGCCTTCCCTAACTTAATATCCTCCAGATGTATTTGAACTGCAAGTACCATCATTTCCAGTTAGCATGGCACATGCCCAGTTTTAAAATACTTTTCATCTGGAACAATAGTTATTTCTCACATCCAAATTTAAAAGCTTAATCAAGCCATCAGTTAAAACTCATGCAATTATTAGATTTACAATGTAACCTACACACAGCAATATACCATCAGTAACAAACCTCCTTGAAAAACACCCTGCTTATTCAAGGCATAATTCTTACAAGTTTCCATTTGCAATACACATAACATTAACTCCAAGACTGAGCATGAGCTCTTTCTATAAAATTTTAAAATATAATCATTCCTGTTCGCAGAACTCTGCTAGGAACCAAAAGTTCCAAACAGCCAGAATGCTACACGCCTGTACCAGGAACTTAAATTGCTAGCTTTTCAGAGCTAGGGTAAGACTTGTTTTCCAAAGTGTTTATATGATCACAGTCTTTATGGTGTTCAAGCTGCAATCCAGTACACATTTGACTGGAAGTATGTCCAACTGAATTTATGCAAAGGTTTGTACTGTAATTACCATTATTTCAGTCCCAGTGATATAATGTTAACTGCTATAGCTAATTATTTGTTCAATCATGTTGAAATATTTGTTAGTTCTTTATTATTGATGTTTTTCACAAGTGCTTGATTATATTATACGTTATTTATGTTTGGTGTAATACACCAAGGGAAAAATGAGATTTTTAATAAAATAAAAATTCTTTCCTTTTAGACAGTTGTCAACCTTTTTGAATAAAAGAAGAAAAGAGTGGGCAACAACAATGAAGGTGCAAAAAAGGAAGAGGACAAGTATTCTCCCAATCCTGGAACCTGCAATGGTACAACCTAGAAAAGTGACTTTCTATAATGAAATTCCACATTAAAAAAAATAACCTGTGGTGTGTTTATTTATAGGTTCTCTGGCATATATGGGGAGAGACAACCCCAAGGGTTCAGGCACAATGAGGAGTTATCCAGCAGCATTCACTGGCCCACCAATGCATGTATACTAAACCAAGCGCGCTCGCTCGCTCGCTCGCTCACTCTCTCTCGCTCTCTCTCTCTCTCTCGCTCTCTCTCTCTCTCTCTCTCTCACACACACACACACACAGAATGAGTTGTTCTGCCATGTGAACAGATGTTTAAGCAAGGGTGGAATTCCATGACAGCTTACCTGGAACAAAGCCACATTAACCTCAGAGGGACTGAATTCAGAGTTGCCATATATAGGTTTCTACTATAAATTGTAAATATTATGTTTCTTAAAAGCATACTAAAAAATAAGAAACAGTCAAATCTTAACAAGCTTCAATTAAACCATCATCAAAATATCACCTCCTCCACATGTCCTGAGGCACTCTTCTAGTTCTGGTAATTAATAAATGCACAGCAGAGTGCTGTGAAAATTTGTAAAAGAAATAACAGCATGGATAAATCAGGAGGTAATATGGTGGTTTCCTCTGATAAAGTAGGCTTTCCTGATGTCAATATCAAATATATTGCCTTATTTATTTACTAACTTACTTACTTACATTCTATTACTACAGAGTATAAAATTCTCTGATTCCTTGTCAAACTTGTGTCTGCATACATGTGTGTGCATGTACTCTTTTCATTCTATGGTCAAATGCTTACAATCATTTTTCAATACCTGGATAAAGTGTACCTGGCATAACTTTAAACCCTGAAATAGTACTAGGGCTGCAACTCTGCTTCATTAAAAAAAAAATGAGAATACTGTTACTGACTTTAGTAAGAGTAGGACTACATCCTAATACTGCTTAAAAAATTAACTAGGTAAGAACCACATATTGATATTGCAATTAGAATGCTTTTATGCTTCTATTTTATTGTAAAATTGTTATGCTGTTATTCTTTTGTGGCTTTGCAATTGCTATGTTTCCTTCAGGTCTGCAGGGGCTTGAAAAATGAGTTGTGCATTTTAGAACTGAAGCACAGCTGGCCCAGAAACAAAAATAATACTAGGGCTGCAATCTGCCCCGTTAAAATTAGCTGTACAAACAATATTAAAATACCAAGCAATATTTCAATATATCACCATTATTAGAAGTCAGGAAAGGAAGTTTCAAGAAACTTGTTTATCTAGCTAATCAGATGATTATAATTAATTAGCTAATTATAATGGTTTGAAATACACACAGAGACATATACATAATGGCACCCTCACAGCTGGCATAAAAATAATTGTAAATAAAAGAAGTAACAGAGGAATCCTACAGTCCTTAGGATTCCTCTCACTCAGAGGAAGCAATATCATACTGACTACACTGGTTGAATGTCACACCATTTTGAAGTCCAAATTAAAGTGATGGTTTTAACCATTAAGGCCTTATATGGTTATATAGTTTAGGCACATGTCATTGCTTGGAAGCCTCCAAGTTTCCAAAATCACTCTGTCCACATTATGAGGTCATAAACAGAAGCCCTTCTTAACTGCCTGTGACAAGGACAGTTCAGCCCCTCTGGGTAAGAGAGAGGCCCTGTGCAATCAACTTTTATCAGGCCCCACCCCGTCTGTTCTTGCTGGCCTTCTCTCAAGTTTGGTTATTGGTTTTTATTGAGAAGCTTTCTTTTTATGGACTTGAAGCTGCAGTATCTGCTTTATTTTATGATTTAATTGAAACTTGTTCTATGAATTTTACTGAAATCCATGGATTTTCATGGATGTTTTATAGTATCTGAACAGGGATTTCTCTTTGGGATTTTTGATTTTAGGCACCATGGAATGCTCTGGGGATTTGTATGTCATGTTCAAAACTCTATGACCACTTAGCATTGTCATGTTCTTACATCATCATGTTGGCTACATGTTCTCTGATTAACATCAACTAGCCAGAAAGATGATCTAGCTTTTACTCAGTCTCATATATACATAAAAATTGATGCAGGCTGTAAACAGTGCTCAAAGTGCAGCAAAATAAGAGAATACAAAGCTTCTTTTCCCTTGAATGAGCAAGGAAAGTAAAGCGAACAATTCAGAATTATAGTTTATATGCAATTTCTAGCTCAGTTTGCTGCAATTCACTGCCCAGGCCACCACTGAGTCACTTTTTCAAAAAGATGAGATTAGAAGAACTGTAGAACTGTCAACAGAACTGTCATGGCCAATCCACCAAGCAGATGGCCTGGAATGTGAGGAAAAAGAGGTTCCTGCACAATTTGAGAATATCAGATTTAGGGCTTTAAAGGTTGAAACCAGTACCCTCAATTTTGCCTGCATTGTCATTGGGAGCCTGTGCAGACAAGCAAGAATATAAGTAATATGCAGCCGAACCTTGACTTTGTGGGCTTAACTTTGATGGATTTGATTATTCACGAGTTTGTCATCAATAATTAATTGGGAGGTTTTTGAATTTCTGCATCCTACTATGGAAAATTGTTATCACTGTAGAGAGGACGTTAAATGGGAGAGAGGGAGGGCCTCTGAAGCATGCCTTCTTGTCTCATCCATCAGAAGAGGCTAATCTCTCCGGCATTTCCTTGGTAAAAAGAGGAGGCACTAAATGAAGCGGAAGGTGCACAATAAATGCGTAAATATGTAATAAATGAAAAAGAGGAGCCCTGCTTTATCAGACCAAGGTCTGAGAGAGAGAAGCAATCCAGGACACCTATGGAGGGGGAGCAGCTAGAGATATTTGCAGTTTTTCCACTTTCACGGGGGTCCTGAACCCCAACCCCTGCAAATATGGAGATCCAACTATACTCTCCAGGTTCAGGCTTCAGAGTTCTGCACCAGTTGCAACTTTTCTAGAACATGCCATGTAGATGCTTGAAATAATTGAATTGTCAGGTTATTTACTTATTTAAACATTTTTTACACCATCTTATATTTTCAAAAATCTCAGGTCATTAAAGAATGGATGATAGTTGCATGCTCTGGATCCAAGACAAGTAAGACCAGTTAAGTGCAGCTGATAAAACACACTTGTGCCTCAGATACCAGATGAGTATCAAGTGGCAAAGCCCTACCAAGCAGCATACCAGGTTATGAACTGGATCATTCATGAAGACAGTGACCCAGTTCATTACAGGATATCCCACTGCCTCTAGGTTACATGGTCCTCCATTTCCTTCAATCTAGTCTCCCTCATGATGTCAGAGTGCATCAGACACTGGAAACATAAATTATCTATTGCATCTTGGTTTGATAAAGAAATACGGAGTGAGCTGGCATCAGCATAAAGCTCATTCTGAACTGAAGCTATATATTAAGAAGCCACATGATAGTTCTACTTTGTGTAAAAAAGCAATGCCTACAAATTAGCAGAACAGGTAAGAATGCAAAGCAGTTCCCATCTCCTTCATCGCACAGGTGGCCCAGAAAGATTTGCATGTCATTCATACTGATGATTCCTGAAAGTCTAGTAAAACCAATACGGTCAAACTCCCTCTGTGCATTTCCAGAAGAGATAATCAAACAAAATCACTAAAATAATGTCCATTCTAGAATCTTGCCTGAAGCCAGACTTTTAGGGATCTAGACCATCTTTTACAAACATTTGTTTAAGGCAAGTGTCAAGCAAAGAGAAGTTCAGGCAAAATATTCTAACAATCATGTCATCATTCTTAGGAGAAAACAATTTATACTCATCTACTTAAAGAGAGCAAAAATGTCCCTATAGTTTTGGAATAACAGTGGCATCCAAATCCAATCAGGTTCAAGTGAATTTATCCAGAAAATGGTCTAGCAAAAGACTTGAGTAGAATATCAAGAGGCTGTCCATCATCTTCACTTACTGGGTGGTGATCTTGCTTCATAATAAAATTGGCAACCTGGCAGTTTGGCTGTTGGGTTGTCTCCACCCACACTGCAAACTGAACTGTTGTATCTGCAGTTGCTGAGAAGGGAAATGATACAGTATGATTCCATTCTATAATTTCCACTCTCAGGAACAACCACATGCCAAAAAAAGAAATGGCTCACCCTATGGTCCATCCACTAGGACAATCATTT